>NC_058375.1:206692560-206995590 GCF_018350175.1 Felis catus | reverse complement strand
GCCTGGAGCCTGCTTCCGATTCTGTGTCTCCCTCTCTCTCTGCCCCTCCCCCGTTCATGCTCTGTCTCTCTCTGTCTCAAAAATAAATAAACGTTAAAAAATTTTTTTTAAATCTGCAAATGACAATCAGAAGCCTTTCCAAGGGAAGATCAGGGTAAGCCATCTTTCTCCTTAAGTACATTCTACAAATGTGTGTTTTTGTTCCAGCAATATTAAAAAAAAATATTTCAGAGAAAGAAAGAGTGGGAGAGAGGGGCAAAGAAAGAGAGAGAGAGAGAGAGAGAGAGAGAATCCCAAGCAGGTTCCATGCTCAGTGTGGAGGTGGACATAAGCCTCGATCCCATGACGCTGGGATCATGACCTGAGCTGAAACCAAGAGTTGGATGCTCAACTGACTGAATCACCCAGGTGCCCCTCCAGCAACATTTTTAGCAGCACTGTATTATACAATCACAAATGTGTTATTAAAAAATTTGTTAGGAGGGTAGAGCTCATGTTAAGGGCTCTTACCTAGCTCCCCCCCCCCCACCCCCAATAACAACAAAGAAGAAACTTTGGTTTTTGGAAACTTTTGGAGGTGAGGGGTATGTTCATTACTGTGATTGCAGTGATGGTTTTATGGGTACATGCATATGTCCAGACTTATCAAATTGTATACATTAAACATGTGCAGTTTCTTGTATATTAATTAGTCTTCAGAAAAGCGGTTTGAAAAAAAAAAGAGTAACATGTTAACAGGGACAGCTATGCCGAGAGCATGTTAGACAAAGCAAGACTGTACCTAGGAGGTAATTATGGGGGGCTATAACATATGTTGTCCCACCAATTAAGGACACAGATCCCCTGCCCCTCACCCCCACCTGATCCCAAGTATTGCTCCCCTGGAAGCGAGAATCTAAGCGTGCCTTAATGTTGATGTAGGTACGTAAGATGTTAGGTGATCTATTGCCTGTATCGGGAGTAATACAGGAGTATACACAGTAGATCTATTGCCTGAATTGGGAGTCTGTAGTCCCAAGCACAGGTGGCAAAATAGTTCTTGGCTTCCCTCTCAGAACTGACCTTGGATGCTGCTGTGTTAAAGCAAATTCGTCTCCTGGCCTTCTGCAGGCCCAGAAGAGTGTTATACCATACACCTTAGCAGACAGCTTCTATTATCTTGGGGTGTGTGTGTGTGTGTGTGTGTGTGTGTATGTATTTTGACTCTGCAAAATGAATTATTTGTTTTTCTTTTCTGGGGAAAACCAATCTGTCAGCTTCTCCGGGGTTATCTCAATATTGATGAGAAAAGTAGGTTTTTAAAATTTTTTTTATTTCAAAACCCCAGGGGCCAGATCACAGCGTTCCCTAGACTGAGTCATAAAAAAAGCTAAATGCATTACCTGTTCCTTGATGAAAAGCATGGGTGTGAGATCTCCTTGAAGTTCATATGATTCACAGGAAATAAATGAAAAGGACAACCTTATAGAATAGCATCGATTCAATTTATCTTTCCCCCTGGTAATTACAAGGCCTCATTTTCATTTGGGTTCAGCATGTTTAATCAAGAAAGATCAGTTTCTGTGGAGAATCATCTCACTTGCATAGATGAACTAATAACTGTTGCCAACGACAAATATCTTTTAGCTGTGAAAATTATACTTTTACTAATCTCTAGAAACATGCCATACTCCCCAAAGTATTCGGTGTCGCAAAGTGCTGGTGAGATGGGAAGCCTTGATGGATGTTCATCCTTATTTTAGAGACCGAGAGCCTGAGGAAAAGAAATGTTGGAAAATTGTATCCAGCAGTGACATATTGGGGAAGGACCAAGATATAATGGCTGCGAATTCCATTGACTCCTATCCAGGCCTTTAAAAAGATACATTTCAGTTGATACATTCCTATGACCTCATGCTGGTTTCCACCAATTGCTTCCTCTTGCCAAGATGGCAAGATGCCAAGACTGGGTTCTTCTTTTGGGTAGCGGGAAGTAGAATGATAGACTTCCAGGACTAGACAGGGGGGAAATAGAGGTGGAGACCGGGGTACAAGATTTTTGTATTACGTTTTACAGACTAATTCTTGGATGATATTAAATATTTGAAAAGGAAAACAAATGGGGACTTTGAGCTAGGTCATGTTTCCTTAAATGTGTTTTTCTCTGGAATGGATTAGGGAGGAGGGTGCTTTCTCAGGTAGGAAAGCTGAAAGCATCGGTGAGCATTTCAACGATAGCAACGATCCGGGCTCTTTCCATTGTTCTACTTTGTCAGCCACAGAGTGCCCGTCATTCGTCTTTATACTTGCCCCTCCATGGTCCCAAGATGGCCTCACATCCAGTTTCAAAGCAGAAAAAATAGGGTAGGGCTGATGCCAGGAGCATGTAGCTTGCACAAGTCCTGGAGTTTCCCAGTCCCACTAGTAAACGTCCCTGTGACTTATTCAAATTGGGGCACAGTGCCATGTTGCTAGTAGCTCTGTGGAGCCTACGAACATGGGTATTTAGCTTCTCTGGCATCTACAGTGAAACACAAAAAGGGAGAAAGGGGCTAGAGCCGGCTGCTGAGTAAGCCAACCAACAGAGTATGTCACGGCATGTCACAGCTTCACAGGGCTTGCCCTGGATGACAAAAAGGAACTGAAAAATGAGTCCTGGCAAAAGAAATTGAGGCAACGACTGTCTTAGAGTAGTAATTTCCAAGTTTTCAGGATCACTTAAGACTTGTTGAAAGCAGATGTCTAGGCCCCGGTCTCTATATTCTGATTCAGTAGGTTGGGGATAAGACTTAGATATTTACCTTTTCATTAATCTTCTCAGATGATGCAAGAAGTCTATGGATCACACATTCGGAAACAATGGTTTTGAGACACAGGCCAAAGTTGGTGCAGTGGTTCTGAAACTGGCTGAATGTTAGAATCATTGGAAGCTTTTTAAAAATATCAAAACAGGGGCACCTGGGTGGCGCAGTCGGTTAAGCGTCCGACTTCAGCCAGGTCACGATCTCGCGGTCCGTGAGTCCGAGCCCCGCATCGGGCTCTGGGCTGATGGCTCGGAGCCTGGAGCCTGTTTCCGATTCTGTGTCTCCCTCTCTCTCTGCCCCTCCCCCGTTCATGCTCTGTCTCTCTCTGTCCCAAAAACAAATAAAAAACGTTGGAAAAAAAAATTTAAAAAAAAAATATCAAAACAATGCTTGTGCATGGGCCTGTTCCCAACTAATTAAATCAGAAGGTCTGGGTTTGAGAAATCAGGATCATTCAGAATCTCCCAGGGTAATTCTAATATGCAGTCAGGGATGAGAATCTCTGACTTAAAGGTTCTGGTGACTAACAAGGTTCTTGCACAAATAGCGAAGCCAGGGACAGTTGGAGTGGCAGAAAGATGTACCAACCTCTCCATGCTGGCTCTTGGAAATCTGTGAGGACAATGGATAGACATGAGAGTAAAACAGGCTGGCAACCTTAGGTAAGGTAAATAACAACTGAAATGCAAGAAATAATAGTACAAGTGAGGCATTTCAAATAGCTCAATCATTTTTGCTTTTAAGTAGTGATTGGAAATATTAGTATTTATTTATTTATTTATTTAATTTATTTTAATGTTTATTTGTTTTGAAAGAGAGAGACAGGACAGAGTGAGAGTGGGGAAGGGACAGAGAGAGAAGGAGACACAGAATACAAGACAGGCTCCAGGCTCTGAGCTGTCAGCACAGAGCCCAAAGTGGGGCTCAAACCCTTGAACCGTGAGATCATGACCTGAGCTGAAGTCAGCCACTTAACTGACTGAGCCACCCAGGTGCCTCTGGAAATATTAGTTTTAGATGCAGGCATTTATCTATCTATCTATCTATCTATCTGTTTATTTTTAATGTTTATTTTTTTAATTTTTATTATTATTTTTAATGTTTATTTTTTAAGAGAGAGAGACAGAGTGTGAGTAGGGGAGGGGCAGAGAGAGAGAGAGGGAGACAGAGAACCCGAAGTGGGCTCCAGGCTCTGAGCTGTCAGCCCAGAACCTGTCGTGGGGCTCAAGCTCACAAACTGCAAGGTCATGACCTGAGCTGAAGTCGGATGCTTAACCAACTAAGCCACCTCAATGCCCCGATGCAGGCGTTTAAATACCATTTTTAAGGTATGGTATCAGTTGCTGTAATGTGCCCATGAACACAAATTTATTAATATTTAGGTAGATATTGTGATTAATCATTTATTTTGCCCAGGGAAAAGAAATACTGTTAGAAATGGCAGTCTCTGGAACCTCTTCAATCTTTATCCGTAGATAAACTCCCTGTTTGTCCATGATGATGCCTAGTGTAGACTAAATAAGACACTGGTTCCTTGGGATCTGAAGGCTCTGGCCTTCCGCAGCAAGTTTAGCAGATTAAATAGGTCAGTTTCAAATTCTCAACAGTAAACCCAGTAGCATTGGGCTCATAGAGCGAGAATAAACAAAATACACGCATAACTACCTATGTAAGACACCAGCCTGGTATTCTAGAACAAGGGCTGAGAAATGCTGTCTGTGCTGGTACACGGAAGCTTCCGCCATAGTGTTGAGGAATGTGGTTAGTTTATGCATGTTACCAGACCAGCTCTGTGGTCAGGGAGCGAATACCTTTTTGGGTGTTTCCAGTTGCAGCTTCTTGGTAGGAAAACAATGAAAAAGTGAGTACATGAGAAAAACTAAAGGAGGAAATTCAATTAAATTCTGTTCTGCAAACATGGATCAAGTACCAGCTGGGTCAAGGAAATGCTCATGAAGAAAATGTGAAGATGGAAAAGAAATAAACCCTACCTGCAGGAGAAAACGTACGTGGCGAATAACTAGGAAACAAGTGTTTGATGCACCATGAGAGACATTCAAAACTCATTCAATGTAAATCACCTATGTAAGTTGGGAGGAGAGCAATTTATATTCCACCTTAGAATTTGAAGATGCTTAAAATTTTTTTTTAATGTTTATTTATTTTTGAGAGAGAGAGAGAGCGCAAGGGAGGGGCAGAGAGAGAAGGAGACACAGAATCTGAAGCAGGCTCCAGGTTCTGAGATGTCAGCACAGAGCCTGACTCGGGGCTTGAATTCACTAACCGCGAGATCATGACCTGAGCAGAAGTCACATGTCTAACCAACTGAACCACCCAGGCGCCCCCCTGGGGATGATTTTAAATGAAACGGTAGTTTTTGATCTAAGAAGTAGGGCATGAAGTTATAGACTGAATTGTGTTCTCCCCCCAATTTATATGTTGAAGTCCTAAGCCTCAGTGTCTCAGAATGTGAACTTAATTTGGAAATAGGATGGTTGCAGATGTAATCAGTTGAGGTCATAATGGAATAGTCGGTCCCTAATCCAATAGCATTGGTGTCCTTATAGAAAGGAGACATTTGGAGACAGACACGCATAGGGAGAATGTCAGGGGAACGTGAGAGCAGGGGTTGGGTGGGAAGCATCCTACAAGGCTAGGGACGTCTGTGAACAGGCAAACCAGCAGAGGCGGAGAGGCCTGGGACAGATTCTCCATTACAGTCTTCAGAAGGACCCAACCCTGCCGACACCTTGCTCTTGGACTTCCGACCTATACAGCTGTGAGACAATTTCTTTTGCTGAAGCCACCCCATTTGTGGTACTTTGCTACAGCAGCACAAGCAAGCTAATCACATGGGTGTTGTTTTGACAGACAACAATTAGGGAAGGGCATGCCTGGAAGAAGGAACGGTATGAACAATGACAAAGAGGTAAAGGCATCTCCTGGTAACGGGGGTGTGAGGTCGCTGTGACCGAGACTCAGTGTATGTGATTGGGGGAAAGGAGAAGAGTGGCCAGAAAGGCATGTTGAGGCAAGAATGTGGACGTTGTGCAGGGGTATGGACCTTTCTCTTTGGGTGTTGAGGAACTGCTGATGGTTTCTAGTGGGGGGAGAGTGAGACGTTTAGAGCTCTCTAAGTTCTATCTACACGAAACGCTTCTAGAGGAAACCATGTGAGGAAATGCTCAAGGAACCCAGTGTAAAGAAACTGAAAAACTCCCTTTAGCCTGTGAATGATGGAGCCTTATTTCTGTCCATTAATTCTGCCCCCTTCTAATATTCATATGCTATTGCCTTACCTCTCGCCTTTAGCAAATGTCACTGTGCTGCTTGGTAGGAGGACTTTCCTGACAGACCCACCGTCCCTTGCTTGTAGCAGGAATTAATTACACAGGCACTTCAGACTCCTAGCTTCCTGAATAGAGTTGGCCGATGTAGATGTAGACGGTATAGATGACAGAAGAATTGGCCATCGTGCGAATTTAAAAGGACTCAAATTATTCGACGGGCTGAAAGAAACACTCTTCTTGTGCGCCTTATTTTTCCTCAGTTGTGCAATCCAGAAATCCAGGGTACCAGTTTGGTAGAAGCTCTGTCATATGTAGGTCGTGAGACTAAATGGAAAGATACACGTCGTACATGTAGGCAGCGCTCAACAACGTGAGGTGTCTTTTCTGGCACTAGAGGAGCTGGGATTCAAATCCCTGTTTTTGACTCCAAATTCTATGCTCTTTCTACCCCTCTACTCTGCTTTCTTTCTTTTTTTTTAATGTTTATTTATTTTTGAGACAGAGAGAGACAGAGCATGAATGGGGGAGGGGCAGAGAGAGAGGGAGACAACAGAATCGGAAGCAGGCTCCAGGCTCTGAGCCATCAGCCCAGAGCCCGACGCGGGGCTCGAACTCACGAACCGTGACATCCTGACCTGAGCTGAAGTCGGACGCTCAACCGACTGAGCCACCCAGTCGCCCCTACTCTGCTTTCTATATGGTGCTGATCTCTAACAATAATAGCCTTTATGCTTCACCCCTACTGGCTTCTTATCATTACTTCTCTCTCCTGACACATGTTACATCCCCGTCTCTCCGTGCAAACTCCTCACCTGTGACAGACGGTGTCAAGCCTCAAGGGGTCCTCTGGGGCCTCGGAGAGGAGGGGTTGAGGGCTGCCAGTGTGCGACTCACGCAGTCGCAACGCTGATGGATCTGAGCTGAACAGACTGCCTTCTAGAAAGGCTATCATCCCAGGGAGGGGGAAACCCTTGCCTTCAGCCAGGAGACTACACATTGCTGTAGACAGCATATTCTTGAGTCATTGAGAGAGCCTTTCTCTTACGGCATTGAGAGAAGATCTCATCCTCGGGCCTGCGTGGGATTCTGTGTCTCCCTCTCTCTCTGCCCCTCCCCCGCTTATGCTCTGTCTCTCTCAAAAATAAATAACACTGAAAAAAAAATTTTAATGTGCAGATTCCCTGATGCACTTTGATAATTGTAGTTTAATCTGCTATCCAGGTCATTGTTACGCAAACAATTTAGGCCTCAGACTCAGACTCCCCGCCTAGCGGTAAGTTAAGAGCTCCCAAAGAGTTGACAGTCTCACCCCTTCAAGTCTTGGAATATTTACCTGTAAGAGTTAGGTTAGCTAGATTCTGTCTCGGCCTATAGAACTTCTCCATCAGAACAAACGTTACGGCTTTTTATTTTTTGATATCCCCAAAACTCTAATTTTGCATTTCAAGTGGTAAATACCACAAAGACACCATTGTGAATTAACATGCACAGTTGCTCCTTGAAATTAAAAATTTTTTTAATGTTTGTTTGTTTTTGAGAGACAGACAGAGCATGAGTGGGGGAAGGGCAGAGAGAGAGAGAGACATGAAATCAGAAGCAGGTTCCAGGCTCTGAGTTGTCAACACAGAGCGGGCCGTGGGGCTCGAACTCACGAACCTTGAGATCATGACCTGAGCCGAAGTCAGACACTTAATCGACTGAGCCACCCAGGTACCCTCTGCTCCTTTGAATTTAAACGAGATCATGCATTTCTGTGTACAGGAGACCAAATAGATTAATGAAGGGAAATTTGGGGAAATGAGACTTTCATCCAAAAGACACATACCTTGCGGGGTGACTATCACGAGTGGAGTGGATATAATCTGCACAACAATTTAGCTTTGCCCTTTTACGTACAACTTGTTAGGAATATCACGGCTTTCTGCCTTCTTAATACTTTGCCATATTAGGGAAATGAGGCATACATGATTCCTCATGGGGCAAATCAAAAGCAGCTCACACCCGTAACTTCCCTAATTCTTTCAAGGATATCAGAGGAGACTCTTCAATCACTGGCTTAATATTTTAGAAGCACAGTAAGTCACTTTCTCAGACATGGCTTGATGCACATGGTTTAATTTTCTTAAACGTCCACAACACCAAAATAATTAGAACCCATTTTTTTATATTGACGACCTAGAAATTATACATATAAAAATAATATAATAGGTAACAAAATATAAAATGTTAACATAAAATATAATGTATAAAATAACATGATATAGGGGCACCTGGGTGGTTCAGTCGATTCAGTCGGACTTTTGATTTCCCGAGGTCTAGGGACTGAGCCCCTCGACAGGGCACTGGGTGAGGAAGCCTGCTTAAATTCTCTCTTTTTCTCTTCCTCTGCCCCTCCCCCACTCGCTCTCGCTCTCTCAAAGAACAAAAATTAACATGTTATATATAACATAAGGTATACAACACAAGATATAATATATGTTTATAATACGACATTATTCTGCTCCAGATTAGAAATAGGTTACAGTTCACGGGTTTATTTGGAAGTCACTTACTTGGAACTTGGAAAAATGCCTGATTTCTGATATGATATTATTTATTGTTATAATATACGTGTATTTTAGATTATAAGAAAATTGTATATTATATCTTAAATTACATAAGAATTTATATTTGGTTATAGGATATCATCATGTTATTGTTTTCTGACATTACAAAAAGTGTTGGGGGCGCCTGGGTGACTCAGTCGGCTGGGCGGCCGACTTCAGCTCAGGTCATGATCTCACAGTTTGTGGGTTCAAGCCCCACATTGGGCTCTGTGCTGGCATCTCAGAGCCTGGAGCCTGCTTCTGATTCTGTGTCTCCCTCTTTCTCTGCCCCTTCCCTGCTTGCTCTCTGTCTCTCTCTCTCTCTCTCACACACACACACTCTCTCAAATAATAAACATTAAAAAAAAATAAAATAATGAAACAAAAAGTGACGAACTCCATGGGTTTTTGTTGATATTTGGCAACGACATTTTCCCATTATTATTTATTTCTACTACCTAGTAGCACAGTTAAGCCACTAGCTAAATATGCTTTGCTGTGCACAACTGATGGTTTTACAAAGTTATAATGAAAAATGTCCCACAGTGACAAGGGAGTGTGGTGGCTGATGACTTTTCTTCCTTTGGAGGGGAACTGGCAGACTAAAGGGAACCCTGCCTGTGGCATGGTTCGGCCGTTGCCATATGTGGATATTTAAATGCCCTTACTTACAAGACGACGGAGACTCTGCCTTAATAGTAATGATGTTGATGAAAATAATAGTCATAACAAGAATAATGTCCACCAAGTGCTTATGATATGCAGGCACCTTGTTAAGACCTTAAAGTATGTCGTCTCACAAATCACACATTTATGAGATGGTTACTGAGGAAACTGAGCCGTGGGGATGTTGAGTGACTTGTTCATTATCCAAAGGTCATTGAGCAAAGGTTACTGAGCAAACGTCATTGAGGAAAGGTCATTGAGGAAAGGTCATTGAGCAAAGGTCACTGAGAAAAACCAGGACTTGATGTGGACTGCCTCAGTCAAAAACATGTTGCTTCTCCAGTGTGCTCTAATATCTACATATACTTCTATTTAAGAAAAAAAAAATTACACAAGTTATCCATTTTATGCCAAAAATGGTAAATAAAATCAGCATATAGGAAAAAAAAATCACAATGTTACCATTCAAAGATAATTACTATTAGAACCCTTTCCAATTCCCTGAGATGCAGCATTAAGTGTAGAATTTCTGCTTAGGGAGTCAGTAAGAGTACATTTGATTTCATCCAACTTGGCATTCCTTTTCTCATTATCCCACAGCCTTAGTGTCCATTCCCATACATAGTTCCTAGATTTCTGCTTCTACATATTAGAAAACTTAAGTAGTTCTTTTGGAGTGTGTCATACTTCCTCATGGGTCACATTTTGTACCTCATCTTTAGGGACGTACTGGGTCTTGAATCTAGTTACAGGTCTGGAAGCAAGCAGCAGGTCCTGAGCAGACGTAGCATTATCTTTCACGGCAACTACCTCAGGGGAGGCCATTACTGTTTCCTCAGACACTGCAGGGTTAATCCCTTCAGAGGGAGGTGAGAGGTCATTTCCCTGTGGGTGGAAGGACTGATACCACTGGGGTGGAGAGATTGCATCTGCTGGCAACAAAGACTTACCAGAATTTATGAGAAAGTTTCTCCTCACTCTAGGATTACATACATTTTCTCCTACATATTCTTCTAGTAATTTTTGGTTGCGTTTTTGACATTAACATTTTAATCTCTTCGGGATTTATTTTGGTATGAGATGAGGTAGGAAACTCCTTTCCCATTTAATACTTTTCAGAGCCTTTTAACACCAATGAAGGTACTTTATACTTGTGAAGAGGACGAGAGCTATCTCATTTCTTGTATTTTATACATATGAACACCATAATTCAGACATTTCAACTGATGTGCCTGTGGTAACAAATTTAGCAAATGGCAGAATCAGGCCTGGAATCTAGATCATAGGCGTCTGTCCAGAATTCTTCATACCCTGTTAACTTGCTTCCTGTTTGGTATTAGTTAGAGACAGTTCTTTTTCTGTGCTACTTTTATTACTCATTGGAAGTAAATTTGGTCATCACATTTCTTAAATCATTACTGAATTCAGTTTATGACATTTTTGTTGAGAATCCCTGCTTCTTTGAAGTCCCTGGTCTATCACTAACAGTGTGAGTTTAGGTAAGTTCTTTCACCTCTAATAACAATGACAATAGCTGTTGACATATGTTGACCTTTTTCATGTGCCAGGTTCCATGTTAAACTCTCAAAATAGGTTATCTCATTTAATCCTCAAAACCCACTCCCCACCAGTGGATACTATTACTGAAATGCATACTCTATAGCATAGCAGCCATTTCCCAATGTTTGGGTTCCTGACGCTCCCTTTATACTCCTAAGTATTGAAGGGGTGCCTGGGTGGCTCAGTCAGTTAAGTGTCCGACTTCGGCTCAGGTCACGATCTCACAGCTCGTGAGTTTGAGCCCCGCGTCAGGCTCTGTGCTGACCTCAGAGCCTGGAGCCTGGTTCGGATCCTGTTTCTCCCTTTCTCTCTGCCCTTCCCCAGCTCATGCTCTGTCTCTATCTCTGAATAAATAAATAAATAAGTAAATAAATAAACATACATTAAAAAAATTTTTTTAAAAGTATTGAAGACCCCAAAGAGCTTTTGTTTATGGGTTACATCTATGAATATTTATTTTGTTAAACAGTGAGACAGAAAAACAATTAATATTTATTTACTATTTCCTTTAAGGAAGGACAATAATAAATGTCAACCTAAATATCATTTTTCAAGTAAAAATAGCTACATTTTCCCAAAGAACAGCTTTCTTTTTCGTTTTTGCCATGTGCCTTTAATGGCTGCTTTCATAGACGGACTACAGGTTCTCATGTTTTTTCCTACATTTAATTTGCAGCACTATCGCATACCACACGGCCTCCGGAAGACTCCCAGTGTCATACTCATGACAGAATGACAGTAGGAAGGACAATTAATGCCTTGATATTGTTATTAAAATAGTTTTGATGTTGTAGACCTCTGAAAGGCTCTTGTCTTTCTCTGAAGAATCATTGTGCTATGACATGGTGGGTGAAAGGGTCGGTGCTGCCGTGGAGCTAGCTGGGTCCTTGGGTTTTACAAAAACATTTGTTTTTTAACGTTTTATTTATTTTTGAGACAGAGAGAGACAGAGCATGAATGGAGGAGGGGCAGAGAGAGAGGGAGACACAGAATCGGAAGCAGGCTCCAGGCTCTGAGCCATCAGTCCAGAGCCCGACGCAAGGCTCAGGCTCACGGACTGCGAGATCGTGACCTGAGCTGAAGTCGGACGCTTAACCGACTGAGCCACCCAGGCGCCCTGGGTCCTTGGGTTTTAATCCCAACCTCACTGTTCACGCCCCATGTGATCCTGGGCAAGTTATCCCGCCTTTTTTTTTCTTTCTTTTCTTTCCTTCCTTCCTTCCTTCCTTCCTTCCTTCCTTCCTTCCTTATTTCCTTTTTCTTTCTTTCCTTTCTTTCTTTCTTTCTTTCTTTCTTTCTTTCTTTCTTTCTTTCTTTCCCACAGTCCCATGTCTGTAAAATGGGAGTTGTAGTGGTAAGAATGAAATCAGTTAAAATATCCGAAACATGCAATATTTGTTTTTTTAACTTTATTTATTTACTTTTGAGGGAGAGAGAGAAAAAGAGAAAGAGAGAGAATGCAGCATGAGACAGGGAGGGGCAGAGAGAGGGAAAGGAAGAATCGCAAGCAGGTTCCTCCGGGCTGTCAGCACAGAGCCTGATGTGACATGAACCGTGAGGTTATGACCTGAGCCAAAACCAAGAGTCAGACACTCAACTGACTGAGCCACCCAGGTGCCCCAATATCCAAAACATAGAAAACAATGCTTGGAAAAACATAATCACTTATATGCAATAATAATAATAATAATAATAATAAATTAAATACTTGTATATTCTTCTTCTTATTATTATTATTATTATTCCCTTTCTATACTGCGTAACCCGAGGCTTAGTGAGGAAGTCCCTAGACTGAGATTTGGATCACATCTCTGTCAGATTTTAGCTTTACAATTTCTTCACCTTTGGGAGCCTTAGATTCCTTCACCTGGAAGATGAGAGTAACAAAATTAGCCATCCCAAGAGGTTGTACTAAGCTTTAAATAAGACAATACATGTACGATACTTAGCATAATGGCTGTCATAGAGGAAACACTCATTATGTGTTTGTGGTAATGATCCATAACATTGTTACTTCCATTAACTATGACATATATGTTTATGTATATATAGGCCCACACACACCAAGAAGATATTTAGTGGCCTATGGGGATGAGCAAATAACCCAAGCCATGGCATGGCCAAAAGAGTCGGGTCGGTCAAATTAATTAGATATCTGGACTATCAGTTTGTCATTTTAGCTGAGATGCTTTGAAACCAACCGTGAACCTTGTCTTTTATTCATGAGTATTCAGAGGCAGGAATCTATGGGTGCATATCTACGAGTAATCCCCTAACAATTATAAGTTTTTAAATACTAGTAGATCTCCACAAAGAACTCTTTTTATTTCGCGTTTTATTAGGAAACTCTGAACGGTTGCCTACCAACAGCCAGATCTGAAAAATCCAACTCTGACGGGGCAGAATGGCTGGTTGGTCTTTTGAAGGGACAGCCTTTGGATTAATTAGAAATAAAGCAGCCTAGTACTGCACATGTAAAGCTGGAAGTGCTCTATCTAAACATCCTCCTCTGATCATTAAAATGTGATGTGTAATCCCAGTTGATTGAGTTTGATTTTTTGTTTTTGTTATAGATCATACCTCAGGAAGGCTTTCTTCCGTGCCAATTATGATTCCATATAAATTTTAACCTTTATATTATAGCTGTTTAACAAGAGAAGGAAATAAACCACAACACCTTTGTTTATGAGTAAAATAAATTCTTTATAAAAATATCAAGAATTAGGGGCATTTGGGTGGCTCAGTCGGTTGAGTGTCCGACTTCGGCTCAGGTCAGGATCTCACGGTTTGTGGGTTCGAGCCCCGCATCCCTATCTGGGCTGACAGCTTGGAGCCTGGAGCCTGCTTCGGATTCTGTGTCTCCCTCTCCCTCCACACCTCCCCACTCGCATTCTGTTTCTCTCTCAAAAATAAACCTTAAAAAAATAATAAAATATTAAGACTTGTGTGTGTGACTCTTTATGAAAAACACTAGGATAATAAACTTCTGTAAACATCTAGAGTTTTTGGATAAAATTAAAATAAGAAACTTAAAAAAAAAGCATGGCTGTCTTAGGGTTCTCCAGTGAAACAAAACCAATAGAGTGAGCGCGCGCGCGTGTGTGTGAATGCTCAGGCAATTGTGGAGGCTGGCAAATACAAAGTCTGCAGGGCAGGCTGTCAGGCTAGAGACCCAGGGAGGAGTTGAAATTGAATCTTGAATCAATTCAAGATTCAGCTTGAATCTGAAGGCAGTCTGTTGGCAGAATTCCCTTTTCCTTGGACGAAGTCAGTCTTTTCCCAAGGCCTCCACTTTACTGGATGAGGCCCACCCACGTTATGGAGGATAATCTGCTTTACTCAGAGTCCACATATTCAAATGTTAATCTCATCTAAAGAATACCTTCACAGTGACATCTGATGTGGTGTTTGGGCAAATATCTGGGTACCATGGCTTAGCCAAGTTGACATGTAAAATTAGTTATCACAATGACTAATTTTACCAGAAGGAAAAGGAAACTGCACATGCCCTAGAATTGCACAGAACGTTGATTACCACAGCATAGGAGCCATCTGGTCCTGGTCATGGCATGGGCTATGCAGGAGCAGAGGACAGTGCCTTTTTTGTTTGTTTTTGCTACTATCACTTTTGATTCCATTTTTTTTCCATTTAATTTTTATTTTAATTTTTATTTCTTTTTTATTTTTAAAATGTTTATTTAGTTTTGAGAAAGAGAGAGTGCGAGTGGCAGAGGGGCAGAGAGAGGGGGAGACATAGATTCCAAAGCAGGCTCCAGGCTCTGAGCTGTCAGCACAGAATCTGGTGTGGAGCTCGAACCCACGGACCACACAAGACCATGACCTGAGCTGAAGACCGACCTGAAACTTAACCGACTGAGCCACCCAGGTGCCCCTCCATTTAATTTTTAAATAGCTTTATTGAGATATAATTGATATACAAAAAACTGCACTTAATGTACATAGTTTGATGAGTCTTGACTTACCATACACGCATGAAACCATCACCACAAAGTAATAAACATATCCATCACCTTTCCCATGCCCACCCATTTTTTTGTTTGTTTTTTGGTAAGAACACCTAACGTGAGCTCTACTCTACCAATTTTTTAAGTGCACACTATACTATTGTTAATGATAGGCACTATATTGTGCAGCAGATCCCTAGAACTTATTCATCTTGCATAACTGAATCCTTATACCCATTGAAAACAACTCCCCATTGCCCCCTACCTTCAACCACTGGCAGCCACCATTGCACTCTCTGCTTTCACTATTTTAGATTCGCCATATAAATGGAATCATACAATATTCGTCTTTCTGTGATTGTTTATTTCATTTCACCTAATGTCCTTCAGGTTTGTCCATGTCATTGCAAATGGCAAGATTTCCTTCTTTTTAAAGGCCAAATGATATTCCATTGTATGTCTATACCACATTTTCTTTACCCATTTATCCATTGATGGACATTTGGATTGTTTCCATATTTTGGCTGCTGGGAACAATGCTACCATGAACATGAAAATGCAGATATCTCTTCCAGATCCTGGCTTCCTTTTTTTTTTTTTTTTTTAAATTTTATTTTTCCAACGTTTTTATTTATTTTTGGGACAGAGAGAGACAGAGCATGAACGGGGGAGGGGCAGAGAGAGAGGGAGACACAGAATCGGAAACAGGCTCCAGGCTCCGAGCCATCAGCCCAGAGCCTGACGCAGGGCTCGAACTCCCGGACCGCGAGATCGTGACCTGGCTGAAGTCGGACGCTTAACCCACTGCGCCACCCAGGCGCCCCGAGGCTTCCTTTTTAATATACACACAGAAATGGAAATTGCTGGATCATATAGTAGTTCTATGTTTAGTTTCTTGAAGACCTTCCATACCGTTTTCCAGAGCAGCTGCACCAATTTATTCTCTCAAAACAGTGTATAAGTGTTCCAACTTCTCCACCAACATTTGTTATCTTCTGCTTTTTCTTGTAAAAGCCATCCTAACAGGGGTGAGGTGATATCTCACCGTGGTTTTAAGCTGCATTTCCCTGATGGTCAGTGATGGTGAGCACCTTCTTATCTGTTGGTCATCTATATGCCCTCTGTGGAGAAATGTGCATTCAGGTCCTTTGCCCATTGTTTAATTGGGTTATTAGTTTTATTTATCTTTTTTTTTGCTATTGAACTTAGGAGTTCATTATATATTTTGAATAGTAACCACTTATCAGATATGCAGTTTGCAAATATTTCCTCCGGTTCTGTATACCGCCTTTTACAACACAGTTGATTGTTTCCTTTGCTATGCAGAGACTTTGAGGTTGATGTAGTCCTACTTGTTTATCTTTGCTTTTGTTGACGGTGCTTTTGGGGTCATGTCTAAGAAATCGTTACCAAGAGCAGTCAGTGCCAAGAAGGTCTCCCTCATGGTGATGGTTGTTGTTGTTGGTTTCTAGAAATTTTATAATTCCAGGTCTTATGTTTCACTTTTTCATTCAGTTGGAGCTCATTTTTTGTATATGGTATAAGATATGGCTCCAGTTACTCTGTTGCATCTGGATATCCAGTCTTCCCAGTAACATGTATTGAAAATACTATTCTTTTCCATTGTTATTCTTGGCACCCTTGTTGAAGATTAGTTGACTTATATGTGTGGGTTTATTGTAGGCTCTCTATTCGGTTCTATTTGTCGATGGGTGTATCTTCGCTCTAGCACCAGACTGTTTTAATTACTTTACAGATTCGATGCAATCCCTATCAAAATCCTAATGCTGCTTTTTTTACATAAATAGAAAAAAATCCTAAAATTCATATGGCAGCATAAACACCGGAGGACACAGCATCTCCAGTGGGTGTGGGTTAAATACTGACACTGAAACTCTTGCATAAATCTGGATGGGGGGCAGTTCTAAACAAAGGGGAACTTTGAAAAAGAAAAGCCATGGAAAGCCAGGAGAAAGCTTATCTGAGGTAGAGATCAGAGTGGGGAAAAAATCAGTCTCCCTTGAAAAATAAAATCTATGATCTCATCGATTTGGAGTCTGAATTTTAATTACCTTTGTGTTGGAGAAATCTCAGGATAAAAGATTAATGTAAAAATTAGACTCAGAAACTCTACTGGGACAAGAAGTAGAAATAAGATAACTTCCCCAGAGGTACATTTTGATAACCCTGACACTACAGAGAAAAACAAGTGTCACTTATAATGAGGGCAAAATAAAAATTAGAAACCATGCAAAAACACTCTAGTAAGATGGCAAAACGTCTGAAAGAAAAAGAGAGAGAGAGAGAGAGAGAGAGAAATATTTCCTCCAGGAACTGGAAAGTCTATGAAATATGAAATAATATGAAATAATACAAACTTTGACACATATTTAAAATGATTTAGACAGAGAAGAAGTCTAAAATGCATGTGGATATAAAGGAATGCATTATAGTCAGGTTTTAGAAAGAACCAAAGATAAATTACAGAAAAAACTGTCATTAAAATTAAGAACTCAGTGGGCAGAATACACGTCAGAGTAGGCACAGCTAAAAGGATTATTAATGGACTAGAATAAGAGCTGAGAAAATTACCAATAAAAATAATAACAATAACAATAAAAAGACTAACACAGACTGACCATATACTCTGTACCAATCACTGTAACTGCTTTATAGTCAGGTTTTTTTAATCCTTACAAATACTCTTTGAGGAAAGCAGTTCTGGATCCAGGTGGGTGAGAATAGCAGATGTAGCAGTTTTAGCTTAATCTAGAAATATACAAATATAAATTTGGAATGTATTAGGATCCAAAAGTAAAATTACAGGCTGCAAGCAGTAACAGTTGTGTCTCGGTAAAGCTCTGTATTTGAACTACCCAGTCCATAGGCCTGAGTATTTAAAAGTTCTTTTTAACATGTATTTATTTTTGAGAGACAGAGAGAGACAGAGCAGGAGTGGGGGAGGGTCAGAGAGAGAGGGAGACACAGAATCTGAAACAGGCTCCAGGCTCTGAGCTGTCAGCACAGAGCCTGACGCGGGGCTCGAACTCACGAACCGCGAGACCATGACCTGAGCTGAAGTCAGACGCGCAACCGCCAGAGCCGCCCGGGTGCCCCCATAGGCCTGAGTATTTAAACTTTAATATCAAAAGAAGGAAAAAGATGTATAGAAAAGAAATACTAAGTCATTTAAGAAGCAGATTAAAAGGACTCTCGAGTCAAGTTACCTGTATTCCAATCTGGATTCTCTTACACTTATTCCTTCTGTTTCAGAGTCCAGGCCAGGTTTATTACATTGCATTGGGTCATCATGCCTCCTTGATCTGTTTCAATCTTGTTTGTAATTTAATTAAAAGCCGTTGACAACCAACTGTCAATTTAAACTTTGACAGCTCAGAAGCACAATTGTTCTGTATTTTGTAGAATGTGCATGAATTTGTGTTTGTCTTGTGTGTTTCTCATGATTAGCCTGGCATTATGGTTTTCTGTTTCGTTGTTCTTTTGTTTTTGTTTTTTGTTTTTGTTGTTTTGAGAGAGTGCAAATGGGGGCGGGGCAGGGAGGGGGGACAGAGGATTTGAAGCAGGTTCTGCGCTGACAGCAGCTCACTGTGGGGCTCGAACTCACAAACCATGAGATCATGACCTGAGCTGAAGTCCGATGCTCAACGGACTGAGCCACCCAGGTGCCCTCGTTTTTGAGAAGAATACTACAGGGGTAGTTTCTTAACTTATTTATTTTTTCTTATTTTAAAAAGGTGTTATTTATTTTGAGAGTGAGGGGCAGAGTGAGGGGGAGAGAGAACCCCAAGCAGGCTCAAAGCTGTCAGCCCAGAGTCCTATCGGGGCTCAATTTCCAGAACCTTGAGATCCTGACCTGACCGAAATCAAGAGTATAGAGTCGGACATTTAACCGACTGGGCCACCCAGGCACCCCTATATTTTCCTTTTGATATACTCTAGTCTTTTGAAGTGGGTCAAGTCCAATCTACTCTCAAGGAAAGAGAAATGAAGCTCCACTTCCTGGGAGGGGAGGAGGATATAGCCCTCATATATTATCTGGAATTCTTCTGTAAGGAAGATTTCTTCCTTCATCATTTATTTATTATTCAATAATTTATTTATATTAGTGTGAACTAAACCTTTAGTTAATTTTATGGTGATTTTATATATAGGGTAACATTCTGGGCTCCAAAATCTGGGTTTCTGGCCTGGTTATTTGATAATTACTTCATGAAAGCAATGAAAAAGTCTAAATCTCACTGGCTCCAAATAAAATCTAATACATTTTACCTTGTAATATGGATTTGGAAAGGCCCCATAGTTCAAACTAATATTTTATTTTATTTTATTTTATTTTATTTTATTTTATTTTAAGAGAGAGAGAGAGAAAGCACGTATGAGCATGAGCAGGAGAGGGGCAGGGAGAGAGAGAGAGAGAGAGAGAGAATTTTGAGAAGGCTACATGCTCTGAACAGACTCCTGTGTGGGGCTTGGTCTCACCAGTGTGGCATCACGACCTGAGCGTAAATCAAGAGTAGGATGCTTGACCAGCTGAGCCAGCTAAGACCTCATTTTTTTCCCCTTGGAAACTAATATTTTAAAATATATATGCATCTAAATTCCCTGAACTTTTACTAACCTGACAACTGAAGAGTTGAGTTAATGATACTGATTTAAAATTTTTCCAAAAAGGGGCACCTGGGTGGCTCAGTCAGTTAAGCATCCCACTTCGGCTCAGGTCATGATCTCACGGTCCGTGAGTTTGAGCCCCGCATCGGGCTCTGGGCTAATGGCTCAGAGCCTGGAGCCTGTTTCGGATTCTGTGTCTCCCTCTCTCTCTGCCCCTCCCCCGTTCATGCTCTGTCTCTCTCTGTCCCAAAAATAAATAAACGTTAAAAAAAATAAAAAAATAAAATTTTTCCAAAAAAATAGTTTCAGATCTATTACTTGACTGTAGATTCAAATACCCTGTTATCTACTTCATTTTGAATTTAACAGTGACTAAACAGAACAGAGGAATGTGCTGCCACAAATACAAGTTTCTTTTGTTGAATCTGCAAACCTGATTATGAAGCTGTTTAATGCTGTGTAACCTAGTGTTTTTCCTCCTTATTTGGCAACAGAGATATTTTGTGAGTGTGTGTGTGTGTGTGTGTGTGTGTGACTGTGGCATTAATCTTGTCAACCCAGTTGGGAAAATGCTTAAGGTATTTTCCCAAATTATGTTTTTCTGCCTGCTGTTTCTAAATGTATGCTCCTGTGAGTAAAGGATTTTCACAGCGTGCAGTGTGAGCACGGCTATTCTGAACACTTTTTTTAAGTGCATTAAAAGAAATAAAAATACATTATCTGTATAAAGGGGATAATCAGCTTCGGTCACCACAAATACAGATTTCCCCCGTTATCCAGAAGTAGAGCATTTCTATGAAACCTTTCATAAGTCAGAATGGCGTATGATGAAGAAGCAATTGCCATTAATTTATACGGAAAAAATGCTGAGCGTTCTCAGACCCCAAAATAACCTCTCTGAAGCTTTTCTGTTACCTGAGGGCACACCTTGCTGACAGCTACACAAAATAAATTGAGATAAAACACAGATGCTCCAAGACACAACTCAAAGCGCTGGTGGCCCGATGCTGAGATGCTGAGCGTGGTTTCCGGGGACAAAGCTTGGCGGGGCCACTGTCGCTGCTCCCAGCTCACGGTTATGCTGCCTTTATAATAGCTCCCTGAAACAAATGCTGAATGCCGTTTTTGCTTTTTTTCATAAAAGCAAAAATCCTTTTTTTTTTTTTTTTTGGATTTCTTCTGGTTACCAAAAACAGATACTACCGTAAGTCTTTCCTAAAAGGAAAGTGGCATAGCACAAACTTCAAAGAGCAAGGAATACCCGCATATTCTTGTCGCATTCCTTAATGCTATTGCTAATATGGAGGTAAACAATGTCATCCTTGTAAAGGGGAAATTTGAATTAATAATAATAATGATGATGATAAAATGATGATGATAATGATAATGAGGCACCAAGCATTACTCTGAGAGGAACTTTTCCATATATTACAAAATTTAATGCTCTCACTAGCTCACAAGTTAGGTACCACCATTTCTCCCATTTTATAAATGAAAAAAAAAAAAAAATCAAAGCCAAAAGAAATTATGTGATTTGCCCAGGATTACAAAGGTGGTAAGTGGCAGAGTCTTAAGTGTGTGTAAGTGTGTGTCCCAGGGATAGGAAACGCTCAGAAGTCACACAGAAGAGAGAAAAAGTGGGAAGAAGTGCCGGGAAGGAGTTGGAAATCAGACCCGTGGGGAAGACCAGCTCCCCCTTTGCATCCTCCAGAGTCTCTTCAGTTCTGAGAGTTCATTTTTTTATCGTATTTGTAATTGGCACCTAAAAGAACTCTGAAGACTTCACGGCTTTTTAGGCAAGTGAAAGTCTAAGGGACGTTTTCATTTCTGATGAACTGAATAAGCCTGACAGGGTTTCATGATATCCACAACCTCTTTCCCATAGTGTATCAGTTAGTGTGCCTCCAACTGCTAGAAGCATTAAAATTCAGGTCCACATAACTTGAGCACTTAAAGGGAAGTTAACATCTCACGGAACAAAGAATCCAAGGTAGGATGACCTTAGGGTTTGTTAACTGAGGAGCTCCAGAGAGTCATTGAGGATTCAAGTCCTTTCCATTTGTCTGTTCTGCCATCTTCTTCCGGTTCCTTCATCTCCGAGTTGCAAGATGGCTGCCCCAACTCCCCGCATGAGACCCTGACATGACAGCTTCCAAAGAAAAAGAGGAACTGTCTTTTCCTTGATCACCTGATGAACATATGCCCACCCTTAAAAGAATCACTGGCAAAGGGAACGGGTCTGTTACGGCAGGCAGGCTAAGATCGATCTGGATTTACCCTTGGAATGAGGACTGGGCTTCCTTCCTTGGGCACATGCACAGAAGAGGGTACACGCTCAGAAAGAAAGAATTGGAGGATGGATGTTGGAGAGGCAACCAGAATGCCTTACAAATGCCTTCGTCTTATATTTGGTACTTGTTGAGATTGTTGGCATGAAATTATTGAGTTTTCAGAGAAGCATGGGATCCTTTTACTAAAAAACAGAGTTAAAGCTCCTTTTCGTATTCACGCATGGCTAACTGCTCTCCTCTTTTTGTCCTTATTTTTCTTATAACTGTTCTGGCTTCCAGTGGTTTTGTGTTATAATCTATTATCCTGTCTTTGCTAGCATGTTTTTTTTTGCTTCGTTTTTTATTTATTTAAATTAATTTTTTTTCTGATGCATTTACCTGCTAGTTTGAATATATTTCAGAATCGTTTTCCCAACCTTCAATGAAGAATTGTGGTAAAAGGAATCAATAGTTTTTGACGGGACCCATTTTGAGGAAAATTTGCAGGTAATCCTGATGTAGTCTATTTGTGATTTGTACCTTTTTATTTTTTTATTTTTATTATTTTTTTAATTTTTTTTTTCAACGTTTATTTATTTTTGAGACAGAGACAGAGCATGAACGGGGGAGGGGCAGAGAGAGAGGGAGACACAGAATCCGAAACAGGCTCCAGGCTCTGAGCCATCAGCCCAGAGCCCGACGCGGGGCTCGAACTCACGGACCGCGAGATCGTGACCTGGCTGAAGTCGGACGCTTAACCGACTGTGCCACCCAGGCGCCCCTGATTTGTACCTTTTTAAATGATATGAATGAACATATCCAAGCTACTGAAAAGAAAATATGTAACGGGCTTCAAATATTTTCAACATTCAGGGAGTAAAAATACAATCCTGTACCTTCTGCTAAATTAAAGAGAGTGATAAGGAGATACCAGACTGAGAACCTCTATTCTCCAGGAGTTACAATTGGAAGAGAACATTGAATCTTTACAAGTGTTGTAGGCTAAATTCTCTGCCAACTGTCCTGTTTTCAATTTTGGTTATACTAAAAAAAAAAACTAACATACGTGCCCTTTGTTGGGCACTGGGAATACTCAATGAATTTAACATTAATGATTTTTTTTCTTTGCCTTGATCAAAGATAGAACAGCAATTAAGAGCTGTTTCAAACCCTTAGAAACAAATTGGGAGTATTTTAGCAATTAGCATTACAAGATCTCTTGCTTTTTGAGACCCCCTGCAGCAAAGAGTTAATGTTTAAACTATTTAAAATTCAGTGGTGGTGAATAAGGCAGCTCGCAGGCTCTCATTCCCTAACCACATCAGATTTTTCTTACGCAGTTTTTCAGTTATTCCAGCCATTTTGAAAGAAATGGCTTCTGATTTCACGTGACTATTTTAGCACCTTAATCCGTGGACTACATTTGGATTTATGCTGTGGCCCACCTTCGGATACTGCCACATTTCCAAACTAAAATGTTAGAAACGGGAACCCCAAATTTCCTTTATTTCTTAAAACACAAGTTCCTCATCTCTTTTGAGACCCTTCTGCCAGTCACAAGGAAAATGTGGGCTCTCTAATTCCAGTCATTTCTTTTTTTTTTTTTTTTAATTTTTTTTTCAACGTTGATTTATTTTTGGGACAGAGAGAGACAGAGCATGAACGGGGGAGGGGCAGAGAGAGAGGGAGACACAGAATCGGAAACAGGCTCCAGGCTCTGAGCCATCAGCCCAGAGCCCGACGCGGGGCTCGAACTCACGGACCGCGAGATCGTGACCTGGCTGAAGTCGGACGCTTAACCGACTGCGCCACCCAGGCGCCCCTCCATTCATTTCTTGTAATAAATGATGTAGTCTTAATAGAAATTGACTCCATAATCCACAAACAGTTGACCTCATACTGTGTGAGAAAAAATATGATATGCACGCATTGAGAAATCAAACTTTTCAGAAGAAATGCCAAGGCTTGTCTTGGCTCTTAAGGAGCTCAGGGGGACTTGGGGCAGAGAGCCATGGGAACAAACACGGACAATACAAGGCTACAAGGAGGTTAGTAGAGAAACCAAAGACTTAGGTGTGTACCCTTGAACTTGAAGGGGAGTGTCAGGGAAAGTTCATGATGGAGGAGGTCATCCAGTGGAGATGAAGGCTGGTTGACCCAAGAGCTGGACCCGGGCAATCTGGTCAGTATATGTGACTGAGCCCAGCTAAGTCCTCTACATAAACTCTTCTTCTTCTTCTTCTTCTTCTTTTTTTAAGCATTGTATTTTTGAGAGAGTGCATGCAGGGGTGAGACAGAGGTGGAGGGGGACAGAGGATCCGAAGCGGGCTCTTCACTGACAGCTGTGAGCCCAACATGGGGCTTGAACTCACGAGCTGTGAGATCATGACTTGAGCTGAAGTCAGACGCTCAACCGACTGAGCCATCCAGGCGCCCCCTCTACACAAACTCTTAAGAGGAAATAAGATCTCAGTGGCGTCTTGAAGAAATTGAAAGGGTTTGCCAAGCAGGACATGAACCAAGGGCACGGAAAGCCAAAGGAACTGCATGGGCTTCGAATCAGATACTTATTTTAGGGTGTTTTTCTTAATACTGAGAGGCATTTTGTGAGCCAGGGCACGTCCCTCAACGTCACTTGTGGTTTTGTTTCATCAGCTCATTTCCCCCTTATTACTTTTTCTCCCCCACCTCCCACAACAGCAAGTACTTGACACAACAGCTCTTCAGAATGTTTTCCCCTGTGCATTTTTTTTTTTTTTTTTTTTTTTTTTTTTTTTTTTGTGGCACCATCCCTGCAGGTAACATGGCTCCTGACATCTTCTGTGCATTGGAAAGGTGAAAAGCCAGCAGGATGTCACTTCAGGAGCCTCCAGGACTGCTACTGTCCTCATCTTCTAATACTGTGATATTCTCCTTCTGGTTGGCCACCCTCAGTGCCTGCTCCTTTGAGGATGCTGCCTGTGATTCCTGTGCCCCCTCAACCCGTTAGCCTTCACCAAAGTCATGCATTGAGTGTTTTGATGATTGACAAAAACGGTTTTGCCCTCTTCCTAAGTAATTCCTCCTCTGGGAATTTTTTTCCCCTTCCCGCGTGGTGGAGCTGAGCTCATCCAATCAATATGTAAATTCATTCTGTTTGCTTGATGCCAAGCTAGTCTTCCTTTGTTAATTAGAGGTTAGATATCATGTCGCCTTCAAAGCCGAGCAGCTCTCCGTTTTAAAGACTTGTGATTCTATTCTCACAGCACTTACAGCCAAGAATTCTGAGCCAACCTCAGCCAGATGTACGGTAACAAAGATAAGGGCTGCTGAGGACTCTCAAAGACCACAGAGGACACAGTGGAATGTACTTTCCAGATTGTGCTCTTCCCTCCCATGGATCTCTGAATCTTCTGCACTGACTTGAACGACAGGGAGAGGGATGTTGACTTCCCCGCGAAGACTTTCTTGGTCCTTTATTGGGTTGGGACTCGATCCACATTTTTTTACACACGACGCATGTAAGAGAAGGGGCCACATGACATGCTCGAGGTGTCACAACTTGTGCCAAGTAAGCAAGTCGTGACCTTGGGCTAGATGTTTCACCCTCCTTCTCAGTTGCCTCATCAGTAACATGGGGACGAAAATAGGACCTCCCTCAGAGGATCAATCAGCCTAGAATAGCCGTGTCTACCTGAAAAATCCAGATTGTTCTCTGGGATTTGCTCACAGACTTCCTGGAAAGTCACTGGCTTCTCTGCTTTTTGTGGCGACGTTGCTGACTGCGAGTCTAGCCCAGGGCGGTCGACCTACTAACCAGTCAGTATGGATTGCTTCCGTGATGGATTTGTATTTGGGTATGAAACCAGCCAGCCACACACAGGGTTTTTGAAACCGTTCTCATCTTTTTCACTCACGTCTGGGAAATCTTGCACACTTCTGCATTCGCATTTTGGCTCAAACGTTTAAAAAGTGCAGATTAAAAGTACGCTCAAGTCAGGTCGTGTGGCTTCCTGACTAATTTTCTACTGAGATTAAGGAAGATTTTAGTAGCATGGTAGCGATCAGATTTGTTGGAATGACTCAGCCACAGGTGCTCACCAACTCCATTTAGTTAGGTCTTTGAAATTTTTAAAATTTATTTTACATTTATTTATTTTTGAGAAACAGAGTGAGACAAAGCGTGAGCGGGGGAGGGGCAGAGAGAGAAGGAGACAGAATCAGAAGCAGTCTCCAGGCTCTGAGTGAGAGGTCAGCACAGAGCCTGATGTGGGGCTCGAACCCGCGAACCGTGAGATCATGAGCTGAGCCGAAGTCGGACGCTCAACTGACTGCGCCACCCAGGTGCCCTTAGTTAGGTCTTTAAGAAATGACCCCTATTTCATATTTCGTGTATGTATGTGTGGTGTCTTTCACTCTAAGGATTGGAGGATATAATAAGGAAAGAAATTCTTTTATTGTTAATTGCAAAATCAACTACCTCGTGTAAAAAGTAGGCTATACTCAGCACTTTTTATTCCTAGGTGCCTTAGTATGCATCCATTAGAGCCATCTAAAAAATGAAAAGGTCTCATAACTTACAAAGAGAAAGCCAAAGTGTTATTAATTTTTGGCTTGGTTCAAGAACCTGACTCATTTTATAACCTTGTTACTGTATCTATTACCACCTGGAATAATATTCTCTGGCTCAGAAGGCCAATAGTTAAGTTCCATAGTAATCAGTTCAAATATCCCCTTTAAAGAAACATTGACCTGTTTGGTTTTGACTGATTGAAAATCGCTCTAAGAACTCGTCTTGTCTTTTCTTTTTTTTTTTTCTTTCTTTTTTGAGAGAAAGAGAGAGCACGTGAGCAAGGGAGAGGGGCAAAGGGACAGAGACAGAGACAGAGACAGGGAGAGAGAGAATCTCAAGCAAGCTCCACACTCAGCATGAAGTCTAAGGAGGGGCTCCATCCCATGACCCCAGGATTACCACCTGAGCCGAAATCAGGAGTCAAACACTCAACCCACTGAGCCACCCAGGAACCCTCCCTAAGAATTCTTAAAATCGCGATCCTGTATCTCATTTCCTCAGCTGTTTTCCCAGCCCTAATTCAGACTTTGGCAATCTGGTAGGTGAGCCATTGCAATGATCTGCTAAGAAATCCTCGTGTTTACCTTTCAAATTAGAGTTGCCTGATAGAGAGAGAAGGAGAGAGAGAGAATCCCAAGCAGGCTCTATACTGTCTGTGCACAGAATCTGAAGCAGGCTCCAGGCTCCGAGCTGTCAGCACAGAGCTCGATGCGGGGCTCAAACCCACGAACCACGAGATCATGACCTGAGCTGAAGTTGGACGCTTAGCTGACTGAGCCACCCAGGCACCCCTTAAAAATTTTGTTTCGACTAGAGTAGAGCAGGCCGATAGAATCGCATGGTTTTAGGATTAAATTGGCAGTAAAGGAGAGATTGAAAATAGAGTTGGGGGGGGCGCGGGGGAGGGCTGCTAGCAGAAAGATCCTGGAAAAGAGAGAAAAGACAGGATCTGTAAGAGAGGCAAAAGGATTTAGTATATTTAGGATAAGAAGCAATTTGTTTTCCATCCTCACAAGAAGGAATAAAAGGTTGGGGGCAGATGTTGTAAAGCTGGTTTAGAAAATTCACAAAGCGGGACGCCTGGGTAGCTCTGTCGGTTAAGCATCCAACTTCAACTCAGGTCATCATGTCGTGGCTCATGAGGTTTGAGCCCCACTTGGGAGTCTGCTTCAGATCCTCTGTCTCCTTCTCTGTCTGAGCCACTCCCCCTTCCCAGCTCATGCTCTTTTTTTCTCTCAAAAATAAACATTTTTTTAATGTTTATTTATTTTTGGGAGAGAGACAGAGCAAGAGCGGAGGAGGGGCAGAGAGAGAGGGAGACACAGAATCCGAAGAAGGCTTCAGGCTCTGAGCTGTCTGCACAGAGCTGGACATGGGGCTTGAACCCACGAACTGTGAGATCATGACCTGAGCCGAAGTCAGACGCTCAACTGACTGAGCCACTCAGGTGCCCCCAAAATAAATAAACTTTTTTGAAAAAAGAAAAAGTAAAAAGACAGAAGGAAGATTTATTAAAAAAGAAAAGAAAAGAAAAGAAAAGGAAAGAAGAAAGAAAAGAAAAGAAAAGAAAAGAAAAGAAAAGAAAAGAAAAGAAAAGAAAAGAAAAGAAAAGAAAAGAAAGGGAAAGAAAACTCACAGAGCTCTTGTCTGGTATCATCCATTTTCCCTGTGATTTTCAGAGAGTGAGGGGAGATCGGAGTGTCAGGGAGGGAGAAACATGGAAGTTTAAACTATCCCTTCCCCTCTGGGAAGATACAACCGGATGAACAGTCAGGAGGTATTACGGTCCTGATTGTCAAACCGACCTTAGTGAACATCCCTCACACATGCATCCCTTACACTAGAGCCTAGTGGTGGGACTGAAGGAAAGGTGGATGGTAGGGTTGTGCTAAAATTCAAACATGATTGATTGCTTACATCATGTTCACCACCCTTCTCCCTTCTTCCTTCCTGATAGAACCCTGTTTTTGTTCAGGTCACCAAAGTCCTCAGATTAGACATGTTCTTCAAGGGATGCTGGCCTGTCCAGCATCCAGGGAGACTGGCCCTGATTCGTGTTAAGCCAACCATCATGGTCCCTTTTTACCAATGACTGATTCGCATAAGGTTGTGAGCATGTGATACAAGCCCAGGCGATGAGAGGGATTCCACAGACAAGGAAACGTTTTCTTGTTTCCAGAAAGAGATGGAAGGAAGAGATGGTCTGTTTTCTACCTTGGGATGCTGACCTGCCTGCGGGGATGGTTGGTGAACTAGTCTAAAGTCAAGGTGACGTGTAAGGATGCAGGGTTGGAAGACAGAACTGGGCGCTTGAACTAGTGGTCTTGTTCCGTGACGTAATTACCTTATTGCTTCTGTCAGTTTGGTAGGTGTGGTGCCATTTGCATCTGAAAACCTTTTACCTGATGCACTAAATAACCCCATGGGAAAGACAGAGGCACAAAAGGCACTGAGGATATTGGTTCGATCCAGCTTGAGGCGAGTGACCCTCCAGTTTAAGACAGAGAAGGACGGAAATGAGAGGAGAGGGTGATTTGGAGAGAAAGTGGAGGGCTCTTGGCCTGTAAATCACAAAGAATTCAAAGAAATAATGTCTGGAGTGTAGCTGAGTGAGAAAAAAGAAGAAACTGGAGACAGGAAAAGAACGGCACTTACTCTGATTCCTTGGGATTTTCCTACCGTTGTCATTTTTAGGATCTATTTGGCTCTCTATTTCAGAAACGGTGAGTATCTCTCCAAAGGAAGTAACACAGACTCCTGTCAGCAGAAGTGGGAGAGGCAAGAGTATCTGGGCACTTTTTATATATGTTAGAAATAAAGAAGAAAATGGTATGTTTCGGAGAACATTTGTGGGAGATTCGCTTTTCATAGGGAACTGCAAATTGTGTTTTCTCCCAGCCAGGCTCCGTGCCAACTGGAGAAGATGGTAATTAACAAGGCCCACTGTTGTCTATTCTTATGCATCTAATAACCCAAGCTTGATTCACAGAAGCTACAAAACAGAGTGGTCGCTGTGAAGCGGAACATTTTTATGTAGGGCATTTACTTTTAATGGAAAAGTTTGTGCTATGACATTCGTCGTAGAGCTGCCTGATGATCCTGTCTTCCCCAGTGCCTTCACTGATGCCACTGTTATTCTTCTGGAAGAAGCATCCAATGTTTTATTCATGCTTTAGGTGAAATGAGGAATACTGAGTTCAGAGGGAAGTTGTGTTTCTGACGCAGGTCCTGTCGCTCTACCTTGCGACACGGCCGCCTTTTCTATCCTCCCACTGCTGTTTGGCTGCCTCCTTATCATCGGCACGTCTCGCACCCTCTTTCTTCGTCTGGACTTTTCTGAGTTGTAAGATGAGTAAAGAGGACTAGTAATTTTCCATAGACAAAAGCATTCAGTGCAGTCTCTTGGAGAGACTTGGAATCTTTCCTAACATTGTGAAGACATTTTGGCTTTCTTCTTTTTAAAATTTCTTTTTAATGTTTCTTCATTTTTTGAGAGACAGAGACCGAGCATGAGCAGGGGAGGGGCACAGAGAGAAAGGGAGACACAGAATCTGAAGCAGGAGAGAGAGAGAGAGAGAGAGAGAGAGAGAGAGAGAGGCTATATCAAATGGAACAGTCTAAGCTATGCTGCAGTAACAAATAACCCCCACAATAATAGATCTATTTCTCTATCAATGACCCTTGAGTAGAAAGTCTCTACTGATCATAGTCACTCAAAGACCCTCAATGACAGGAATTCTATCAACAACATGTGCTTTCATGATCACCCCAGTTGGGGAAGAGAATGAGGTATATCATGGCCTGGCTCTTTTCAATGGCCAGATAAATCCTCATGACCATGTCTACCTTCAAAGGAAATAAAATCACGCAGTTCTACACGTGCTCAGAAGACAGAGAGCCAGAAATATTTAACGAGCAGAACGAATAACCTCTATAGAAGGAATGCAACTCAATGAAGAAAATCTAGGAAAAAGAAAAATAGGTAAGAACAAATTGTCTTGCATTGCCAAATCCAAATAGGACAGAGTGGGTGGTTTAAACAGCAGACATTCATTTTCTCACAATTCTGGAGTCTAGGAAGTCCAAGTTCAAGGTGTGGGTCAATTTGGTTCCTGATGAGAGCTGTCTTTCTGGCTTGCAGATGGCCAGCCACTTCTTGCTGTGTTTTCTCATGACCTTCTGTCAGTGTGTGCATGAGGTGGGAGAGAGGGGAGACCTTGAGGGGTCTGGAATCTCTTCTTATATGGACACTAATCCTATCAGAATAGAGCTCCTACCTTATGACTTTATTTAATCTTACACCGTATATGAAAATCAACTCAAAATGGATTAAAGACTTGAGCTTAAGACCTGAAACATTAAAGCTTTTAGAAAAATACATAGAGGATTAATCATGATATTGGTCTTAGTAATGATTTTTTTTTTTTTGAATTGACACCAAAAGCAAAGGCAGAGGTCAAAAATAGCAAAACTTCACAAACTCAAAACCTTCTGCAGGAGCAAAGTAAACCATCAACAAAATGAAAAGGCAAACTGTGGTTTGGAAGAAAATATTTGCCAACCACCTATGTAATAAAGGGTTACTATCCAAAATATACAAGAATCTCAAACAAGTCAATAGCGAACAACAACAAAAAACACTAACCTAATTAAAAATGGGCAGAAGATCTGAATAGACATTTTCCCAAAGACATACTATGTACCATGGCTAACAGGTACACAAAAAGGTGTTCAACATCACTAATCATCAGAGAAATGCAAATCAAAACCACAATGAGGTAACAGCACGCACCAGTGAGGATGTTTGTTGTTAAAAAGATAATAACAAATGCTGGCAAGATTGTGGAGAAAAGGGAACCCTTATACCTTATGGGTCAAATAATTATGTTGTGTATTCTAAATACATTATAATTTTATTTGCCAATTATATGTCAAAGAGTTGAATGAGGGGAGAGAGAGAAAGGGAGAGGGAGAGAGAGAGGGAGGGAGAGAGGGAGAGAGAATGAATTCAAGACTAAAGGGGAAGCTTGAAGAGAAACTGATTTCCCAGATGTAATATCAGCCTTGGAGGTAAGCCCTAAAGTCTAGGGCTTGGAATTTAATGCTCACCGGGGAACAGAAGACAAGGCTTAAAGGTAGAACTGTGACCTGACTGAATCCATCTATGAAAAAAGGACAGAAAATCTTTACCTATCAGACTGGAGAAGTGAGAAGGAAACTAGCTGTCCACATGGCTGGCGAGGTGAGCACTTTGCCGTAACAAATGGAAAGTTTAATTCTGCACTATGGACTGATATTACTACCCTCTTAGTTCAGGATCTTAAGCAGAGAAATTGACTTAAAAATTGGTCTTACTCAGAGGATCTCTGGGTCCCCAACAGAGTGATGTGTAAATTACTCTAAGGGACGTAGACCAGTTACCTCAGGAAGTCACGGTGAAATCTTATCATCCAAAGGCAATACTGGTTAATATGTTGCCAACAGAGCCACTAGGGATTTTTCTACATACACGTCTCGTTTTCTTTTTTTTTTTTTCAATATATGAAATTTATTGTCAAATTGGTTTCCATACAACAGCCAGTGCTCATCCCAACAGGTGCCCTCCTCAATACCCATCACCCACCCTCCCCTCCCTCCCACCCCCCATCAACCCTCAGTTTGTTTTCAGTTTTTGAGAGTCTCATGCTTTGGCTCTCTTCCACTCTAACCTCTTTTTTTTTTTTTTTTTTTTGGTTGCAATCCTAATATTTTGTATAAACAGAAAACTAGATTTTTCCGCAAAGGAACGTAAGTCGTTGAACGTAACTGAGTTACTGCAGTAAATGTTTTCCCCCCAGTTGCTGCCCTCCTTTCTGCCATGGGAAATGTTTTGTTTCTCCTCTATGCCTCAAACATTTGGCTATCTCCCGCTACCAAAAGGGGAGAAGAAGAATTCAAAGCAAGAGATGAATTTAGAGGAGAGAAAATACGGCTCCATATGAACCCCCCAGTGATGCCATTGTTCCCAACATGGTGTTAACCAGTATAAAGTTGTTTCCATTCCATTGATTCCTGTGGGTATTTCTTGCAGCAAAGGGCCTTCTCATCAACTCACTACCCTCCACGTCTGTGCTTCTTGAGTCCCTGCTTCATGTCTAATTGGACGAGAAGATGGATTGTTTCTCTAGGGTATCTTGCGGGAACTTGTCAAAGAACTTATACATCTGGAGGTTGTTTGGAAAAGTTGTGTGTCAACACCTCTCTTCTTCCTGTGCGGAAGGCGTAACGAAGGCAGGATGAAAGGGCAGACAGTTTGCTATTAAGTAAGTTGAGTTTCTTTTCAGAAGTGTGAACTGCTAATCCTCCGTCACTAGGCACAGCCTTTCCTTGGGCAGGACGGACAACTTTCCTCCCCCGACAAGAGCTACCTCTGCCTTGTTTCTGGGTGTGGATGGGTGGGCGGAGGCCAGACATCCATCTCTCTCTCCCTCTCTCTTTCTCCCATGAGCTCTAACCCATTGGGGGCAGGCCCAAGGAGCCAAGTAAGGATTAAAAAGCAGGATCTACTTTTTTAATGATAAAGTTGGTCTGGAGGATTTCACAGAACCCCTTCTGTCTTAAAATTAGGGTTCCGGACTCACAGGACTCTGATCTCTCCGCCCAGTTGGCAAAAGAGAAATGTGACTAGAACGTGCCGACTGCTGGGTGGGGCCCACTAAGTCTGCTTACTTTGCGGTGGGTCGACCGTCCTGGTGCTCAGTGCTTCCCATTCTCCATCTCTTCCTTAGCACCCAGAAGACTATGTGCCCTCAGCCTCTCTGAAGTTGAGCAGGATGATATGACTAACTCTGGCCAATGGGCTGTCGCAGGAACTGAGATGTGTCACTTCTGGGCTGAGGCAGGAAAGGTACAGTTGTCTACGCTGTCTGTGAGATCCAGCTTCAGACTCAAATCCCACACAAGACAGTTTGGCCCAACCACTGGCCATCCCAAAGGATTTACCTGGGCAGGCTTCATGGTGGTGGCAGAAGCTGCCTTCCTTTTATGTGAACTTCGGGGCACACACATCTAGGGCGCTGCTGTCCCTGGAGGAAGTTGTATTTGAGGAATAAAGCCCTCCCTCCCCCGGCCCCCAGCTGGCCTGCTTTGAGGCAGATCTGTGTCCCCAGCCTAGGCATCTCCTTTTGAAGGCCTCCTCAAAGAGGTCAGAACTTGAAGACACTTTTCTCTACTCTGACTCCATACTTCTCCCCTTCTAGTCCTTCCCTTTCCTCTTCCCAGCCGGAGTCCAAAAGACTGCAGTGGTCTTTCCTTCAAGGATTTTCTTCCCCCCCTCTCCCCACCCCCAACCTGTGATGTCTGTCACGTGTCTCTATGATGCGGTCCTGGAATGGTGGGGGTCCGGTGTTGATGGCCAGGAAAGAATTCTTGAGACATCTTTGGTGCAAAAAGGTGATTTTATTGTACAGCACGGGGACAGGACCCGTGGGCAAAAAGAGCTGCCTTGGGGCTGTGAAGAGTCACTGGTCATATACTAAGGAGCTAGAGGAAGTAAGGACACAGGGAGGCCTCCAGAGGGACTTTGATATGCTAATGAGGACTCCTAAAATACCTGAGGCCTTGCTGTTGTCAAGCTAACTTTGTTCCCCTCTGGTAAGGCATGAACACCAAGACAGGAGGGAGTTCCTGGAGAAATGTTTTAGCCTGTCTTTGCCTCAAGTATTTGCAAATGGGCTGCAGGTTACAAAGAAATTGAATTTTACCTGCCATTTCCTTCTTGCCCGTGTTCCCCACATCACCATGGAGGGGAGGGTGATGTTGGGGCTCCAGGAAACTGAGTCTATGGGTTTCTGGAGATTAGGCTGGTGATAAGATTGCCTTTTTTCTTGTAATTTACTAAGATATTTGCAAGCTGATGGCCAACTCTCCACCTGCTGGACTGTGATCTGTATCAGTTAACCATTTGTTTTTCCCCTTTGTTTTTGGGCAGCCTGGAATGCCTAAGAAATAGCACCCCACCCCACCCCCCACCCCCGCCTGGGGCTGGGGTGTGGTTAGCTCCTGCTTTGTCCTCTACTTGCCTTAGGCCTCCCCCATCACCCAGCCTGCTGCTGCTTCCTGGGGAAAAGTGGAAGCCAGCAGCACCCTTTCCTGTCTGGCCCCTGGCTTGTAGCCTCACAGTGAGTGAACAAAGTCTTAATTGTTCCTTTCAGTTTGGCTCATTGTCTTTTATTTTAAAACCTCTGTTAACTGGAACACCCCGGGGCATGGAATATTCTGTTTACTAAACTTTAATTTACTACCAAAATCTTTCTCAAGTACATGTGGATAAAAGCACGCACCCACTTCTCTGCTTTAGTTTTAATATAGGTAATCATTCAAATTAAATCTTTCCTTGATGATTCAGAGCTTTATCTTAAAGTACTCATTTTTGCCCCCTTGAACAGCCATGTAAATGTAGGTGTAGAAAACCAAGATGAGGGGCGCCTGGGTGGCTCAGTCGGTTGGGCGTCCGACTTCGGCTCAGGTCACGATCTCACGGTCCGTGAGTTAGGGCCCCGCGTCGGGCTCTGGGCTGATGGCTCAGAGCATGGAGCCTGCTTCTGGTTCTGTGTCTCTCTCTCTCTCTGCCCCTCCCCCGTTCTTGCTCTGTCTCGCTCTGTCTCAAAAATAAATAAACATTAAAAAAAAAAAAAGAAAGAAAACCAAGCTGAATAAATACTAACTGCTAGAAGAGTCCCTGAAACCTATTTTAAAGAAATCTGTAATAACATCTTTAGCTGTTACTTTTCTTTAAAAATAACATTTCAGAAACAAAGCTTTTCTAAATTACACGTTTTTAGAAGACTTGAGATTAAAAAAAAAAATCCAAAATAGAGCCCCCTAGAGGTCTGGGTGTGGGGCAACCTTTACTTTTTTTTTTTTTTCTACCCCTCCCCTCCCATCCCTTCCCCTCTTCCCCCTACCTCTTCCCTTCCTTCTTTCTTAAATGTACAGGTACATTTTAACTTCTTACTTGGAGATTTTGGTAAGCCTGTTTTCACAGAGCTACAACTTTTAGTATATGTCTAGTGTATTTCTCTTGTTAATTACTGCGGTGGCTTTTCTTTATTTACTGGTCACTGTAGGTTTCCTTTGGACACCTGCAGGGCTGGTTGAGTTGAGGTGCAGAAAGTGTTCTGTAAGCTCCGATTGTTTGATCCTCAAGAAGTTTCCTTGGGGGGTTGCCTCTGGAACTCCTACAAAGAAAGATAAAGATTTCAGAAATTGACACATGTTTTCATTGTCAAGAGGAAACTCTGACACTATTAATATTTAATAGATTCCAAAGTTTATGGAAAGTTTATTCTTTCAACTCTAAATCTTTGGCATTTCGTAAAACAAAGAAACCAAATTTTGTTGTTGCTGTTGTTAAACATGCAACTTTTATAAAAGGAAAGTAGCATTGATGAAAGAAAGACTTGGGGCGCCTGGGTGGCTCAGTCGGTTAAGCATCTGACTTCGGCTCAGGTCATGATCTCACACTCCGTGAGTTCGAGCCCCACGTCGGGCTCTGTGCTGACAGCTCAGAGCCTGGAGCCTGCTTCGGATTCTGTGTCTCCCTCTCTCTGACCCTCCCTCATTCATGCTCTTTCTCTGCCTCAAAAAAAAAACACTAAAAAATATTAAAAAAAAAAAAAAAGAAAGACCTAAGACCTGTTAAGGTGTGACTTGTTGGAGAAAGAAAAAAAAAATGCAACAAAAAAGTCAACTCTGAGCACCACAGGTTTCTACCACAGATAGCTGGGCCACCCCTACTTGATTTAGTTTTGGGAGTCTCTTGTTTATCTTCCCATTTTATTTTAGGGATTTCTTCAGAGACCATTTAGGATTTCTCTGGAGTTCTCTCACACCAGGCCCCCAACCTCAGCTGACAGCTGAAAACCGGTGGGGTGGCCACTAACACAGCCCTTTGAACCATTTTGTTTGGCCACCCCTGAAAAGTAACTACTTTGTATTTGAACGGCCTTGGGGAAAAAACAAAAACAAAAGTCCCTGAGAGTTGACAACGGTTCTCAGAATTCCTTTACTCGTTAGAAAGGAGCAATGAGTTTGCAACCCCTATTTCTTGTATGGGATAAGCTATTCTAGCACGTCTTAAAAACATAGACTGTATGGAATATTAGCGGTGGGAGGGGTATCATTGGAGTGACTCACTAGTGGGGGACACGTGAGGAATCCGAAGAAAGAGAAATGAGGCCCAGAGGGGTTAAGCAAATTAGTCTCGGCACTATTTAGAAATCTGGTTTTCAGGAGAGAAATCAGCTCACGGCCCCATGCGCAAGACACATACATCGTCCTCGTCTAGCGAACTCCAGCGTCAGTGCCACTGTGCACCGGGTATGACAGTTCAGAGCATGGATTCTCGGGCTACGTTGCGGGCTTAAAATGCAATCCCATCACGTACTATGTGTGTACATTTCCTGTTCTGACAAATGGGAATAATAGCTCCATCAGCCCCAGAAGCTTTGGCAAGGACCGAGTGAGCAGTTTAAAAGTTCCTGGCACTCAGTAAGTAGCGGCTGAGTCTTGACTGTTATTGACTCCTTGGGGCAGTCAGTCATGCAGGAGCTTATCCAGCTAGAGGGACGTTTTCTATGTGGTAGGCACTGTGGTAGTTCCTGAATATTCAACGGAGGAACTCGAAGCAGGGCCATCCTTGGAGAAGCTAACAGTCCAGCAGTGTGGGCTCTCAGCACTGGCACGGGAGCCCGATCTTTTTACATCGGGCTTCATTAAAAAAAAATTTTTTTTAATGTTTATTTATTTTTGAGAGAGACAGAGCGTGAACAGGGGAGGGGCAGAGAGAGACAGAGAGACAGAATCCGAAGCAGGCTCCAGGCTCTGAGCTGTCAGTACAGAGCCCAATGCGGGGCTCGAACTCACGTAACCAAATCGCAAGATCATGACCTGAGCTGAAGTCAGAGGCTTAACCAGCTGAACCACCCCGCGCCCCTGGCATCATTTCTTTTAAAAACAACTATAAAGAAAAGCGTTAAATTGGCAAACGTCTGTTTTAGTAACGAACGGTATTTTTCTGTGCGTCTGATGAGATGGTTGAAATTGCGTGTCTGATTTTGAGAAAATCACCTAAAAACTCAGGGCACATACTGACTTGAGAAAGCTCCTATTTCTAAGGACGTGGACTATTTTGCATGCTGAAATGCAAAGGACAGTGAGGGCCTGGCTTTTTTTTTTTTTTTTTTTTAAAGATCTATCCCTTTTTTGTGCAAAGCTGAAATGGGCTTAATTCCAGGTTGTCATATTCAGTTAGGAAATGTGCCATGGAACAGAGAAGAGCTTATCCGGGGCCTTACAGCCTGAGGTCCTCGCAGACAGTAGGCTCCCCTACCTCCCCACAAGGCTTGGTACAAGCAGGTCATGTGACTCCAGGCAGGCCAATCAGGGCTGACTGGGATTCAGTTCTGGGAGTTGGTTTGTATTCTCAGAAAAGCCCTGGGTCTGTGGGGCTGAAAGATGGACCCTAGTAAATGTGAGCTGAGCCCTAAATGAAAGCGCGCTCAAACCCTTGGGACTGTTCCGTTCCGAGTCAACATATTCCCTCTCTATAAACGTATTAGGATTGGGTTTGATGTTTTTTTGTAACCACCTTTGGCAGACTCCCTGAACTTAATAGGTTTAAACAATGTTTTAAAGGTAAACATCTAGTGGCTTGGATATAGAAACCTGCCCATTTGCAAACAGACTCACTGGCAAACAGCTGGACAGACTGCCTTATCCAGAGAAGAATTCGAATCCTTGGCTTCGACTTGAGGTAAGGAGAATAAATAAAACTGTTTCCATTATTAGGCCTACTGCACCCAAAATTTGAGTAGTGCTGAAGGCACAGCAAGAAATTAAACATGGAAGTATATGATATGACACGATACAATACTCTTTGGCGGAAGCAGCATGCGAAGGCAATTATGGACTGGCATAACAGAGTCTGGAGACACCTCGCCTGATGTGCATTTGCAAAACGCCTAATAGATGCCATATGATTTAAAAAATTACACATGTATATGGTAATGAACTAGACTGTAAATGCTAACACATCTTTTCTCCAACCTGAACTATTTGGCCTGAAGTAGAACATGAAGCAGTGAGCTCAAAGTTCTATGCTACTTTGACCCTTCCTTCAGACCGCTTGGGCTGTTGAGGATCTCAAACTTTGGGCTCCTGTGAGGAACAAAGATGGTTTCAAGAGGTCGGTCAAGTCACGCCACCACATTTCTGCTATTTTAGACATATAATTTGCAAGGCTCGTTTGCTCGTGAAAGAACCCTCAGTTGAGACCAATGGTCATTTTTACCTGCCAGTCTTGGTAACCTTATTTGGCTCAAAAGTAGTAGAGTCAATGCTCAAAAAATGTTTGACAAGAATATTTTAGGGTTGCCCGGGTGATTCAGTCAGTTGAGCGTCTGACTTCAGCTCAGGTCATGATCTCACCATCTGTGAGTTTGGGCCCCGCATCGGGCTCTGTGCTGATGGCTCAGAACCCAGAGCCTGCTTCCGATTCTGTGTCTCCCTCTTTCTCTGCTCCTCCCCCGCTCATGCTCTCTCTCTCTCTCAAAAATAAATAAACATTAAAAAAAATTTTTTTAAAGAATATTTTAACAAGTTCTTTAAAAGATTTTTTTTCTTCTGCTTAGTGTGACTTGGGGAATAATAGATGTTTTTGTTACCATATGCATGTTTGCAACATGTTTTGACATTTCAATTCATTCTAGGATCCCAGAACCCATCTGGTATTTATAGTTAGGCTCACTTATCTTTCTATTTACGTGTGTCATTTTCCTTTGTGGGTGTCAAATCCCATTTGTTTCAGCCATTGAAAGAGAACAAGGCATCGGTGACCATGAAAAGCAGCCTGAAGCTATTTTAAAGTGTTATCGTCAAGGTAAACAAAATGCAACACGTATAATAGTATTAGAAAGCATCTCATAAGATTAGCTTCTTGGTGCAACACATTGAATTGAACTCTTTTCATGAAGGGCGAAAAATAAACAAATGTGTTTGCAATTAAGTTTTTTTTTTTAATTTTTTTTTCAACGTTTATTTATTTTGGGGACAGAGAGAGACAGAGCATGAACGGGGGAGGGGCAGAGAGAGAGGGAGACACAGAATCAGAAACAGGCTCCAGGCTCTGAGCCATCAGCCCAGAGCCTGACGCGGGGCTCGAACTCAGGGACCGCGAGATCGCGACCTGGCTGAAGTCGGACGCTTAACCGACTGCGCCACCCAGGCGCCCCTGCAATTAAGTTTTTGTATCAGACCTTTAAAATCCATATTTATATATAAAAGAGCTATCAGTTTATAAACCGAGAAACTGTCCAGTAAAATGGAAGTAGATAGTATGTTTTTCTTGTTAATAAATGGTTTCAGATATGGGGTCAAGATATTCTTTTAGTCAAAGTGACTAAGTTTTTTTTTTTTTCTAGTTGTTTAGAGTGGCTCTCTCAGTCTTCATTTCCCCCTCCTTCTATTTAGAAAAGTTAGAAAGGTGAAAACATGACATTACTCTGACTCTCTTGCAGCTAGAGTCCTGAATGGAGAATAGATTTAGTCATTTGATGGAGTTTTGTGAGGTCTGAAAGAGGGGACGATGGGACATGTCTTCCTTCAGCACAGTGTACAGGGACAGTGACATCTAACCGAAACGAACCTTAGCAATGGCTGCATTCCACATCCCACCCTGGTCACTGGCTTTGAAATGACCAGCAGAAGTGATGGCTGTGGCAACTGCTAACCTCTGCATCACATTTACAATGATAGAACCTTGGAGCCAAACTTCTCCAGTCTTTAAACTATTTTTTTTAAGCACTTAATCTTTTTAAGTATGTAATTTCTGTCTTTTGCACTGAATCTTGACTTGATAATAAGCATCAGGTCATGTCCATAACCTGGGCATAATTCAATGCAATATCTTTAATTTGTCCTTCCTGTCCTGGAATTTTTACATGAATGTCACCTGCCAAGCCATTCAAAATGCCGTGAAGAATGTATAAAGCTGCGGCCTATGTATATCGTTGAGAATGCTCGCCTGTGTGTTTGGAACCGATGATCTTTGATTTCAGTCACCCCACAAATACTTCCTAAATTCTTATTCTTCTTCAAATATTGTTTTAGTGGTTGGAAATGCAGTGGTGAACAAGGTTATCGCCTTTGACCATGTATGGTTCACAATCTCGTGGGAGGGCCCAAAGAGCAAGTAATTACAACTGTGATAACAGTAATAGCTAACGTTTATAACAATTACCCCGAGGAGAGTCTGATGCAGGTGGGCTTAAAAGAACTCTGAACTTGGACTTAATTAATATGCTCCATATAATCGCTAATCTCAGGCAAGAGTGGACATAGAACCAGAAGGCACTAAATAGCATCTTCCACACTGTAAACTGTGGGATTAAAAGAGTATATGCTGGGATATTGCTGGAGATAAAGGATTTCTTTGATGATCATATCCCAGCATCTGCTTTCAAAATTCTCTCCCCACAGTTTTAAGCAGCCATTGTCTTCCTCTCTGGCGAAATGTTACTTTTAACTTGAAGAGTAAAATGTTTTGTTTTTGAAAATACATGTTTGCATAATATTTGCAAACAGAAACCAACATTTGGTCTGGCCAAAATGGAATTCTACAGTTGATTCTCTTATTAAACGTTAGTAAAGTGTAATGCATTATTTTATTTTCTTTTTTTAAGTTTTTATTTTAATTCCAGTTAGTTAACATACAGTGTGATATCAATTGCAGGTGCATGATATACTGATTTAATAGTTCCATACATCATTATGTATGATTTTAAACAAAAATACATAGAGGTTCTGATATTTTCCTCCAAGTGCAAATTGATTCCTTCATATACACTGTTGGATGTGTCCACCTATCATTGGAAACCCATGGCTTAGAGTGCAATCTCTGTTGGCTTTCATCCATACAGAATACCCCCTTTTTAATAATCTTAATTTCTTACCTCTAAGAACCACTGTTATCTCAACATTTATTCATTCAACAAATATCTATTAAGACCCTACTCTATGCCAGGAGTAATTATGGGCTCTGAAGATACGTCAGTGAACAAAACAAAATTCCTGCCCTCCTGGAGCTTGTGTGGTGTGTGTAGAGGGGGAAACAGACCATAAATACCTAAACAAGCAAATATGCAATATATCAGGTGAGTGTAGGTAACTGCAGAGGAAAATAAACAGGGGAAAGAGGAAGGGAGTGCTGAATGCGGAAGGTGCTAACAGCCACAGGTATGGGCTCTTAAGATCAAGTGTATGCATTTCTTCCCAAGTCCGTGTTCAGTGATGTCAGGTTGGCAACTCGGTCTTGGCCAGAGCCGCGGTGTTTACGGCAATGAAATTAACAAATGCTGGAAATCAGGACTTTTTTTTTTTTTTTTTTTTAAGAGAGTCAATAGTGAAACATGTACCCTCACATTATTGGGTGAGAGTGAGAGTGAGGGGTTCTATGCTCTACAGGGTGATTGGAGAACGCCTCCCTGGGCAGAGAAGTGAAGGAAAAAGTGAGCCATATGGTCGTCAGAGGTCAAGAAGAACAGCATTCTCCGACGGGGCAACGATGAGACCTTTGACATGTAATTGGAGAAAGCAAGCAAGCCAATAGAACCGTAACAGTGTGATCCCCAGGACAAGTGAACATGCGGTGCGCATGGAGAGAGAATAGTTATATGGAGGTGGGGCTATGTGGAGCCCTGAAGGTCAGGGTAAGGAGTGTGATGCTTCAGAGCAACAATTGGCTAATGCTGAGTAGCAGAATCTTCTTTTAAAAGGACGTCTGCTTTTTAGTTTGTAGCCGTCCCCCACCCATGGCTGTTTCACCAAGCCCTCCTGCTTCCCTGGTGTGAGCTTTCTACCCGGCCTCCCTCTCTAGGTATGTGTATTTCACACCCAATTCCACAGCGTTTGCTTCTCTGTATACTATAGCACATGTTTTATGTTGCCTCGTCTTGCATTTTATTTTTTAAATCCGTGCAAAGGGTTTCCATGGTCACATCTCACATAGTAGAAGAACCTCGCAGTAGTGTAATTCTTTTTCTCCCTTCCTGATCCAGGTGCTCATACTACAGTTTACTTTTACGTGTACTGTAAACTCCGCACTATGTTGCTAATGTTTTTGCTTAAACATCAATGATCTTTTAAGGAGATTTAAATAATGAGAAGATATATGTGGTGCATTTATTCATGTAGTTACTATTTCTGGGCTTTTTATTCTTTTGTGTAGATTCATCCTCTACATTTCCATCTGGTGTCACTTTCCTTCTGCCTGAAGGACTTCCTTTAACATTTCTTGTAATGGGGACCTGCCCATGGAAAGTTATTTCAGCTTTTGTAGGTGTGAAAAAAGAAACCTTTATTTTGCCTTTGCTATTTCTTGTCTTAAAGTGGCTGAGTTTCATCAGGTGCTCTGGTGTGAGTAGTCTGTTGGATTTAAAAAAGACTATTGCAGGGGGCGCCGAGGTGGCTCAGTCGGTTAAGCATCCGACTTCAGCTCAGGTCACGATCTCACGGTCCGTGAGTTCGAGCCCCGCGTCGGGCTCTGGGCTGATGGCTCAGAGCCTGGAGCCTGCTTCCGATTCTGTGTCTCCCTCTCTCTCTGCCCCTCCCCCCCTTCATGCTCTGTCTCTCTCTGTCCCAAAAATAAATAAACGTTAAAAAAAAATAAAAAAAACTATTGCAGAATATCCATAACAAAACTTCTAGTTTTAACCATTTTTAAGTGTACGATGAAGTTGTATGAGGTACATTCACATTGTTATTAAACTATTGCCACTGTTTCTAGAACTTTTTCATCTTCCCCAATGGAAACTCTCTACCCATTAGGCAACAAGTCCCCATTCTCTCTTCCCGGCAGCCCCTGATAAGCTACATTCTACTTTCTGTCTCCCTGAATTTGTCTGTTCTAGATATTTCATATAGGTGGAATCGAGTACGGTTTGTCCATTTGTGTCTGGCTTATGTCTTTAAGGTTCATCGGGGATGTAACGTGTGTCAGAACTCTGATGTGGGAGGACGTGTGTGTGTGTGTGTGTGTGTGTGTGTGTATGAGGTACCGTCTTAGTTCATTCAGGCTGCTTTGTGAGAATACCATAAACTGGGTGGCTTATTAACCACAGACATTTACTTCTTATAGTTCTGAGGTCTAGAAGCCCAGATCAAGGCCACAGCAGATGTGGAGTCTGGTAAGGGCTTGCGTCCTCATTCATGGATGCTGTCTTCTTCTGCATCCTCACATGGTGGCAGGGGTGGAGTTCTCTGTGATAAAGTCATTAATTCGATTCATGACTGGTCCACTCTCTTGATCCCATCACCTCCTAAAGGCCCCATTTCCAAACACCGTCATTGGGAGTGAAGTTTTACTACATGAATTGTGTGTGTGTGTGTGTGTGTGTGTGTGTGTGTGTGTGTGGAGGGGGAGGGACACAAATACTTGGTCTACAGCATTCCATCCCTAGTCCCCTGAATTCTTGTCTTTTTCACATGAAAAATACATTCATTCTATTCCAATAACCACCAAAGCCTAAACTTATTCAAACATCAACTCAAAAGTCTGTTAAATCCAAATTCTTCAAAAAAAGTTTTTTTTTTTTAATATTTATTTATTTTTGAAGGGCGCCTGGGTGGCGCAGTCGGTTAAGCGTCCGACTTCAGCCAGGTCACGATCTCGCGGTCCGTGAGTTCGAGCCCCGCGTCGGGCTCTGGGCTGATGGCTCAGAGCCTGGAGCCTGTTTCCGATTCTGTGTCTCCCTCTCTCTCTGCCCCTCGCCCGTTCATGCTCTGTGTCTCTCTGTCCCAAAAATAAATAAACGTTGAAAAAAAATTAAAAAAAATTTATTTATTTTTGAGACAGAGAGACACAGAACACGAGTAGGGGAGGGGCAGAGTGAGAGAGACACAGAATCCGAAGCAGGCTCCAGGCTCTGAGCTGTCAGCACAGAGCCTGATGCGGGGCTCGAACTCACAAGCTGTGAGATCATGACCTGAGCTGAAGTCGGACACCCAACCGACTGAGCCATGCAGGCACCCCTTGAGATCATCTTTCTTGACTACATGCTCCAGTTTCTGGATCCACTAGGGGTGTGGCCTTGCGTCCACAGTTCTCCCAGCTGGAAATCTCAGAGGGGCAGGAGAGGAGGTTCTGCCCATCTATCTTCTTGACCTAATTCCCTCCCGAAGCACCCGCCTCCAAATACCATCACATTAGAGATTAGATTTCAAAATATGAATGGGACGGCAGGCATGGTGGGGGTGTGGGTGGGGAGCACAGAATTTCGGTCTATAGCAGGTGCATCTTCTAAGGAGACTTCCTGCTTTCAGATTTTATGTTTTCATCAGTGAAGTATTAAGACTGAAATTAAGGAAGATCATTCACAAGACCATGCTGCCTGTGTCCTTGAACGTTATTCTTGAAGTACGAAGATGTGCGATCATGTCAGTAAGTGCCACCAAGTGTAACATGTGAAACAGATTGATTACCTAGTGAGAACACAGGAGCAGCACAAACAATCTAGACAGTCTGGCATGAAAGAGTGGATACATCAATTTCCCATTCCTGTCTTACCAGAGGAGACAGTTGGAAGGAGATACATAACTCTTCAGGATCGAAGGCAAGCAGCAGCTCAGAGGTCAATGCCAGAAAAAAAGCTTTGTCCAATCACTGTCCTGGTTGGCCAGGAAGTTAGCTTCAAGCTGAATTTACTCCCAGGCCCTCACCATGCCACCCAGCCATGGGCGTAGGCTCTCCAGAGCTGGCGAAACAGAATGATGTAGAGCCTCCCAAGTTGGACAGTTTGGGTTCAGGCTCTGGCTTCATCACTCACTGCCTTTGTGGCCTAGAACTGGATGCTCACTTCTCTAAGCCTCAATGTTCTCAACTGTGTAATGGGGTGATATTAATATTTTCCACAAAGAGTGATTAGGAGGGCTAAGTGAGGCAATCGAATAAAGGGCTTACCGTAGTGCCTGGCATGTGCGAAGAGCTCAAAAAACATTAGTTGTGAATCAGGAGTGATATTTGAAATGTTCTCAGTGAGAGGGCATGAATCGAGACCAATCTGAATTGTCACTGCCTAGTGGTCCCTTCTGTGCTGCATATCATTCCATCCTGGATGGTGAGCAGGACTAGGGGTGCTGGGGGTGTGGGTGAGGCAGAGAACCTTTGAGAGACTTGAGGGAGAGACTGCTAACCAACCGGTATGGAAGTGTTAAAATACTTTAGGGACACCTGGGTGGCTCAGTCGGTTGAGCGTCAGACTTCGGCTCAGGCCCTGATCTCGCGGTCTGTGAGTTCGAGCCCTGCATCGGGCTCTGTGCTGACAGCTCAGAGCCTGGAGCCCGTTTCAGATTCTGTGTCTCCCTCTCTCTCTGCCCCTCCCCCACTCCTGCTCTGTCTCTCTCTCTCTCTCTCTCTCTGTCTCTCTGTCTCTCTGGAAAAAATAAACAAACTTTATATTAAAAAAATACCTTAATAACTTGCATGGCCATACCCCTGAGTACCAGGCCTGGTTGTTATTCTGGTGATTATACTTGCAGAGGAGTATTCTTCCGGAGGCATGAATTTGCTCATCACATTAAATAACTTCTTTATGCTGCTGACTCACAAATTTACATCTCCAGCCCTCTTCTGCTCTACTGCCTGCTTGACGTCTCCACTTGGATGTCTTACGGGCATATCAGACTTCACATTTCCAAACCAGACTTCTTGATCTCCCGTGCAGAAACCCTGCTCCTCTCCTTTTCCATCTCAAGCCATGGTGCCAGGGACCTCGTATGTCTCTGATGTCATGATGCCTCCACATAAAAGGGGCTCAGGAAGGGAATAAATGGATATGTGCTGGCTCACAACAAATGACAGCAACTCACAGGTGAAGTGTGGAGTTCTGTACTGCAGAGTGAATCAAGTTCAGTAGAACTAGACAGAGCTAGACTCATTTGTTGGCAGTGGCCTTGAGCAAGCCCCCGAACCTTCACCACCCATCCTTTCCCTGCCTAACGGGAAGAATAAAACGGTAGGATGACGGTGTGCCTTCAAGGCAATACATACAAAGGGACCGACACACAGTCTCCGTTTGCTATTGGCACGTGATCGATTTCCTGAGTCATCCAAATAAAAGGCCAGGAAACTCCAGGATACTCTGCTGGCCGGGAAGTGAGGACTCTTCTCTGTTCCGTCTCTTCCTCATTCATAAACTCACCATGTCTGACCTCAAATCTCTCACATTGTACTTAATTCACCCGTGCTTGCTCGGAGCCTCCTTCCTCCAGCGTGTTCTCTCATAGCTGTCTCCAGGGTCTTAATTTCCTCACCTTTGAAGTGGAACAGACAGCAGTTTCCACTTATCAGGCTGAGATGTTTGGAGAGTTAAAAAACATTACTTGAAACTTGGAAATCAACACAACGCATTTGTTATGGAATGAACGTTTTCATCCGCCCTTCCCAAACTCATGTGTTGAATGAAGCCTTAACCCCCAATGTGATGGTATCTGGAGCTGGGGCCTTGGTGAGGTAAATTGGGGGTAGATGCAGTCAAGCAGGTGGAGCCCTCGTATTGGGATGAGTGCCCTTGGAAGTAGAGATGCCAGAGAACTTTCTCTCTCCCTGAATGCACAAAAAGAGCTCCTGTGAGCAAGGTGGTAGCTACCTACAGGTCAGGAAAGCAGAGGAGGCCTTGAAACGAAACCTGCCTTGTTGTCACCTTGATCTTGGACCTGCGGCCTCAAGAACTGTAAGAAATAAATGTCAGTGGTTTAAGTCAAATGTCTATAGCTGACTTTGTCTCTTTTCTTTCACTCAGCGTTACCAAGTGGTCTTTCCGCAGACAGTCACGTGTTTCTACGAGGCCCACCCATCCTGGGGCTTATCTGATTTTCCAGGGGGTTATGTCTTGTTTGACTTCCTGTTTAACATTTATTAGGCACTTTCACAACTCTGGAAAGGTGGAAACTAGCTTAAATCAGAAAACTGACAGCAGTGAAAATTACGTTGGTTTGGGGGCACAGCCAATAATTCTTATCCACAAATTAGGCCACCCTAATGGTTGCAGTTTGTTGACTAGTAGGACACTTATCAGTTTTGCAGATGTGTTTCAGCTTGGCGTGGACGGTCTGACTTGAATTCCCTTTTGAGCCAGTCTTAATGTTTTACCTGATCAATCAATCAATTAATTAATGAGTTGGATGGAATATTTGGCATGTGCTCGTTTTGTGTCTGTATGAGAAGCATGTCTTAAACTTCTTTTTGGAAATTACGCTGTAATAGTATTAATGAGTTGGTGTTTCGAGAACGGTGAATCTCTAGCTGGACTATGTTGCCGCATTGATATGCATTGTAAGAAAGGGCACTTGTAACAGCCAAGATCCCTTCCTGAAGGGGTTCTACCTTTCTATTTCATGGCTTAGTGTCTCTCACGTACCTCAATAGCCATTCTAGAGATTTTATGTTGAGTCGCGCAGAATGAAAATGTAGGTCATTAAGGCATGTTCTCTAATAGGCAATAATGTGGATCAGTTGATTTTTGACTTTTGAAAAATCACCTTTGCATCAATGGTTGTTTTTTTTTTTCAGGAGAGATGAATTTAGATTTGAATTAGATTGAGTGTACTAAAATAGGGCATTCTGCTCACTGCCAATCTGCTAAAATGCTTACCAGATAAAATGTCGCCAGAGTAATTTGTGGTTGTTAAATTTTTTATTTATCTAGTCCCACAAATTAAGGGAAACAAATCAAATGTCAGCCACCCTTCAGGCACCTCATTCCATCCCAGTCAAACTATGAGATGCCTGTCGGGATAAATTGTAGAGAAAAGTAGTGCTTGGTGACGTGATAAATTATGATGATTTTAGATGTTGTTTTTCCCCCCCTCATTCTTTATAAGCAAACTGAATTTATAGGTTCCTGCTGTGTGTCAGAAAAGAAACAAATCTGTGAAGTTCAGGCAGAGAAGTTAATACCTTAGTGCTGAATTTCGGGTCTAGGTTATAAAAAGTCTCTGGAGTTGAGGTGTTGTCAGAGGGTAATTTATTAATCCTGCTTAAATAGTCCTCTTTACACAAATATAACTGTATAGACTTCTGGTGATTAATAGTAAATTAGCTCCTCTCACGCCCAGGCTATTCTGAACCAGCACATGAACATCATAACTGTCCGTGAGCAGAGGCATTACCAGAGTGATAAGCACATACTTTCAGTTAAGAACCGTAGAGCAGTAGGAACCCATTCCCTGAAATATTGTTTCCCATGTAATCTTAGTCATGATCTTCACCTTTATGGAGGTTACATTTTATTTATTTATTTATGAGAGAGAGGGTGTGTGTGCAAGCAGGGCGAAAGGCAGAAAGAGAGGAGGGAGAGAGAGAATACCAACCAGGCTCTGTGGACCTGGCGCTCGGACCCAGGAACCATGAAATCATGACCGGAGCCAAAGGCAAGAGGGGGACGTTCACCCAACTGAGCCACCCAGGTGCCGCAGAGGTGACATTTTAGAAGAAGATACGATCATTCAACAAATGATTTAAATTTTTAGGGATGGTCTGGACAGGTTGTCCAGAAGGCTAGGGAATATGACCTAGTGTCTCAGGCTCAGTGCTTCTTATATTTTTCTGTCATAGTCTATTCCTTTGTCTCTTTTCTTTTGCTCAACTACCCACACTTATTAATCAATATTTATCCAGTGCCTACTTCATGATTAGCACTGGGCTGCCTGGGAATTATGCGTGTCCTGATCTTTGATGACTAATTAACAACAACAACAAAAAAAGGCCATAACAAGGATGTCTACACTAGGAGAAACGACAAGTGACTGGGAGACACAATGACTATAGCAGACATGTATCAGTTATGGTGCAAAAGTCCACCAATTCCATGTGTTATTTGCAGCTGAGAAAGGGAAGAACCACTCTGTGCTTATGTGATTCAGAAGAGATTCATGGACGAGCGAGGGCATGAGCCAGCAAAGAAGCATGGAGGGAAGGTAACTCCTAGAGCCATCCAGGGGTTCAACAACATTTTATTGCTTTTCTGTTCTTTTTTCTTTTTTAACAACATTTTATTTCATGAACACTGTTCGAATGCCTGTTATGTGCCAGGAGTTGGTCTAAGTGCTTTAGAAATGCTAAATTCATTTAGTCCTTATAATAACCCCATGAAATAAGTATTATGCCCATTTTATAGACGAGGAGATCCAAAGCACAGAGAGGCTGGGAAGCCTGGTTAGGTCATGTGTCTGCAAGTGGCAAGTCCGAATTTATACCCAGAAGTTAAAACTTGGTAGTAGGGTTCCACTGATGTGCTTTTAACCCCTACACCCTCCTGTCTCCCCAACCTCAACCAAGGTGCAGCATTTGGAAAGGCAACCAATCTGGCTACGAGGAATCATCTAAACTGAGAGTGGGTTGAGTGGATGGGCCATCTAAATTCACGTATCAGGTGGCCACTTTGGCGTGCAAGCTGGGGCTTCTGCTGAGAACGGGAACTTGGAGTCACAGATTCAGAAGTGAGTCATCTGCCAAGAGGCTGTAGGCAAAGCAAGGGGTATCTTGTATTGAGAGCAAGTCCTAACTATTCTCAACGGGGACACTTGTTGAATTCTACCTATTTGATCGTCCTTAGCCAGAAAGGAGCTTTTCCCTGGTCTCCTAGTGGCATGCCACTAAGTTAAGGGTTGCGAGTCAAAGTGACGAAGAATGCAAAGTTATTTGCAGTTGTGACATATACCCAGGTCTCTGCTGCTTTTGTACATCGGAAGTCATCAACAGGACACCCACCGCTGGGGAGAGGATCAGAGAAGCCTTTATTTTGGATATGTCTCATTTTGCTTTGGGGGGCAGAGCTTTCAGCTGTTGAAGGAAATGACTTTAGAAATGGCTTTTTCTTTCTTTTTTTTTTTAATTTTTTTTCAACGTTTATTTATTTTTGAGACAGAGAGAGACAGAGCATGAACGGGGGAAGGGCAGAGAGAGAGGGAGACACAGAATCTGAAACAGGCTCCAGGCTCTGAGCCATCAGCCCAGAGCCCAACGCGGGGCTCGAACTCCTGGACCGCGAGACCGTGACCTGGCTGAAGTCGGATGCTTAACCGACTGCGCCACCCAGGCGCCCCAGAAATGGCTTTTTCAAACCGACTGCGAGTCAGATTGTTACAGAGTGTTGAGCTGCGGCTAGGCTATCGTTATTCCAATTAACAATTCAAAACCTGATTTTGAATTATTCATGGTGTTTAAATAACGATCAACATGAACAAAAGTGATGTGAAACTGTGGCAATTAGAAAAGCTTACTTAAGGCTTGTAGACAAACATCCTTAATTAAGTAATATTGCCTGCTGGAGACGGCATTTCTGGGAACCAAAGAGGAACTGGAGAGATGGAAGTCCAAGGGGGCCCCAAAAAGTGTGTTTTGGCGGGGGAGGGGGGTCGGGGGGTGGTGTTAGAGTAACCTCATGATCTTAGAATGCTTGAGGAGGCACCAAGCAGGCCACCTAGTAGCAGCTCTTTGCCACTGCCTTAGGAGAGTCTAGATAGTTTTAAAAAAAGGAAAGAAACAATGTAGAATATGATATATTCAGCTTTCCATTTCTTGCTACAAGACTGACAGGAATAGTGGTGTTGACCCAGAAATAATCAAAAGTAGCAGAAGAAGTCGTCACCTGGTGGCAGGAAAACTAGGCTAAGGAAAGGCAGGATTGGAGCCTCAAGCCAGCTCAGGAGTGGGGCGTCTGAACCCCAGGGAAATCCTGAAGACTCCTGGTTACGTTTCATATGCTGTTCCTACATTTGCTCTTGGAACCCTATTCTCAAATCCGCAAAGGCGAGGAAGAGGTTTAAGGTCTCATCCCCCCTGCTTTGCGAAGTATGGCTCCTTCCCAAACCTACTTGCCACTTATTTAGGAATTCTCTCAAATGGTAAGGATGTTTGGCTGCTGGGTGGCCAACCTTTTCACCAGCACCCTCCTCTCCAGGAGAGAAACAGGTATCCTCAAGAAGTAGAGTGCATACCAGATACTCATGGTTGAGGGAGCATGGCCCGTGTAGCTACCAGGGCATCTTTGACAAAACTCTATAGGATTGATGTCTAACAGATCATGTGTTACAACAATAATGCCATAAAATGAGACATTAATAAGAAAAGGGTATGAAAATAAATCACATATATAAGGAGACTGAATATCTGGGTACTAAAAAAGGAAGTCATAATGGAGTCAAAAGGAAGTCGTGAGGAAATGAAGAAACACCTTGATTTAACTGATGATGAAAGCATTAATGTCAAATTTGTCAGGCACATCTACAGAAGTACTGAGGGAGAAATATTTAACTTGAAATACATTTATCAGGAAATATGAAATATTTAATATTTAATATGAAATATTTAAAAATAAATGAGCTGAGCATTACGGCATTGAAAAAAAAGAATACCAGGGCAAATAAATAAAAAAGGAAAAGCAGCAGGGAAAATACATTAGATGTCAATGTAATGAGGATAAAGAATAATAAAGAAGATAAATGCAAAATTGCTTCTCTGGAAACATTAATTCAAAGGAGGCCTTTGGCAAGAAAGATGAAGGAAAAAAGGGAAAACATTAAAAAAAAAAGGTTAAAATGCAGAAGAAAAAGAAAGAGAAGCAACTACAGACACAACAGAGATTTAAAAATAATAAAAGACTGGGTTGGGGCCCTGGGGTGGCTCAGTCGGTTAAGCATCTGACTTCAGTTCAGGTCATGATCTCACAGTATGTGGGTTCATTGCATTGGGCTCTGTGCTGACAGCTCAGAGCCTGGAGCCTGCTTCCGATTCTGTGTCTCCCTCTCTCTCTGCCCCCCCCCCCCCTGCTAGCACTCTGTCTCTCTGTCTTTCAAAAAGGAATAAAATTGTTAAAAAAAAAATTAAAAGACTGGGGGCACCTGGATTGCTCAGTCAGTTGAGCCTCTGACTTCGACTCAGGTCATGATCTCATGGTTCACGAGTTCTAGCCCCACACTGAGCTCTTTGCTGTCAGCACAGAACCCACTTCGGATCTTTGTCCCCCTCTCTTCGTCTCTCCCCTGCTTGCATGCTGTCTCTCAAAAATAAATAAATCTTTAAAAAATGATAATAAAGACTGATGTGCTATTTACATTTACGTTTATTAATTCATTTGGTAAACCGGATGTAGTCAATGAATTCCTAGGAAAAAACAATCAAATGCTAAAATTGCTATAGGAAGAAATAGAGAAATTAGTGCACTCATAACTATTAAAGAAACTCTTCCTAGGGTCCCGCCCACCCCCTGTCCCCAATGCTTCATGGAAGTGCCACACGCTTATAAAGAGCACTAGACTCCTAGTTTATGGAAGTTCGTTCAGAAAATAATAAGACAAGGGCAATCCAGTCTATTTTTATGAGACCTGTCCAATTTTGATTTCAAAATCAGATTAGAAAAATGTAAAAAATAGGCTTATTTCTCAATAAAATATAGCTTAACCAAATCTAATAGTGTATTTCATTATTTTTTAATGTATTTATTTAAATTCAAGTTAGTTAACATACAGTATGGTATTGTTTTCAGGAGTAGAACCCAGTGATTCATCACTTCCATATAACACCCAGTGCTCTTCCCATCAAGTGCCTTCCTTGGTGTCCATCACCCATTTAGCCTATCCTCCCACCCACCTCCCCTCCAGCAACCCCCAGTTTGTTCTCTGTATTTGAGTCTCTTATGGTTTGCCTCCCTCTCTGTTTTTATCTTACTTTTTCCATCCCTTCCCCTATGTTCATTTGTTGTGTTTCTTAAATGCCACATGAGTGAAATCATATGATATTTGTCTTTCTCTGACTGACTTATTTCTCTTAGCATAATACCCTCCAGTTCCATCCATGTTGTTGCAAATGGCAAGATTTCATTCTTTTTGATCGCCGAGTAGTATCCAAAATCTATAAAGAACTCATCAAACTCAACACCCAAAACACAAATTATCTAGGGAACAAATGGTCAGAAGACATGAATAGACACTTTTCCAAAGAAGACATCCAGGTGACTAACAGACACATGAAAAGATGCTCAACATCACTCATCATCAGGGAAATACACATCAAAACCACAATGAGATACCACCTCACACCCATCAGAATGTCTAATAATGTATTTTAAAGACCCCACACAATTAACTAGGGATCTCTCTCCAAAGGCAAAGAAGATAAAACATAAAAATACCAATGAAATAGTCTACATTGATAAACTAAAGTAGAAAAATCATACAAGTATTGCAATATATACAAAAAAAATTTCATGAGATTTAAAATTTATTTGTGAGAAACATTCCTCACAAACTAGAAATCACATAAGAATTTCCTTAACTTGATCAAAGTTATATTCCAAACACCTACGACAAATATTATATCTATTAGAGAAACTATAAGATATCATGTCTAAGACCAGAAAAAAGACAGACATCTTTATGCCAGCACTTCTGTTTTCAGAGCTGGAGGTCCTGGCCCAGGTAAAAGTGATGTAAGGATTTAGGAAAACAAGTAGAACTATTGTTATTTGCAAGTGATATCACCTCTAATCTAAACCAATCCAACAATATTGACATACAAACTCTTTGAACTAACAAAAGGATTCAGTAAGTGCAAGGATATAAAATTAAATCCCAGCAATAGAATTTCTCTGTACTAGTACCAAATATAATGAAAAATTAAGATATCATTTATAATTGCAACAAAACCCATGATGTATTTAGGGATTAACTCGTGCAAGAAGACATACACTTTATAACTCTCAGTACATTGAACGTTATATAAATAAGTGAAGAGACATTTATTTGGATGTAATGAGTTAAACTCTCAAAAAATTAGTCTTTAAATTTGATCAACATCATTCAGCATTCCAGTTGGACTTTAAAAAGAACTTGATAAATCTCTAAACTTTATTTGGGAAAAGGAAGATCCAAAAATATCTAACTTTAAAAACATTGCAAGTGGGAGTCAGTCCAGATAACAACAATGAGACCTTTGGGGTGTCAACCTCTGAAGAGAGAATCACAGTGACACTCCTAAGGGTTAGATCAACCCAAACCCTACAGCTTTGTTGTAATCCCCCCCAGGACTTGAGGAGGGACAGCCTCGCCATCCAGTGGGGCTGGATGGAGCCAGACTGGAAAGGCAAGTGGGATCAGAGGGGTCTGTGACCCCAGGAAACCCTGGAAGACCTTCCATCAGCCTTTGGCTTTGGGGTCCCCGGGTTATGTTCATGTTCCTGATCTGCAGAGTTTGGGGGTGTCCCCAAATTGGAGCTTCTTACTCCAATCCCTGCCTATGACGTCAGCTTTGGCCACCCTGATGATATTTTCTTTGCACACAACTGGACACCCCGCTAAAAGACTTTCTCACAATGTTTCCTCTTTTCGCCAGACCCATTCATTCATTTCATCAACATTTCCCAGTGCCTGCTATGTGTCAGGAACTGTGTTTCCCCACAGAGGGGAGTCAGGCTACTGTAAGTCTTTCCCAGCTGAGATGGATGTGGCACAATTTGAGTCTTCAGGCAACCTGGAGTGACCTACACTATATCTGATATTTCCAGAGTTAGATGGAGTGTGAGAGGAGTGATCCAGAGTCTGGAGAAAGAAGACAAGAAACATCTGAGTGATAGCCATGTTGCTTCTGTTCTTGGTGATTTGCTCAATGAGGCTTGCCAGCCTTGTGAGGTGTTATTAGCCTCATTTGAAAAATGAGCACTCCAAAGGACAGAGAACTTTGAGAATTTTCCCAGGGGCACACTTCTAGTAAATAGCATAAAGATAACTTTAACTTGGGGCGCCTGGGTGGCTCAGTTGGTTAAGCAACCGACTGTTGGTTTTGGCTCAGGTCATGATCTCACTGTTCTTGAGTTCAAGCCCCTGAATGGGGCTCTGCAATGACATCATGGAACCTGCTTGGGATTCCTTCTCTCCCTCTCTGTCTCTCTCTCTCTCTCTCTCTGCTCCTCCCTCTCCCCTCAAAAAATAAATAAACATTAAAAATTACGAAAAATAGTTTTAACTCTACTCTTCTGATCCCAAAGCCCATTATATTTCTAATACTAGGTCCTCCACAAATTGTTCGTTCTCTGTCTTGGACAACTGCTGGAGGGAGGTAGGAGACATCCTAGAGACAGAATGGTGGACCAGTTGTGTCTGCAGGCAGTGTGGGCTGAGTGTGACCAGGAGTGTGCCCAGCCTCTTAGATGAGCAAAGCTAATCAGAGCTGTGATAGTTCTAATCCAGGTAGGGAGAAGTTTCTTCCTAGGGGCTGAAGAGCAGTCTCCAGTGCAGAGTCCTCAGGCTATGGGGAAGCAGAGGAATAAACTAGCCCAGGGGGGAGGGACTTGCGATTCTGAGAATGGGTGGGTGAAGGTCAAAACGATAAAATGTGAGGTTGGCCAGGGGTGGCGGACTATCTAAGGCTCTTTCGTGAATCCTCTACTATGAAGCATTGGAGCCACCTGCAGAGAGTTTAACCACTTAAGCCTCACCCTTGCACCCTGACCACAGACAGGGTTTTACCCCAGCACTTGGTTCTGCTTCCTTGGTTCTCAACAGAACACCAGATTTTCTGGAATCATGCTGCCAGCTGTGATGTAGGTTTTAGGCACTGGGAGCTGCTCAACCATGGCTGACCCATTCTCTTCAGAGGTGTGCTCCTCACTTAGGCCTTCAGCCATGGTGTGGTAACTGTCTAGTGTCTTCTAGGGCTCTCCATCTCTTCCTGACCCTGGCCCCACCAGTTCAACTTGCATAAAGTGAAAAGTCTGGCCCAAACAAACCAACCAACAAACAAATACCGTAAAACCTTGGATTGTGAGGAACTTGTTTCACAAGTGTTCTGCAAGACGAGCAAACATTTTTTTTTTTTTAATTTTTTTTTCAACGTTTATTTATTTTTGGGACAGAGAGAGACAGAGCATGAATGGGGGAGGGGCAGAGAGAGAGGGAGACACAGAATCGGAAACAGGCTCCAGGCTCCGAGCCATCAGCCCAGAGCCCGACGCGGGGCTCGAACTCACGGACCACGAGATCGTGACCTGGCTGAAGTCGGACGCTTAACCGACTGCGCCACCCAGGCGCCCCACGAGCAAACATTTCTAATAAATTTCAGCTTGATAAGCGAGTGATGTCTTGCAGTACGAGTACGTCACATGTGAACGTCACATGATCACGACTGAGCCAGTGGTTCTTGAAATTCGCCTTGAGACACAAGTGCTTTGGATTGCAAGCAGGTTACCGGAATGAATTATGCTTGCAAACCAAGGGTTTACTGTAACAACAACAACCTCCCCCACAAACGTTAAAAGTATATGCTAGCCCTTACAGAAATCAAAATAGCATACAAAACCATTGCAAAATACAGTGTGGCATATGTTCAAGAACAGATATATAAATATATAGATCAATGAAGAACTCAGAGACAGTTCTGTCAATGTATACAACTTCATATACAATAAATGAGATGCCACAAATCCATAGGGTATTGACAGTGGGTTTAATAGGTGAGATTGGAAAAAGTGGCTCACGATGGAGAAAAATAAAACTGGGTTTTTACTAATGCCACAATTAAAGGTCAATTTCAAAGGAATTAAAGACCTAAATATAGGTAGTAAAATGGTAATAGTAAAAAAAAATGTAAAATATCTTTGTGACACAGAAGTAAGGAAAATCTTATTACTTTTTTTTTTAATGTTTATTTATTCTTGAGAGAAAGGGAGAGACAGAGCATGAGCAGGGGAGGGGCAGAGCGAGAGAGGGACACAGAATCCAAAGCAGGCTCCATGCTCTGAGTTGTCAGCACAGAGCCCAACGCGGGGCTTGAACTCACGAGCTGTGAGATCATGACCTGAGCTGAAGTCAGACGCTTAACCGACTGAGCCACCCAGGTGCCCCAGGAAAATCTTTTGAAATACAACCTTGAATGAACACTTTCGGGGAAAATATGATGAATTTCATGACATCCACATTAAGGATTTCTGTTCAATAAAGGATGCCATAGACAAAGTTAATAGATGGCACTATGGGAGAAGGTAGTTAGAGCATCTAAGTCTGACAATAAGGAGATTCTGCAGAAGAGTAACCACAAAAGAAAAACAGGCAAGAGATATAAACAGACGATGCAACCAGAAGGGGAAATCCTAAAAGCCATCAAGCCTATGGAGGGTTGCTCAAATTCGTCAGCAATTGGATAAACACAAATTAAGTGAATGAGCTATCCCTATGTACATACTAGTTTGGTAAAAAGTGGGAGGCTGGGAAATGCCAAAGAGTTGGCCAGGATGGGAATTCGAGAATAGAAGATCTCTCAAGAGCCTCTGGAGAGCAATTTGGCGCTTAGAAAAAGAAGAATATGCACAGATGTAAGGGGTCACGCACAGGGCGGTCTTCTGCACCATTGTTTACAATGGTGGAGTTGGAAGCAATTGGAAGGTCCGTCCCTGGGTCAGTGACCGGGAAAGGTGTGGGCTTTCATACTGTGCACGTTAGATGCACCTTAGCGACCAAACTAGAGAGGCATAGTGATGAATGACGAAAGGCGTAAGAAATGAGAGGAGGCATCTGCCACAATTTACATAAATGAAAAACACATGCACCTAGAACAACAAAGCCCATTTTGCGAGAATACAAACAAGCCAAAAAGATACACATTAAGCACGTTAGCATGCTTGCCTAGGGGGAGGTGGTTGCGAGTTGGGGAATGAGAACGGGAGCATGGGGATAAACGGGAATTTTTTCAAACTTGCCTTCCAGGACAGGCAAGCTACTTAATTGGGTTTGGAGGGAGGATCATTTGATGCGATGCTCTCAGGCTGTCAATTAGGAAACAACAGGCGAGGTGTTTGGATGCGTCAGATCCCTGGGCTCGTCGTCGTCTCCGAGGCTGGAAATAGAATCCAGAGCTGGAGACGCTGCCTCCCGCAGACGGGGTCAGAGGTGCTGGATGCTGGGCTTCTAATTGGACACACTGTGTCAGAGAGCAGAGCGGAGGCTTCCAACACAAGGCACAGGATGCCCGTGGAGCCTCTGTGACGCATTTGAGAGAAAAAGCGAGAAGCGAGAAAGCGGCAGTGACACCCCTTGCATCCTGTGATTAAGCCCTGGGGGTTGGCCATCAGTGCTGTTCTTTTACAGTTACAGCTGTGTCAACTGTCACCCCGACTGTGTTCCTAGATGCCCTTGGGCGTCAACGGACGTTATTTCCAAAAACACTCTGCAATGTCCTGAGGGCGTGCTGAGAACACAGACGCCTTCTTTCGGACAAAGATTAAAAGTAAGCACCGGGCTGCATTATAAGCTTCAAAGTTGCTAAGAGACTGCGTCTGAAATGTTCTCAGCACAAAAAAGAAGTGATAATTGTGGGACTTGATAGGGGTGTGGGTTCTGCTGTGATGGTGATCACATGACAATGCATCAGCATAGCAAATCAGCACGTGGTACACTTTAAACTTAATGTTCGGTGTCAATAATATCACAATAGATAAACTAGGAAGTAAGTAAGTAAATAAATAAATAAGTAAAAGCCCATACACCCACACACAAAGCTCGCTCCCGACCACTTACAACTGTCTCCCTGCCAAGGTGGAGCCCCCATTTCCGGCTCCTTCGTTCATGTTCACATACAGTTTTACCCTTTTTTTTTTTTTTTAATTAAAAAAAATTTTTTTTCAACGTTTATTTATTTTTGGGACAGAGAGAGACAGAGCATGAACGAGGGAGGGGCAGAGAGAGAGGGAGGCATAGAATCGGAAACAGGCTCCAGGCTCCGAGCCATCAGCCCAGAGCCTGACGCGGGGCTCGAACTCACGGACCGCGAGATCGTGACCTGGCTGAACTCGGACGCTTAACCTACTGTGCCACCCAGGTGCCTCCAGTTTTACCCTTCTTACGTGGCCTAGGTGGTTGAGACCCTCGGGTCAAGCAAGTGGCCTATTTGGGGCAGGGCGGACCAAAATGCTTATTCACCAGTCCGTCTGAGCATGTCTCTCCAAGCCCCCAGACCCCCTGCACACATTATTGATGCCTATGGCATACATGCTAGTGACGCAGACTTAACTGGCATTGAACTTACCTCTCCAGCTGAGGGGCTCTGAAGCTGGTCCTGCTGGCACTCCCTTGGCATCCTCTGTGTCAGGGGGGCCCTGGGTCCCTGCCTGATCATGCTTCTCTGTATCTACCTGGTTGTTATGGCAACGTTTCTGCCTCACTCTTCCTGTGTGGTTCTGCTGGTCCTAACGGGACTGGGAAAATTTGCGCTTTTTTAGAGCATCTCTCAAGAGCTAGGTATAGGGCTAAACAGGTAAGCCCAGAAAGATATGGAACCTTCTTTCAGGGAGCTCACAATCTAGTGTGGCAGGGGTGGGGGTTGGGGGGTGAGGCACATAAAACAGTCACAGAAATGACTGAGGGAAGTCTGGTGATCCTGTGTTGAAGGATACTGGGGATTTTTTTTTTTTTTTTAATTTTTTTTTCAACGTTTATTTATTTTTGGGACAGAGAGAGACAGAGCATGAACGGGGGAGGGTCAGAGAGAGAGGGAGACACAGAATCGGAAACAGGTTCCAGGCTCTGAGCCATCAGCCCAGAGCCCGACACGGGGCTCGAACTCACGGACCGCGAGATCGTGACCTGGCTGAAGTCGGGCGCTTACCGACTGCGCCACCCAGGCGCCCCATGGGATTTGTTTTAACCAGTTACGGTAGGAAGACAGATTCAGAAAAGACTGTTACGAAGGAAGAAGTTTTTTTCCCCCGGTTTTATTGAGAGATCATTGACATACAGCGCTGTAAAAGTTTAAGGAGGACAGCACAATGATCTGACGTATAGATATTGTGAAATTATTACCACAATAAGTTTAGTTAACACTCATCATCTTATATAGATCCAAAAAAAAAAATAGGAAAAAAAAAGATTTTTTTTGAAAAATCTAAGAAGGTTATGTTTACAGAGCCTCAGAAATAGGAGATACCACACACCACACGGGGCCACATGGAGAAGGATCAGGGTCAGGGAGGAGGCAGAAAGCGAGAGGGAGCAGGCATGGCCCAGACCCTTTACTGGGGTTTTGGTGGGAAGGAGTGGGCAAGGCAGGGCTGGCATTCCGAGTAACTTTAGACAGTCTGAATAACTTCAGTGGACTCTCGATGGTAGGTCCCTAATTGCCCAGTACCTGGCCCTGGGCTGATTTGGTGTAGGGGGAATATAGACTTGGTGTGTGAAAATTTGGTCAGAGACGTAGTGGGGTGTGGGCTCTGGGCTGGTTGGTTTCTATACCAAAGGCAGGCTTCCGAGGGGAGTCGTTTGCTTTCTTCGGGAAAAAGCCAGCCTCGCAAGAACCAAGGCCGGGACCAAGGCCTCAAATGCCAGAGCATCAGGAATACAGAAAATAAGAAAATATTGTCGATTCAGTAAGCAATTACGTTCTCTGAGAGTCTGTAACAAAGGACCCTGCTTTAACCGGTGTCAGGGACGGCTTCCGCGTGGACGTGATGAGTACGGCGAAGGCTACAGACTGAATGGAAATGAATTCGGAGGGGTTAGGAGCCACATTTCACATTTCAGAAGCGGCATGTGCCAAGGTCCTGGGGTGGCAGAAAGCACTAAGTGACTGAGGAACAGAGACGTATGACTGGAGTGGGAGGAGGTGAACTTGGGAGATGAGCAGAGGCAGGCTCTACAAGGATTGTGAGCAGTGCTAGGGATTGGGATATTAATTTGAGAGGATCAGCTGGCCCTTGAAGGACTGTAAGTAGGGCGCGGTCAAGAACCCACATCCACCTGCTTGGCTGGTCTCTCACACATCACCTGGATATGAGCAGAACCCTCCTCTGGGTGGGTGGGTCCAGTGAAGGAAGGGACCTTCTAGTGGGGTTTCCTTTAGCCAAATTTTGCAAAAAGTTGAAAGATTTGATGAAAAGTGGCCCTTCTGCCAGCAAGCACTCTCTCCTCCTAATGAATGGGAGATTGGTATGCGGAGGGGCACAGAGATGAAGTCAGGCTGGCTTCTTCCCATTAAAAATGCAGGAAAAACAAGTCAGCAAGGCTGTAAGGCAAGGAGATGCAAAACCCAATTTGGAGCAGTTAGGTGTAAGGTCCAGGTGTCCAACTGGGAAGTTGTCGGAGAATTAGTCCCACAGTGGTCTTGGGATTAATGTCTCCTCCTTAGAGTCCTGTGTTTAAAATACAGAAGGAACTTACAGAATGAGTAGTCACAGGGATGCAAGGTAAAGCATAGGGAAAACAGTGGTATTGTCGTACGCTGTGCGGTGACAGATTTATGGTGGGAATAGCATAACATGTGGATGTGTCCAATCACTACGTTGTACACCTAAACTAACGTAACATAGTGAGTCACCTAAACTTCACTCAAACAAGAAATGCCAAGGGGTGCCTGGGTGGATCGGTTGGTTCAGTGTCTGACTCTTGATGGCAGCTTGGGTTATGATCTCATGGTTTGTGGGATCGAGTCCTGAGTCAGGCTCTGTGCTGTTGGCACGGAGCCTGCTTGGGACTGCCTCTCTCCCTCTCTTCCTGCACCTCCCCTGTTCTCTCTCTGTCTCTCAAAATAAATAAATAAATAAATATTTTTTAAAAATACACACACACAAAAAAATACAGCAGGAACTTGATCTTCTGCCTCTGGTTCACTTGCCTTCCCAACCTGATTTGTTTTGTTTCCTTTGACTCTTCCCTGGGTAGCTTTAGAGGACTTGCTTCGGTCCAAACTTGGAAGAGAAAACCAAAATGAACCAGTGGGCCAGAGTGGGAGGCAGTCAGGCAGTGGGGGGAATGCACTCTGAAGTAGCCTGGGGGGACAAGGGGGGGCAGATCACAGAGTAGCCTCAGGAACTGCCCTGCTCCCCGGCCTGGAGGGATCCAGGAGAGGTTGGGGTGCAGGGAGGCTGTCGGTCCCCTCTGCTAGTTTACGTATCCGGAAGTTTAAACCCGAGTCTCGGCAGTGGAAGGAACGCGGGACTTGGAGACCAACGATCCGTGTTTGGATCTCTGTTCAGCCACATTCTAGCTGCGGGGCTTTGGGCAAAACAACTCAGGTTTTCCCTTTCGTTGTCTGCAAAATGAGAAGATTGATCTAAATGACTTCGTTTGCAAGAGATGGGGGTGGATTCCTATCCGTAGAGCTACCTTCGCAGGATGTGTGAAGAAAGGGTCTCTTTAAACTGATGCTCCCGCCCTCAGCTTCAACGGAGAGCTCTTCATTAAAGGCTCTAGCTTGAGGCAGTTAACGTTCTCATTAAAATGCAAATTCATTCTCCACGCAGCTGCCCTGGTAGTTTTCCTTGTGTTGTCATCTATTTCCTTTCTCTACTTAGAAAGTGTGACGGTAATAAAACCTAAATTCCTTAACCTGGCATTTCAAAGCACTCTCTTATCAAGACCCCAGCCTTACTCTAGCACTATCCAGCAGGCAATGTGGGGGCGTGGTCGGGAGGCAGGTGCTGCGGGGGCGTGGTGAATAGGCTGGCCCTGTGGGGGCGTGGTCAGCAGGGATGGGCTGTGGGGAAGTGAGAAGGCTGACAGTGTGGGGGCGTGGTTGGGAGGCAGGTGCTGTGGGGGCGTGGCTAGGAGGGGAAACTGGCCTGGGGTCCTCTCAGCTTGGCTTAATCCAAACGCGAGTTTGGGAAAATTATGAGGTATTTTGCGCCTTCAGTTTCCTTCTCTGTCAAGAGAATAACAAGGGTACCTATCTCGTGAGAGTATTACAAGGATAAGTATTATAATTTGTTCAAAACACTTAACCCCGTGACTGGAACAAAGTAAACATTTAGTAAATGTTAACTGTTTTGCGGCAAACCGATATCCGTTTTCTCCAACAGATCTATTTCCTCCTCACTCTGCACGTTGCTCATTTCATCCACTCAGTAGAACATGTTCGTACATCACCTTTTTTTCTACCTGAAATCTTTCTTCAAGGTCCTGTTCAAATGCCACCATATCCAGGAAGCCTTTCTTGAACTTTTGGGAGAATTAATTACCCTCACTAACTCTTGGCTCTTTCCTTGTGCCTCTCTTGGGAATGTATTTTATTCTGTTTTATCCGACAATGATTTATGCATGTACCTCTTTCACCCCACCTCCATGCAACCACCTTCATTCCCAGCCACCAGCCTGTGAGCGCTAAGAGGGCAGAGAAGACAGCTCATTCCTCCTTGAATAATTCAATTAGTTCAATAAACATTTGATGAATGAGCAAATGATGGGATGAATGCATGAGTGGAAGGTTACTCAAATGGCGCTTTCTGTCATTATTACAGATTGGTTCTATCAGAGAGCAGGACTTCAAGAAACTTGAGTTTCAATATGGTTGGTGCTCATGGGATGTAAGGCTTGAGGTTTGAGATGCAGCCATGGAGAGGCAGGACTGTGTGGGGCCAAAGAAGGTGTCGGGTCCCCAGACAAGTGCTACTTTCTTTTTAAATTAAAAAGAAAAATAAAAAGCTCTGTGGCCTTGGTCTGAGTTGATGGCGACACGTAATTACACGAGAGATGATGAATAGACAAGAACAAATGCTGTAAATCTGAATGTAGCAAAGCCCATATCCATCTTGCCGGATTTTGCACCTCTAGGTAAAACCCCCTGAATTGATAGTGGCTCTTGAAGGAGGGAATTGCTTCTCTCAAAGATTAATGGAGTGATGTGGGAGGCCGAGGCAGAACATATCCTGTAAGACCCAATTATACAAAACTGGGTTCCAGCAATCCCAAAATTGGCTTTAGATTTGTTTAGTGAGGATTCTACTTATTTAAAAGATGATCACCAAAGTCTCAGGTTTAACTTCACTTCACTTCACTGATCACATTTTCAAGTGGGATGGAAAAGTGGGATTATTCAGGTGAAACTGTAATCTCAGGACCAATAGGGGGTTGAGAGTTCCTATAACTGTCCAGCACAATCACCGGGTGCTCCGCTAGCCCTGGGGCAGCAAAGACAAAAGTGGAAGAAACTTTCTGGGGTGTCTGTGGAAAGCTTTCCATTGTCATGGCCTCTGGGAAATGACCATCAGTGCCACCACCAATGGGATGCTGTTGACATTTTATCCCTTTTACTTTCTAGGTTTCTCTCATGCTCCATTCCAGTAGTTTCTGTCAGCTTCTCAGGGTTCTCTTTAATCAAAACTAGCAGGCCCATCCCAAGTCTCCAGAAACCGTGGGCCTCCCTCACACGTTTTCTGACCTTGAACTTAATCATTGCTCTAGGTTCTACCCATCAGTCTTTAGCTACTTAGAATCTCTCTCGTGTCCAGTTCCTTGGCATTCATGATTGATTTAGGATAATTTGTGGGAGTGGGGAGGGGCTTCCTTTTATCTAGCCCTATGTTGAACTACTACGTCCAAATGCATCCATATCTCCAGGTTCTGGAACTGGGGCGAGCAGGGCCAGATCTCGTATCCAGCCCAGGATACCAGGAGGCCAAGTCCTCAACCCCAATCACCCCGTTGCCTAGGAAATGGGGTCAGTCTGTTTGTTTTCTTTTTCTCCCTTAAGGAGGAGCGAGTTGCTATAGAAAATTGTTAAGATCTCGTAATGTACCAGGCACTTTACATTTATTACAACTTTCCATTTAATCCTTGTAAGGGTAGGAAATACTACTAAGAGGTACAGTCACAAATCATACCCAGGTAATCTGACCACAGGCCATTTGTGTTTATCTATGATACTCCCTGAGATTCAGCTTCCTCACCAACAAAATGGTGATAATATTAGTTTGAATCACAGAACATTGTCTATTTTCAATATTTTCAATATAAAAATGACAGTTTCAGATAGTTCAACATGTAATATCCCCTGCCTTATAAGTTAGTTGTAAAGATAGTCTTTGTCAAATGTCTGACACATAGCAAACTTAATTAACATTGGCTGTTTTAATTGTACTGTTTGCTTCATTTCTTACTTTATGTGTGTGTGTGTGTGTGTGTGTGTGTGTGTGTGTGGTTTTCTGCTCCCTGTGTTATAGCTATAGTAGTGTGTCTAACACTTGGCAGATAGTAAACCCTCAATAAATACCTATTGAATTGAATGGGATTTAACAGAACTTGTAAAGAAAAACAAAACAAAATGTGTGCCGTATTCTATGAATTCCAGAGTGGATGTCATTTGTAACCAATAATTGTATCCATCCCATCTGTGCTCTCTTTTTGTTTTTTTATTGGTTTCAGGGGGTAGAATTTAGTGATTCGTCACTTACATACAACACCCAGTTGTCAGCACAGCAAACACCTCCTTAATGCCCATCACCCATCTAGCCCAACCCCCTGCACCCCTCCCCTCCAGCAACCCTCAGTTTGTTCTCTGTATATAAGAGTCTCTTATGTCTTCCTCCCTCTCTTTTTATTTTGCTTTATTTTTCCTTCCCTTCCCCTATGTTCATCTGTTTTATTTCTTAAGTTCCACATATGAGTGAAATCATATGACATTTGTCTTTCTCTGACTGACTGATTTCACTTAGCAGAATACACTCTAGCTCACCCATGTTGTTTCAAATGGCAAGATTTCATTCTTTTTGGTTGCCAAGTAATATTCCATCGTATATATAAACCAGATCTTCTTTATCCATTCATCAGTGGATGGACATTTGGGCTCTTTCCATACTTTGGCTATTGTTGATAGCGCTGCTAGAAACATTGGGGTGCATGCGCCCCTTTGAATCAGCATTCTTGTATCCTCTGGATAAATACCTAGTAGTGCAATTGCTGGGTCGTACAGTAGATCTATTTTTAATCTTGTGAGGAACCTCCATACTGTTTTCCAGAGTGGCTGCACCAGTTTGCATTCCCACCAACAGTGCAAAAGGGTTCCTCTTTCCATTTGAGCCCTCCTTATTGGTGTATGGTTAATAGGTCCTACTTTAATTTTTCTCATCGAAGACTTCTGAAAAGTGGTTGTCTTGTTGTCCTGTCGTGGCTACTTGATAAATGCTACAAGCTCCTAATTTCAACACCCAAAGACCAGGATATCCTGACAATAGAGAAAATCTTGGCCTTCAACAAGTGTCTTTCTTGTTTTAAAAATAGGTCTATGCTTTTTAATTTTTTTAAAATTTTTTTAACGTTTATTTATTTTTGAGACAGAGAGAGACAGAGCATGAATGGGGGAGGGGCAGAGAGAGAGGCAGACACAGAATCGGAAGCAGGCTCCAGGCTCTGAGCCATCAGCCCAGAGCCTGACGCGGGGCTCAAACTCACGGACCGCGAGATCGTGACCTGAGCTGAAGTGGAAGCTTAACCGACTGAGCCACCCAGGCGCCCCTGTTTTTTAATTTTTAACGTTTATTTATTTTTAGAGCTAGAGAGAGACAGAACACAAGCGGGGGGGGGGGGGGCGGTGAGGGGCAGAGAGAGAAGGAGACACAGAAGCTGAAGCAGGCTCCAGGCTCTGAGCTGTCAGCACAGAGCCCAAGGTGGGGCTCCGACCCACAAACCATGAGATCATGACCCGAGCCGAAGTCAAATGCTTAACTGACTGAGCCACCCAGGTGCCGGTAGACCCATTCTTTTACTAGGCTTAGTGTCTTTGGGTTCGGGAGACACAGCTAACCTCTGGAGCATGCAGTGTCTTCTGGAGGAACACAAGTGTGGCGAAAGAGGCTCTGGACCTTGAGATGAGGTTTCAGAACATCCGTGCATCTCACGTGCCTTAAGTCACGCACGACGCGTGGGACCAACTTGGGTTTTGGACAACTGAAGAAAGTGGTGTATAAAATCTCCACTGCCTGGGAGGTTAAGATGATGCAAATTCTATTCTTCTCTTGGCTGCTTCCATCCATCGTTGGCAGCCACGTTCAAAGTTTCCCGGCTACCTGGAATCGTCTGCATCCCCCCTGTGCAGAATTAATCAAGATCTCCTCCACTGCCCCTTGAGTACACATTTATGACAGCCCATTGCATTTAGGTTTGTATAGATGGTTTTCCAAAAGCCATTGTCTCCCACTAGACACTGTGCAGGCAGCCCTCGGATCTTAATCATGTTGTAACACCGATGCCTAATGCAATGCTTGGCACAAGGAAAATAGCCAGTAAATGCTTGTTAATAACAATAGCACTATGCTTACTGTTCTGATTGAATCTCACAAAACCCAGACCTACTATGATGATTTCTATTTTATGGACGAGGAAGCAAAAGCAGAGAGAATAGCCTGATCAGGACTCACAGCTACTGAGGGGCAGAGGCAGATTCGAACCTGGGCAGTCTGGAGCCAGAACGTGCCCATTAACTGCCTCCCTCTCCTTTTAATAGATGGAGGCTTCTTGACTTGTGGCTAAAATGAACAGTGAGGAAGCATGGTTCAGAAGTTAGGAATTCACTGTTGTACGAGGAAAACAAGATTTCTTTCCTCTCCTGGGCTTGTGACTGGTATTGTTCAAAGACCCCCACACCCTACTTCAGCTGATGGGTACCGGTGAGACACGCGGGCAATTGAGAGATTTCAGAGTTGAGGTCAGAGGGGAAAGATGCCCAAAAGGGACTCTGAAGAGTCTCATTCACCCAGAACACTAATTGGCTCAGCAGCCGAGAGGGCCGGGAGCCTTCGGGGTTTGCTTGCGAGGCCCCCTGGCTGCTCTGACCCGCGGCTGCCGGTTGCTTCAGCAGCATCCGGACACCCAAGCGTCGTGACATTTCAGCCTTGTTCCTGAGGCTCATTAGGACAGAGCCAGGGGATGCATGTAATGAATGGCTGCGCCTCCATGAATGCCTAATGTGCAAATTGCTTCCCCCGCGCGCCCCCGTGCAGGGCTGTGCGGGGAGACTGATGATTAAACCGTGAACCTGGCCCCGGGGCTAGGGCGGCGGCGGCGCGCGCCTGAAATGAGGCGTTCGCTTCCATTCACGTCTGCTGCGGATCCGCCCGAACCTCTGCGCCCCAGCGGACCATGACTCACGTCTTATTCCCTGTAGCCGCGTGTGTTTTGACTTTCAATTCATCCGTCTGACGCCACGCGGGGCTGAAGTCAAGACAGCTTGGGGCAGAAGCAGCTTTCCCAGAAGAAACGCCACCTCCGCCGGCTGGAGAGCGGAACTTGGTGCCGGCAGCTACGCAAACTCTTGCCTCCGCTCTTTCTCATTCCAGTGGCGGGGATGGGGGGCGGGAGGCGATGCCTTGCCTGGCAGGGGCGTCCCGAAAGCGAGTCTAATCACGTTGGAATAAAGGAAATGATCTTTTAGCTGGGTTACAGGTTCAAAGTTCAGCCATTGCTAGCCCGGTGTCAGTGAATTCCCAGGGATTGGGAGGTGGATGATAACCAGGCAGGATATCTCTGCAGAGGGCCGCAAACTTTCCAGAGCATTTCTATGACTATTATATAATTGGGCTCTTGCAGCAACTCTCTAAGGCTCTTCTCCCAGGTAATATCACGTCTTTTGGCAAATTAAGAAACAGGGGCTCGGAGGGGCGCGTGGGTAGCTCAGTTGGTTGGGCATCCGACTTTCACTCAGGTCATGATCTCAGGGTTCCTGAGTTCGAGCCCCAGCAAAGGTCTCAGTGCTGACAGCTCAGAGCCTGGAGTCTGCTTGGGATTCTGTGTCTCCCTCTTTCTTTCTTTCTTTCTTTTTTTTTTTTTTAATTGTTTTTTTCAACATTTATTTATTTTTGGGACAGAGAGAGACAGAGCATGAACGGGGGAGGGGCAGAGAGAGAGGGAGACACAGAATCGGAAACAAGCTCCAGGCTCTGAGCCATCAGCCCAGAGCCTGACGCGGGGCTCGAACTCACGGACCGCGAGATCGTGACCTGGCTGAAGTCGGATGCTTAACCGACCGCGCCACCCAGGCGCCCCACTGTGTCTCCCTCTTTCTCGACCCCTCCCCTGCTAGCTCCCTTGCTAGCGCGTGCAAATATATAAACATTAAACATAAACATTTAAAAATAAATAAATATGATTTATTTCTCTCTCTCTCTCAAAATAAATAAACATAAAAAAACCAAAACAAAACAGGGGCTCAGAAAGGTTGCGTAATTTGCCTGTGGTCACACAGCCAGACAGGAGCCTAGTAATATACCTTCCACCATATTTAACTCCTGCTTGTTGAATTTGTTCTGAGGCTAACTTTACTGCGGAACTAAAACATCTTTAAAATTTAAATGATTTTTTTTTTTTTTGGTTATTGAATATAGCATGTTTGGAGATGAGAAGAAGGGAGGGGGATGTGACTTATACAACCAATAGTCCTGGACCCCAAAATGAAAATTAAGCCCCACTCAAGGTTGAACTACAATGTAACACAAAATTTCCAAAAAAAATTAGTCCTTTGAAGAATTTTCTTGTTATCTTTAAGGATTACTTCTACTCCTATTTTCTTAATATTTTTCTATACTGAGTCTTTTGTTAAGCTTAAATGAAAGGAAGTTTGTATCACTGCCTCAACTTAAAAATTTTATCACCTCCATAAATAGGCAATGCAAACCATAAATTCAATAAAGTATAGAGATGTTAATAAATTTCTGTTTAGGTCCTGCAGCCTATAAAAGGCTGTGAGCCTAAGGCCAAAAAAAAAAAAAAAAAAAAGATTTTCAAGTGTCAGAAAACTGTTCAAAACATACTAGCCCCAAACTGAAAATTTCATCTTTATATAACCAGGAGAATGGTACAAAGAATAAATTTCAGACTGTACAATTCAGTTATACTTTTGCCATGTCTATGCCTGACATAAAATCACTTTCAATGGTGCTGTGGCTATGCATTCTGTACTTTGAGACACAGATGTATCTGGTTGACTCTTTTGATAATGGGAGCCCCCAGGGGAATGCAAGACAAAATCCTCATTGCCAACTTATCTCACTATTCTTCCCCAGGTAAGACTATGACTGTTACTCAAGTTGTAGTAATATTTTAAACCACTTGATCTCAATATTTGTATCAGTCAGTTTGGGCTAAGTGAGATACAGTAACAAACAATCCCCCCAAATCAATTGCTTAAAACAACTTTATTTCTTGCTCACTCTGCAAGCCACTGAAAGATCTGGAAGGCAACACTCCACATTGCAGTCAGTCACTAAGGGACCAGGCTGTGTGGGCAGTCACTATCCCAAACCTTGCCTGTCACTGTGGTGAGGGAGAGCGAACTCTGTGGTATGTCCACTCTAAGCTCATGGTCTAGAACTTGTCACATGGTACCACCCAATCAGGAGTCCAAGAGGTGTAGTTATATCATATGGCCAGAAGAAGAGAAAATCAGAAATATTTAGTAACAGTACTAAGAGTTACAACAAAATTTTAAGATTACATATGCATTTGAGCATCTGTTTATGGCTCTGGAGCTGTCTGATAAAAAGAATACTATAATATACACTTAAACAGTTGTGTTCAATTTCATGGGATTCAATGGACTTCACCTTAAAACTCTATGCTCTAATAAAAGGAGTAACTGCATGCAGTGGGGGTAGGGATTGATCAAGGAAGGCTTCGCTAAGGAGACAAATCAACTAAATTTTTTTCAAAGAGTCGAAATGGTGGAGAAGAGTGGTAGACCATTTTCAGGGCAATGAGAATGATGTGTGCCTTTGAGAGAGCAGGACACACACAAGAAAGAAAAAAAGAGAAAGAAAGAAAGAAAGAAAGAAAGAAAGAAAGAAAGAAAGAAAGAAAGAAAGAGAAAGAAAGAAAGAAAGAAAGAAAGAAAGAAAGAAAGAAAGAGAGAAAGAAGTGATTAAAGATGGGTCTGATGACAGTAAGTATACCTTCTGGTAGAGAGGTTTACATAACTGAAGCTGAAAAACCAGGAAGTTAGGACTGGAGAGGTATGGGAGAGCATTGAGGAAAAAAAACTCAGTGAAAGATCTCAAACTGTGGAAAGTTAATCCAGTTGGTACCAGTTGAGCAGAGGAAACTCATAATGGAAAAATGTTGAAAGATAATTTGCTATTATATTTTTAAGCATCAAGCCCTGTGGTTTCCATTTAGTAGGCAATTAATATAAATTGACTTTTATTTTTTTAAGTCAAACACTCCAGTTATTCAATCAATAGTATTTTCTGAGTGCTGGCTCAGAATAGAAATAGAAACTATTTCCCCTAAGTTACCAACTTCCTGGAGGAAAAATGCATATGAGAAAGGAGATTAGTGATAAACACTGGAGAGGTTGGAAAGAGATTCTGAGAAAGACCAAACATAAGGGGATGTGAAGAGGCTGTGGAAATGGACAAATAAGAAAGAAGTAACCGGGAGAATTAGCAATGGATAGGGAAGAAGGGTGTGGAGGGAGTACAGGAGTGAGCTAAGGAATTATGATTCCGTGGTTGGAACTGTGGGTCAGAGATTATTATTGATCATGTGAAGACATATAGGAGGAGATAAGAGATTGGGAAGGAATTGGGTCAGCTTGGGTCTTGATATGTTTCTTTGTAGATGTGAGTACTTTTAAGATTGGTTTGGATGGCTTTGGGGTATAGAGTGAAAGAAACAAAACGAGATCCCTGACCTCATGTCCTCAAAGAGATTATAATCAACGGGGAAGAGAACAGTCTTAAGAATCTTACAAATAAATACTACATTACAACTGCAATAAGTTCTAACCAGGAAAGATATGTGGCCCATGAGAGAATATTCTGGAGAGAATTTGCCGTGTCAAAGAAGTCAGAGACGCTTCTCCAGAAGAAAGGGTAACTGAGCTTCCTTGGAAGTAAGAGGTTGAATGGGAGAAGCAGTGGGGTTGGGGAGATTTCCTAGGGAGAGAGATAGGATAAAGGATGTTTGCTCTGAGTTAGATGCTGTTTGGAGTCTTGAATTAGGACAAAGATGTGCTTTGGGGATGGGGGACCAGAATGAGGACTCATGAAGAAAATTCAGTCAAGCAGTTTCACTTGGGAAAAACACGGGGGTGGGGGGAGGGGGGTGGGGAGGCACAATTCTCATCATAGGGAAGAGGACTGAGACCAGCTCTATGGAGCCCTGGAGTTCTAGCATCCATGGTCAAGCCTACGAAAGTTCATACGTCAGGCCAGTACAAGGGAAATGACCCAAAATTTAATAATAAAGTTGTTCAAAGATGGAACAAGTGAAATCATAAGGTAATGAGTTGCTTGCCATTGGAGGTATTTAAGTATATGCTGGAAAGTTGTTGTTATAAATGTGACGGAATAGATGAAATAGACTAGGTTAGAGTAGATGTGCCTTTCCAATCATAATAATCTATAAGCTAGTTTGTACTCCGATAAACTCAACTGTATTTATTCAAGATTCAATTTAAAATGAAATCTTTTTAAGCTGAGAAAAAGATGTTCTTTACAAATGTCAGCAGCATTTTCATAATAAGAGTAAATAATGGACTGGTGAGCAAGTCTCTAGAAAAGCTGTAGGAAAGGTCAAATGTATTCACATTTAAATCTAGCTTTATGTTTAATGAGAAGTTGGGATATGAGGAAAGTTTAAAGATGTAAGAAATGGAAAAATTAGCGTTTCATTATGCCATCTAAGAAAGGTATGGAAATAACCATATCTTTTGAAGGAGACAGAGAATTGTAGTATTGATATGACTTCTCTTAACTAATCATATTTTTAGTATTCTTCTTTATATCAGATGTGATTTATGAAATGGCCCTGGAGTCACTGCTTCTAGTTCTAAGCGCCTTGGGCAGCAATAATGGGGATATTTCATTTCCTCATGTTTAAAGCTACTGAAGCAACTTTTCCAAATACTCACAAAGGACAACTGGTACAGATGCATTTCATTCTGCTAATGTTTGCTTATGGGACTCGAAGTAGTTTAGAGTACTCCAAAAGGGGCTGGTTAAAACCAAACTGGAACTTTATCAATCATGTCTCTCTTTGTTGTTTTTTACTTCAGTCTTTCCCCCTACACCCCCCACTTTCAGGGTTCCTACCTCTAGTCTACAGTCTTTGTTCTGGCTTTTGAGGATTCTCGGGGTTCACTGTATAGTCTTTTTCTCAGGCTTGCTTTCTTATGCTGTAATTCTCTGTCTATCAAAACTTAGGATCCATCAGAATCACATAGAGGGGTAATAGGACCTCAATCACTAGGATCCGTCCCCAACGTTTCTGATTTGATAGATCTGAGTGGGGTCTGAGAATTTGCGTTGCTATTCTCCAGGTGATGGCTGATGTTATTGATCTGGAACCACAGAGAGAATCACGGCACTGTCACTGTAAATCCCCTTACCTGTAGCATATCCTCCTTTCTTCAGTGTCAAAGTCGTAGATGATTTGATTTGTGTGCTATTTCCTAGACTCCATACTGAAAGTTCAAGAAAAAAAAAATTGCCTGATTTGTGGGATACAGCCTCAGTGGCTTTCTTTGGGGGAGGAGATTTTAGGTTGGGGAGCCTGTTTTCAATTCCCGACTTCATATTACACATGGGAGTGCCCTGCCTCCAGAAGTGATATACTCGTTTTACCAAAATAGCACTCTGAACTCCCAAAAAAGACTACGTGAACTGTGAAAGTCATCTGGTGAATCAGCGGGAGCCCTGAAGACACAATGCTAAACTTGACCATAATGATGCTAAACTTTGACCTTGAAGACTCTCATGCAACTCCTTGGGCTTCTGGTTAAAAGGAGGCATAAAAATGTGTACTTGGATGATTTCCAAACAGAAAATATCCTTGTTAAAATGTTTGCATGTATGCACTCAAAATGTTGATTCACAAAACAATTATGCCGGGAGAATCTGAAAGATTGAGACATTCAGTGTTGTTTTAAACAAAGTAATTAACTTCTAGGGCACAAACTTCTTTTCCCAAAATCCACTGAGGGAGCAGATGCTCAGACATGCATGGCATTAGATTAAGGAAATGGTACTTTCTTTTCCTCCAATCACCAGATGGTTCTAGAATCCAAAGGCAATGGAAAAGAAAGCCTAAATTTATCTAAGTGGCTGTCATTGAGGATTTATGGGAAAAATCATATTTTAGTACCTAGTAGGCAAATGCAAAAATAATTTCACAGCCAAATCCCATTTCACAAAGAGAAGAGGCATGGTGTCCAAGGGTTAGAAGAGGCCTTAAATGTTACGTAGTTTATCTAGGGCCACCAATAATGTGGTACCTTGATAAGAAGGAGAGGCAGAAGGAGAAGGAGAAGGAGGAGAAGGGGAGGAAGAGGAAGGGGAAGGAGGGGGAAGAGGAAGAGGAAGGAGAGGAGGAGGAAGAAGAAGAAGAAGAAGAAGAAGAAGAAGAAGAAGAACTACCACCCCCCAAAACAAAGAATAAACAAATACTAGAATTATAAATGGCTCATTTTTCTTACGTGCAATTTCAAATTTTAACTCAAATACCAGGAAAATGTTTTACAAAATAAGGGAAACAGTAGAAAAATATAGTGAAAGAAAATCTCCTTAAAAAAAATATCAGCATAATTTGTTAGCAGTGCCTGGAGCTCACATGAATCAGGCAGTTCATTTGTCTAACCACACTCTGAGAGGATGAAAACTTTCCAAAATGGAGCTTTGATAGTAGGAATGAAGACATCTTAGCTCAATTCAAGACAGCATCATTTGGGCCAGCCATTCAGTCTAAGGCAATGGGGTCAGTGTGAGGGTACAGTGGTAGAAAACAGAGTTCCTGCCTCCCAGAACTAGTGAATTTTGTCTGAGAAACTAGATAGTTACAGTATTAAGCACACCCAGTTTCTGATTTATATGTTCTCTGAAAGCAATTTGGCAGGCTCTGCCTTTGCAAGGGAAGTAGAAAAACATTTCATTCTTCTTTGATAGTGAGCTTTTTTTGAAAAAAAATTCATCTTACGACAGGGACATTTATTAATAAAGAAAGTATACTATAACTAAGAGGAAGAAGCTTAAATAAATTTTGGAACCAGGGAGGCAAAGAGTAAACAGGAGTATAAAGAAGGAGGAGTAAACAGAAGAGAAGGGAGGCAGACATGTGAGGAATGAGCAATGAGAAACAGCCCGGACCTTCAGACGGGACTCCGCCAGGAGTCTTATCTTCCAAGGGAGAGAACAATGAGGGAATTAAGAGATGGGGGAGAAGGAGATGACACAAAGAGGAGCCAGAAGACACATTGGCTTCTCTATCTTAGTTGCTTTCATACAAATTGAAACAAAATGGGAAGTGTAATGGAGTGGAGGAGAGATACATTTCGAATTGAGGGATAACTAAGAGTGCTTGTACAAATGACAAAATCAAAGTCTGGTCTAAATGAAATATGAAATTGAGTAACGAAGAATGAAATGGCTAAGATTTAAGAAAATCTGATCATAAAAACAAATTAGCCCATTCTGATTACTTAGATTTGAATTGTGAATGATTGGCTTTATCTTCACAGCACATGGTAAGGATCCAAGCTAATTTAGTGAGAACTATTACCATACATGGTACATAATTATTTTGAAAATGGTCCAGATATAAAGCTTTGTTTCTCAGAGGCAATGATAGTTGGCAATTTGGACCTAACAGAAGATTAAAATTTTGTAAGGAACCTTTAAAATGATTTTATCTCAGGCTTAGTAATAGAAAGATTTATCGGTTATCTGTAATATATTGTACATGCTCTAAAAGACTTCACATCAACAGCAACACTGCTTTCTCTCTACATATTACCTTTGAACTTCTTCAAATAGATCTCTATTTGAGCAAATAGTTTCCTTTAGAACAAAAACTACTGGCAAAAAATTGAATGTTTTCTAGAGATATGTTAAATATTAAAAAATCGAAAAATTGAAAAATCTATAGAACACAGCCTGCTGGTGCATAGAATTTTCCAAATTCAATAACTACTCTCTTGTTTAAAAGACATTATAATATGCCACACAGCATCAATGAAGTGATCTAATGTTGACTCTTGTTTTCCATTTTAGTTTCCCCAGATGGGAGTCTGGGCCTAGGCCATCTGGACAGTGACCACAAAAAGCAATTGGGACAACCCCTAAGGACTTTTGTCAAAGTGACTACATTCTAGACTTGGATCTTTAAGGGTTGGATTCCTGCCATATTCATTTCTCTATCTTGATAACCTGGCAGAGTGCCTCAATCACAGTCTTTATTATGGAAATGCCTTTGGAAAGAACTAGGTTCAAATCACACCTCTACCAGTTATGAATGAGGAAACAGTGGCCAACTTATTTATTTCTGAATTTCAGTTTCATCATCTGCAAAATGGAGATAAAAACAACTATCTTTCACAGTTGTCACGAGCATCAAATCAGGTTGTAGAATTCCAAGTACAGTGCTTGGAACATCCTGGAACTGTATACATGATATGTATTTATCATAGTATCATACAGAGGCAGAAATTCAGTTACCCACATATGGCTCATTACTCTACCCACACCTGTAGCTGATGAAGCCAGTCCATCCCAGCAGCTTCCTTCTGACATCTCAATTCTACTTGGAGTTTTTGAATGAAGGTTTATATGGATATTGGGTGATTAACCTCAGGAAAGAGATTGACTTTGGGATCTTAGTTTCCGGTCCTTACCAAAAGGGTTCAATTCCATATTTATGTACTAGCCTGGTCAAGAGTGACTCCTTGAGAGCTGTTGAGACATATGTTGAACTAATTCAACCCTTTAAGAGTAAGCTTGCAGAATTTTCTGGGGAAATATTGATACTGGTTAGTTCAGCTGGCCACGCAGAGCTACTGGAAAGCAAATTAGGTCAAACTCAGAGTGGCTTAAATATTTGTCAAGGTTAAAGAAAATGTTTTTATGTGTAAAGCTAACAAAAACATCAGCAAAAGAGCTGATATCATTGAGACGGTAGTTGAGAAATGGGATTTTCAACCCTTTCTATTAAACCTAGCACTTGACCTTGCTCTAAAAACTCATTATGAAGCATAAAACTATTGGATGAATTGGCCATAAGATTCCCATCTGAGCTGTATGACTTCCATGTCAATCCACAGATGATAGTGCTTCTGGTCATTTAGAAAAATCAAATATTTTCAATAGGAGAGCAAGGAAGGAAAATCAAGGGTTATTTTTCCGGAGGTTTTTTTCCCTAATATTTTAAACGATTCCTGTCTCCTTGAGGATTTCAAGAGTTCTGTGGTTTATCTAAGATAGTTAGAAATCACTTTAATAAAACCTGATAATGAAATATCTTAGTAAAGTCTTCTTTTCCCAGGAGGTTTCTTACCCATGAGTTTTTCCTTTGAATTTCTAGAAGGAATGACACGGCTGTCCACAGTGCTTCCCAAATACCGCTGGCTAACCTCTTTCTTAGTGCTTTCCAATTTATATCAAAATAATCTGTTTGCCTGTCGTCCCCACTAGACTAAATAAACTAAAGAATCCTCAAAAGCATATATATATATATATATATATATATAGCCATATATATGATGTGATAAAAAGCTATCATATATATGTGTGTGTGTATATATATATATATATGTATATATATATGGTATCATATAAAAGCTAACACATGTATATAATTCATCTATGTATCTGGCACTTAATAGGCATTACAAATTATTGAATGGATAAATCAGTGGCTGATTATTCATTGAACAGAGCTATAAAGGCATCTCTTATATGGCAAGATTTTTTTCATACTTAAAGTATATTTCAAAACATACAGTTTTTAAAAACTCACATCTTTAATAAAATAGTTAAAAATTTAGACTTATATAAATTATTAAAATATATAATCATATTATCTGGCAAAGCAGAGCAATGGTCATGAATTACAAATACGAGAGGTTGGGAGTTAATTGGTATATTATTCCCTGGATTAGTCATGTGTATGGAAGGTATTCAATTCATCTGATTCCATAGAAAAGGAAAAAATATTTATAGCTCAACTTGCTTTCAATTGCAAATGAATTCCCATTACATACGTATCACATTTTTCTCTAACAGTAAAAGAATCCGTTTTTCACTTAATGGAAGTTTTTTCATTAACACTCAACTTCTGAGCTTCCCTTTTTGAGACAGGTATTGTAAAAGATAATGACAGATTCATAGAAAATTATTGGGTACTAGACCTGAAATCTTATGACTACCCACTTCAAAACTATATTGAAGCTCTAAAACAAGATTCCAACTCATTAGAACTTTAAAGTGTACTCTCAAACAGAAACCAAAAAAAAAAAAAAAAAAAAAAAAAAAAAAAAAAAGAAAGAAAGAAGAAAAGAAAAAGAAAAAGAAAACTTTCTTTTTTATTCAAATACATGTGAATTTAAAACTAATGCTGCTTGTGGTCGTGATACAAAATACGACTTTTCATTATAATAATGTGCCTTCCATTCCTTTCAGAGTATACCAGGGAACTTAGGTAATGTAATTTCCTTGTGGGCAATGAAGAAAAAAAGTCCTTGTGTGTAAAACTTTTTAAAGTAACGACAAAAACAACAGCAACAGGAAACACTTATCACAAGATATTAGAACATAGATGAGATTACGTTTCAATTAGCCGTCTGCTTGACAGATTTCGTTCTTTCTAAGGGAAATTGTGCAGAACCAGTCTCAAAAATTTTGATGAAAGAAGAAAAGAAAACTGCAATTTTTGCCACAAAAAGACAGGTGGCGTAAGCATGCAGCATTTTTTCCCCCCTTAAATATATAAAGTGATTATTTTCTCTCGGGTTCTTTGAAAAAACTCGCCTATGCTCGGGTTTGTGGCTGAGCCGGGTGACGTCAGTGTGGCAGTGCGGAGTCAGGCGCGGCGGCTCCCTATAAGCCGAGGAGCTGTCCGGGTGCTGAAACGGCCCGAGCAGCTCACCAGGCGGACTGGGAAGGACATGCTGTGGACCTTCTCTGCCCCGTATAAAAAACGGGTAAGGCTGCTTTTCCTTCGATTTACTGGAAAGTTCTAAACTGCGTGTTCTTTCCTTAAATCCTAGCTGAGAATAAAAAGACCTTTTGGCAACCTTTTATCTATAGAATAACTGAATAGCAACCTGCTGCTCTTCAACCAATACAAGGACATATACTTATATATAGATAAATCTATATTTACATATAGAATTGAATCTATGATGTATACCATTTGCTGTTGGATATTTATAACCATTATGCTATTTAGATAACCATATGTAAGAAGTGTGAAAAAGTTAAGGATTTTAGTGTCAATACCCATATTAATGTAAAGTTAACTAAGCCTGATATTTTGTTTCTTTCCTTAATGTATTGTTTGTTCTCTAGAACTAGATACAAAGCCAGAGATATAATTTATATGTTTAATATTCTTAGCAGTAGGTTTCCAATCATTCAAGGGCTGTTAAACACATTAGTCATAGAGGCAACCAATTTTGGAACTAGTTTTTCTTATTTTCTTTGACATTTACAAGAGCTCAAAATGAATAAATTGTCTAAAATTATTTTCTGAATTGATACTCTCTGAAAGGGCTTACGTTGTTATTTCCCAGTTTTAGTCCCAGGAGAGTAAAATTAGAATTATCCTGAGTACAGGCTTTTCCTTTTATTCAGGGTGCAATGTTATCTTGGGGTATAGGTTGGATGTGACCACGAATTATAGAGAGATGATAATTTTGAATTTCCATGAGGAAAACATTCATAACTGTGTAAGATATTTTTATTATGTTTGAATGAAAGAGGTGGTACAATATTTTACTGTAAATTTTTAATGGGACTAGTGTTTCTTTTTTCTCTGTCCTAATTAGTAGAATTGCTCAAATTAGATATATCCATCTGTATTTGTCAATGCTCCAGTCTGATTTCAATAGAAAAGACATTTTAGCTTATGAAGCTTTAGTTCAAATTGTACATAGGATATTAGAGCTGTCGAAACCGTCTTTAGTATGTAGAAGAGCTGCTACCTGGGAAAGAAATCCCTCGAGTCTTACTCAAAGGCAATAACTATGTCATCCGAACTGAACCTTATAAATGACCAAAGAATAGCATGTGTTAGGCTGTGGTTTAAATAACCGCATGATGTATTCTTCCCCAATTCCACAGCAAAGCCCATCTCCAAGATAATGATTTCAAAGACAAGCACATAACTCATATGTTAAGACTACTTCAGGATACTGGTTTCAAAGAAAATAAGTTCATTACGATTCTTAAAACTACTATTTCAAATTCCAATGTTGGAAATAGATCATCAAAGCTAAATTAATCCTGAAATAATATAAAGAAGAAATTAGAATGTACTTTGATTTAAATCTAAGAATTTACACTTCTTTAAATGTTACAGTTTCTTACAGGAAACATTAATTCATAGTAAACATTTGAAGAGTTTTCTCTGACATGCCTTTAAAGGTTTTTTTCTTTCAGTAAATTAAGTAGTCTGATTAATGGGAAACATTTTAATAAATATGCATTTATGGTAAAGAAATTTCTCTAACTACAACCATTGGTAGGTCTAAAAACTGAAAGTATTACTTAAAAACCAAAATGCTCTAGTGAAAAATGATATTTTCTACAATTGATGTCTAAGCTAACAGAAAATTGTGCCCATAAAACTTAGCTTATATATCACAAAATCATGATGCAAGTAAGATATCATGAACAAACACGTGATCTTTCCTTACATTTATTTGCAACAAAATTGCAAATATTAAAATAGTTTTTCAGTGTTAGCAATGTTAATGTAAAACATGTAAAAAATAATCCCCTTGCTAATTCATATGTGAGATTATGAAGCATTGGAGAAAAAAAATGAATGAAGATTTTTAAGTAGGAAGAATTCAACATATTGTCTGTGTTTATCTAAATGGGGAGTTACATAGTGGTTATTTTAAGGTTTTCTAACAGTATGAGTCATTTAAGATTTCACAGGTCCACACCAAAATAGACACAGACATAAGTCAAGCTGAATCTGAACACTCACAAATTCAGAAATAGACTGGTTAAGAAAACTTATGTTCTCTCTGAAGCATCTGTTATTATTTACTATGTATTCCTAAAGGCTGATGAAAAATATAACCATGATTGCATTTTGCAAGACAGTCATGAACAAAATTATTAGAAGAAATATGGAACACAGGCATTTTAAAAGTTTACTTTCTTAGCGTGTTTACACAGGAAGAAACTTCACTAGGTTAGCCTGCTAGCTGGGACCAGAGAAGATCCATATTCTGGAGATTATTAAGGTATAGAACTTTTAAAATTGACAGTTGGGTTTAGTGTCAGTGTAAGAACAAGTTATTTCTGAAAAATATATGTAAGTAGGATTCATCCATAAGGAAATTCAGTATGATTGATGTTAAGATGCTGTATTACTTCATCATATATAATGTCACTGCTGTGGTGTTTCTACAACAAAATTAGATGGACAGTTCAAGAACTAACCCACATGGTTTCTTGATACAACCTTAAGGAAATCATTCAGTGTGTGTGTGTGTGTGTGTGTGTGTTTGTGTGTGTGTTTGTGTGTGTGTACATGTGTACATACATACATCATGTTTTAAATTAAGGCAACTAATTTTTTTGGCCAGTGATTTTGGTAGGAATGCTCTACAAGAGAACTAAAAGTCACCTTGGAAATTTTTTATTAATGCATACTTTAAAAACATACTTTAATGCATTATTAATGCATACTTTAAAGACAATGCACACTTTAAAAAAAAGACAGACTACATGTTTTGCAAATTAAAAAACAAAACCTCATATCAGTCTTTTGGTTATTATTTTAACCAAGTCAATGCCGTGCAAAACTGATGTAGTCGGGTAACAATTTCACTGGATTCCTGCAGTTAGCTTGTGGGGGGTTGTATAGGAAATATGTATGGCTTTTAAAAAGAGTCATCCTAAGTTTAATGTGAAACAATCTCTGCCATGTGTTTTCCTTCAATGGTCAGTTACCGCTTTTGCTATAGTGACTTCTAGTTTTCCACTTGTGTTAATTCATATTTTCTATGCTTTAGGGACATCTTTCAAACATGGCAGAAACTAAGACTCACCGGCTTGGAGCAGCTCTGTCTCTGATCCCTTTAATTTTCCTCATCTCTGGAGATGAAGCAGCTTCATTTCAGCGAAACCAACTGCTTCAGAAGGAACCAGACCTCAGACTGGAGAATGCCCAAAAGTTTCCCAGTCCTGAAATGATCAGAGCTTTGGAATACATAGAAAAACTCCGACAACAAGCTCACAAAGAAGAAAACAGCCCAGACTACAATCCCTACCAAGGTATCTCTGTTCCTCTTCAGAAGAAAGAAAATGGTGATGAAAGTCGCTTGCCAGAAAGTACAAGGGATTCTCTGAGTGAAGATGAGTGGATGAGGATAATACTTGAAGCTTTGAGACAGGCCGAAAATGAGCCTCAGTCTGCACCAAAAGAAAAGCCCTATGCTTTGAATTCAGAAAAGAACTTTCCAATGGACATGCCTGATGATTACGAGACTCAACAATGGCCAGAGAGGAAGCTCAAGCACATGCGATTCCCTCCTATGTATGAAGAGAATTCCAGGGATAACCCCTTTAAACGCACAAATGAAATAGTGGAGGAACAATATACTCCTCAAAGTCTTGCCACACTAGAATCTGTGTTCCAAGAGCTAGGGAAACTGACAGGACCAAACAACCAGAAGCGTGAGAGAGTTGATGAGGAGCAAAAACTTTATACAGATGATGAAGACGGTATCTACAAGGCCAACAACATTGCCTATGAAGATGTGGTTGGGGGAGAAGATTGGAACCCAGTAGAAGAAAAAATAGAGAGCCAAACCCAGGAAGAGGTAAGAGACAGCAAGGAGAATATAGAAAAAAATGATCAAATCAATGAAGAAATGAAGCGTTCAGGGCAGCTGGGCCTCGAGGATGAAGATCTCCGGAAAGAGAGTAAAGACCAACTCTCAGATGATGTCTCCAAAGTAATTGCCTATCTGAGAAGGTTAGTGAATGCTGCAGGCAGTGGGAGGGCACAGAATGGGCAAAGCGGGGAAAGAGCAACCAGGTTTTTTGAGAAACCACTTGATTCTCAGTCTATTTACCAGCTGATTGAAATCTCAAGGAATTTACAGATACCCCCTGAAGACTTAATTGACATGCTCAAAACTGGAGAGAAGCCAAATGGATCTGTGGAACCCGAGCAGGAGGTGGAACTTCCTGTTGACCTAGATGACATCTCAGAGGTTGACGGAGACCGTCCAGATGCTTTCCCAAACAAAATGCTCTCCAAGAATGGTTATTCCAAAACACCCGGTCGTGCTGTGGCACAGGCCCTACCAGAGGGGCTAACTGTTGAGGACATTTTAAGTCTTTTAGGGATGGAAAATGCAGCAAACCAAAAGCCTCCATATGTTTCCAGTCAGTACAACCGAGAGAAGGTTCTGCCCAGGCTCCCCTACGGTCCTGGAAGATCTGGAGTGAACCAGCTTCCCAAAGGTGCGTGGATGCCAGATGTTGAGAATAGACAAATGGCGTATGAAAACCTGAGTGACAAGGATCAAGAATTAGGAGAGTACTTGGCCAGGATGCTAGTGAAATACCCTGAGATCATGAATTCAAACCAGGTGAAGCGAGTTCCAAGTCAAGTCTCCCCTGAAGATAACCAACAGGAAGAGGACCAAATTGAGCAGGCCATCAAAGAGCAGTTGAATCAAGGTAGCTCTCAGGAGACTGAAAGACTGGCATCGGTAAGCAAAAGGCTCCCTGTGGGGCCCCCAAAGAATGATGATACCCCAAACAGACAGTACTTGGATGAAGATCTGTTAATGAAAGTGCTGGAATACCTCAACCAAGAAAAGGTAGAAAAGGGAAGGGAGCATATTGCTAAGAGAGCAATGGAAAATATGTAAGAGTTTTCATCAATTGCCCTACTTTCTTCCTCGAACCCCAAGAAAACCCCAACATTTCTCTTTAGTGTGTTGACTTCTATCCTGTTAACACTGTAATATCTTTAAATGATATAAAGGCAGATGATTCCATTTCACTGGGGTATCTGCTTCACTTATTCTGAGTTGTTCTCTTGTGTATGGATATGTGTCAATGTTATGACTTCTGGATAAAAATTAATCATATTCCTTAATCAAGAAAGATATGTGTGATAGTGTTTAATAGTGTATTTAATGGCTGTGGCCTTGTTGATGCTCACATATTATAAAGAGTATCCTATAATTCTCTGGAAAGTTTTTAATAATTATTGAATTATTTTGTTACTGTCTGTAGTGTTTTGTGAAGTATTGGATCAAAAAAATAAAGCATTATAAATATATAGTTTTATTCATAAGGCCTTTTCTATTGTGTGTTTTATTGTTGATTAATAAATGTTATTTCTCGACAACTGTGGACTATTCATTCTGGAAAGCCAGAGACAGCGACTATGGAGCACAAAGAGAAATTCCTTACCTTCCACTGCCAACCCAGGTAAGAAATAAGAGCAAATGTATTATTATGCTGCATGCTTATAGAATGCAAATCCTCCAACAGCCCAGAGCTTACTGCTTGCCTATGGCTTTTCTCATATATATGACTTATGGAATAAGCCTTTTATTGTCATAGTTATACCTTGTACCCCTGATTTATAAATAAATAAATACACTTAAGTCTTCCAGACCCATAACCAGCATTGAAAAACAAACAGAAACAAACAAACAAACACACTGTGTTCAGGCCAATCAGAAATAACTACAGACTTGGAAGCAACTTACCTATTTCCAAATCACTCTGGTCCTCAGAAGACAAGGCTGATGCCTCTTTTGTATGATTTGAGAAGGGCTAAAGGACCCCCGGACTGTCAGGTAAGTGAATGGGCACAGGAACAGTGGAAAACATCAGCTGCCCTCTCTTTTGCCGCTGGTTCTTGAGAAAATCTTGAGTGGGCTAGGCATTGTCTACTTGTTACAATGTGTATCACGTTGGGAGAGTGATATCAGCATTAAGCCTGCTAACAGATCAACAGGGAATCAACAACAATAGCAGAAACAGCAACCGCAGGAAAATATATACGGCCACAAAATAGTCATAGTTGTAAAAGAAACAAGGAAATAAGTAATTACTATTTACTGAATGTTTATAATGCACCAGGCCCCAAACACTTGACCTCATTTAGTCTGTACTGTAACGTTGTCAAGGGTCTCTTATTATCCTTCTTTTTACATCAGGGAAGGCAAAACTCAGAAAGGTTAAATAACTTTCCCAAAGACACTTGGTTTTATGAGTTACCAAAGCCTGGTTTCTTTACCACTTCACTACTTTGCCTCTATGGGAAGTGCCCTATCAGCTGAGTTCAGACTTTGGAGGTGGGATGGTGAGAGGCGCATGAGGATCTAGTATCAGTTATTTCCAAGTGAGGGCACTTGTGGTGTGGTGTGGTATGTGTGTGTGTGTGTGTGTGTGTGTGTGTGTGTGTGCACGTGCGTGCCAGGTGTAGGGAGGGGAGGCAACCCTTGAATGGTCAGAAGGCAATGAGAAGGCCTGTATACCTTAGGGAAAACACAGAATGCAGGTTTTTCTTCTTTACAATTTTGTCCAGACGTCCTTTCCTTTCCTTTCCTTTCCTTTCCTTTCCTTTCCTTTCCTTTCCTTTCCTTTCCTTTCCTTTCCTTTCCTTTCCTTTCCTTTCCTTTCTTTCCTTTCCCTTCCCTTTCCTTTCCTTTCCCTTCCTTTTTTCCATTTTCTTTTCTTTTCCTTTTCTTCTTCTTCTCTCTTCTTCCTCTTCTTCTTCTTCTTCCTTTTTCTTCTTCTTCTTCTTCTTCTTCTTCTTCTTCTTCTTCTTCGAGAGAGAGAGAGAATTGAGAGACAGAGAGGCAGAGGGAGAAGGAGAAAGACTCTTAAGCAGGCTCCATGCGGGGCTCAATATCATGACTGTGTGATTGTGACCTGAGCCAAAATCTGGAGTCAGATGCTTAACTGACTGAGGCCATCCAGGTTCCCCCCAGACTCTTTTCTAATGATCACACAAATTTGTGTAATTCTGGAATCCGTTAAGTGGAAGAGACCTTTGTGGTAAATTGTCTCTACAGTGTTTCTAATTAATAATTAATTAGTACTCAATTCTCTACCCCACATCTTTCAAAATAGAGAGTTACAAACTTAGCAGACAGTATTATGGGGAGATCCAGGATATTTGGGTAGTTTAAGGTCTAGGTACAGTCTATACGTCATGCTTGGCGGATGTCCACATATATCTTCTGCCCTTTGTATATTTTCCTCAACTTCTTGTTTCGTGCAACAAGCCACTCTTAGCATCCTAAATCAACCCTGTGACTATTCCCAGGCCAGCCTTAAGCAGGAATGAGAACTTGGCACATGTCTCCACCCAACAGAAATGCCCTCACTGTGATGTTTGGACGTTCTACCCAGAGGTTAGGAATTGAGCCCGTTAACTGAGATGATAACAGCTGATGAGTCTCCCGGCTGGGATTTATACACAAATCAGGGGGATGTCAAACCCTGTACTCATTTTGCTACAACATGGTACTTCTTTCTTAAAATCTCAGACTTGAAATTCCGTGATTCTCTAAGGATGACGTTGCAGGCATCAGGAGTGGCCATTGGGGAGCTACTTGAATTTGGGATGTCTAGTCTTTGCCTGACTTCTCTCCAACACCAGGCAGCAAGCATCTCTGCCTTTTTGCAGCACCATCGTATCCCCAGCTACTGAGTCATCCGACTAATTTCTGATCCAAAGATTTTTTTTTCCGTAAGTGCTTTAGTACATTGCTCACTAGCATAAGAAAGAAAGCTCTAAGTACCATTTAAGGATGTAAATGACAAATCAGTTGGAATTAGAGTAACACAACCCCTCTCCCTGCCTAGAAGCTTCCTTCAGCAGAAGTCAGGGAGTAGCTTGAACCCTCCAAAGAGATGCCCTCTGCAGGCTCCCACTGCAAGGAGGAAAAAAACTGCCTGGGCACTAAGACTGCACCCCTGATAGAAGTCCATATCTCCCTCAGGAGTCAGATAGGAGCTTAGCAATCTCTATGCTCTTGCCAAGATCCTCACTATCAACCTTAGCACTCAAGGTTGCTCCACCCTACCCCACCTTGGGGACAATCAGGACTAATGTGACTGTGCCTTTTATGACAAAACTTCCAAGTCATTCCTCATTTCCCACGCTCAAACCCCACTATACCTTGTATATCACCTTTTTTGGATCCCAGTTCCTACTCTTTTCCATATTCTACAACATTTTTTATTATGTCCTTTTTTTTTTTAAATTTATTTTTGAGAGAGAGAAAAAGTCTGAGCAGGGGAGGGGCAGAAAGAGAGGGAGACAGAAGATCCCAAGCAGGCTCCACACTGTCAGCACAGAGCCCGATGGGGGCTTGAACTCACAAACCAATGAGATCATGACTTGGACCAAAATCAAGAGTTGGAGGCTTAACCAACTAAGCCCCTATTATGTTGTTTGATGCTCAAGGTGATTCATCAGCAAAATCCCCTGCATCCTCAACCTCTTCTCTGAGTATTCTCTTTGCGTCCTTGCTCTAAAGGAAGCTTACCCCTCCTTTGAAGTTGCCACTGTCCTTGAAACTCTTCCTTGTTCCTTTTTGTTGCTTACGGAGCATTTATTTTTCAACTATTTTTGAGGGGGGTGTATATTATTAGTGAAAATAATCTTAGATGCAAGTGAACGTAAAACCAATTCAAACGAGATGTATTAAAAACATGAATTAAAGAGAGGGTCACAAAACCCCAGTAAAGGTCATGCTAAAATGTGGGGACATCCAGAATAGCCAGAATAATGGCCTTTTAAAAAATGAAATATATTTGACACATAGCATTGTTTAAAGTCAAGGTGGACCACATATTGATTTGGTACTTTGAAAAAGAAAATTTTAATGTTTATTTATTTTTGAGAGAGAGAGAGAGCAGGGGAGGGGCAGAGAGAGAGGGAGACCCAGAATCCGAAGCAGGCTCCAGGTTCTGAGCTGTCAGCACAGAGCCCGACGCGGGGCTCAAACTTGTGAACCACGAGAGATCACGGCCTGAGCAGAAGTCGGACGCTTGACCGACTGAGCCACCCAGACAACCCTGAGTTGGTACTTTGGATGCTAGGTCTCGCTAAGGACCCACCCCTTACTCCCTGCTTTTGGGTTCCTCAGGTGCTCTGTGTCATTTCCCCTCACTCATCAAAGACAGTAACTCCTGCTCTCTTCCCTCTATTCAGCCCTGCTCCTTCATAATACTTGTCAATTTCAATATCCCTGAAGATGATCTTTCCAGCCCTTTCCAGGCACCATCCCCCATCAGCTGTTTACTTGCCTGTCTTTTTCTTACCAATAACTGTGACCTACCTTAAATCTAAATCCTAAAAATTTCACTCTAACAACGACCTTCTATATCTCCAGCGCACTTCCTGTAGTAGCTTAGTTCCCATAACCGCCCACACCACCCAAGAAATGTTATCCGTGGATCCTCCCATCTTTCCGCACTCTCCCATCCCTTTTCTTCTTCACCACCACCCACTTTGCCAATCTTAATTTTCGTGGCTCATCATTAGACTTCTGAAATCATTCTTACCTGCCTCCGGTCTCTCACGTTTCATCGTAAATTCTTTGTTAGTCCAGGAATTCTCGTTAAGTCCAATCCTTTACCAGCTCTTACCTTCTTGCCCACAACTGAACACAACAAGAGAAAGACACACAACCACGCTGACTGATTTCACTTGAAATTCATGCCTACTGCCCTTAAATGGTCCACAACGCTGTGCTGGAATTCGAACGTACCCGGGCTCTTTCCTCTTAGACAATAATTTCATACTTTCCCTCTGTCCAAAAATATTCAACCCTTTCTCCACACTCCATATGCACATGATTATCTAGTTTCCTGTTTCACCGAGGAAAATGAAGCCATCTGAAGAGGTCTGCAGACTCCATTTTTACCACCTGCCTCCCTCTGTGGTGATACATTCCCTGCTTTCCTGTTCTTGTGGGTAACTAAGTCTTTATTAACCTTTCCATTTGTGCACTCAATTCTGCCCTCTTGCTTACTTGAGAAACTGGCTTCAGAAATTCTCCCCTTTTTTGTGCATCCCCTTTGTCCTCTCTACTGAATGATCTTCATCAGCATACAAATAGATCGCAATTTCTTTCATCTGCAAAGCCAACAAAACAAATAAAGAAGCAGACAAAAACCTCTCCTGACCCCGCGTTCCCTTACACCTGCTGCTTCATGTCTGTTCTTCGCTTTACAGAAAAACGCTTTCAAGAGTTGTGCGCCCCTAGCCAAATTCTCTTCTCACATCTCAAACTCCTTTCAGCTAGGGTTTTGCCCCAACTTCTCCACAGAAATGGCTCCTGTTGAGATCAGCAATGACTTTCAAGTTGCCAAGTGTGTCGATCAATTCCAAGTCCTTATCTAACGTGTTCTAGCAGCATTCCGCACTGTTAAACACCTTCTTTTCTTGGTGTCCAGGCCACTGTGCATGCGTGGCTCTCCCTTCTACTTCATTGGTTACTCTTTCTCTCATCCTTGACTGTCCCTTTTTTAATCTCTTCACCCTCCGAACATTGGAGGCCCAGCCATCAGACCTTGGAACCCTTCTCTTTTCTGTCTGCACTCATTCCTTAGGTGCGGTATGTCCAGCCCGTTATGTTACCCTGAACTCCACACTCATTAGTTCAACTGTCTAGACGATATCCGCATTGGATGTCCAATAGGTATCTTATATGTAACTGGGACCTGGTTTCCCACTCCTTGACAAATTTCCAGCTCCTTTCACAGACTTTTCTGTCTGACTTCATACCAAAACCCATGGTTTAGTCCTTGACTCTTCTCTTTATCTTATAAGTCATTCATGAACTGGCATCCAATCCTGTTGTCTCAACTTCAAAACATATCCACTCTGTCTTCTTACCACCTCCGCTCTTACCAACATGCTGCAAACCATGATCATCTCTCACCTGGGTTATTGGAATATCCTCCTATTGGTTTTCCCTGCTTGCACACTCCTTTCACTGCAATCTACAGCAACCAACAGGAGCCAATTATAATCCAGATCAGACGATATTCAAGAGTGAGAGCCAAAGTTACTGCGATGATCTACAGGCATCTATATGGTCTGGCTCTGAACCCATTTCCTAGTACTCTCCCTATTATGCCCTCCCTTCCACCTGCACCGGCCTCTTCACAGTTCCTTGAATAGGCCAAGCATACGCACCCTCCCCCCCAAGACTTATGCATTTACTGTTTCCTCTTTCAGAAGTGCTATTTCCCCTAAATATCTGCCTAAGTTTCCCCCTTACCTTTTTCAAGTCTGTTGTGCCAATATTTACTTCTCAATGCCACTCTTCGTCAAATGTCAACTCCTACACGCTTTTCCTGTCTCCATTCCTTGCTTGACCCTTTCTCTTTACCACTCACTACAGCTAGCATTCTTAACTACAGTGTTATCTTACATACTACCCACTCCTCCACCACTAGAAGGTGATCTCCTTGAGGGCGGCTATTGTTTGTTTATCCGTTCTTGCACCTCTAGCTCCCCAGATTCGTAACTGGAACACAGGAAGTGCAGAAAAACTAGTTATCGATGCAATTAATGATTTGGGAATGTGGGCCAAAAGTCTTGAACAGTACAACAGGGTAGATCCTTGTTGAAAGAATAGAGAAACTGCAATTCTATTGCATCAATACAGATTCAAGGCCCATTTAAAATGTTTATAGAATGAAATTCATGAAATAAAATTCCTGATCCAGATTTCAATATCCTCCTCTGCCAAGCCTTTCATCTTTGCCTGAAGGGAACATAGCGGGGGTCTGGAAGCTCAGTTACCTTTGTGACTTAGGAAGGGATGGATAGAAGTTGTCAGCTTGTGACAAGTGGGTCCAGTTTTTTTTTTTTCTAACTTAAGCATTATCAGAAGGGCCTATGCCATGATTAGGCAATCCTCTAAGATGGCGTAGTTTTCCAGCACTACGAAATTATAGCTATTTTGGTATTTTTATCAATATAGGTGAAAATTATAGTTATTGTACCCCATAGAAGAGAAAGATTACTGTTATTAGAAATGCTATGGAGATTAGTCACATGCTGGCCTAAGCTATGCCAGCACGAATGCATAGCTACCACAGCTAATGGTATTTATGCTGTGCCTATTATTTCTTGACAGTTGGGAGCCTAGGACGCCCCATGGGTTTTGCTCAGGGAACTTCTGAAGGTTGAGAAGAACCAGGGATTGAAAAGCCAGTGGAGTTTTCCTGGAGAGCTGAAGCCTTTCGATTTGGAACAAAGATGGCAATTTGTCTGCAAGTGTTCAGACAGTATCTGCCTTCTAGAGGGTTTATTGAAACAATCTTCAGCAAGTTTTTCTGGATGGCTAAACCCACATGTGTATTTATAGTTAATTTTCATATCATTTACATATGCCTATATCCACTCTGTCTACTGTTCTCAGCACATTTTCAAGTAAAAAATGCATTGTTGATACTTTTGAGGTGTGTCCTTTTGTCAGACTCTTTTTTTTCCCCCTTGAAGTACTCTCTTTAATCATTATCACTGATGTGACTTCTGGACATCACTGGGAAAGAGTGGGTGGTGGGGTGGAAGGACTGGATGAAGAATGGGCTACAGAATCTGTGCTTAAGACATAATGATGGAATAGCCCCTTGCTTCTTCCTGTTACTCCAATACATATTTATATCTTGATGCTTTTGTTTCCTCAGTCTGATGGACTCTTCCAATATCATAGTCCTTCTTCAAGGTTTAATGGACATGATGCTGCCTCCATTAAGAGTTTACTGATTACTCGTCTTCCTCGGTTCTCACGGTGATTTTCTCTTACCTTCACTGCAATGTTTATTTCTCTTGTTGGCCACATAGCCACGGTTAGTCATGTTGACCTGTCTGCCTCATCTGTTGAATTGTAAGCTCTGAAGTTAGGAAACTGCTCTGAATATCCTCTCAATATCCTCTACAATGCCCAACCTCTGGCTCTTTCCAGTGAACTACTCAGTAGACACGTGGTGGATACATGAGCAGATGTTATTAAGCACAGTTGTCTTGTGCTTTATGAAGTCTCCCCAGGTGTTCCTGTACCCCCCAGCTCACTTAATAGAAAGGAGTGACGTGAGTTGTCTGCTGTGAATCCCACATGGTCATCTGAGGGGACTCTTTGACCTTGATGTTTCCAGCACATCTGAAATCTCAGAATGCTGCCACGGGTTATGCTTTAAAGAGGATCTTATTTAACATTTGGCCTAAATTGAGGTTGAGCCCAATCCTAGATTCCCACATGGGCATCCCTTTTTAGCTGACATTTTTCTAACCCTGACATCTAGAGACACTCAAGAGCTTGCTATGTTAAACAACTAAGTTTTCACACATGTATTACAGGGTGAGTTTGGACCGCCACACAATACTCTGGCTTTTCTAATGTTGACTGGTGTATCAATTCCAAGCTTGAACACCATTCAACTTTCAATTCTAGAAAGTCCTCTGACCTACCTAATGCATTGGAACATTTTCTTGGAAGAGGCTTTCAGGATAATACACAAAACAAAACTGAAGAAAATTCTGGCTTTGCTCTTTTATTTGGCCGGGCACTTAATCTACCTGGATCTGAGGTAGGGATTATGCTTACCTTTAGGGCTATTGCAAGGATTTATCGGTAAAATGTGTGAAAATCGGTAAAGCGGTTTACAGTGCCCAGAACAAAATAGTTTCTAGATATAAGGCAGAACTTCCCAATCAATTAATCAACAACTATTATTAACTGTTTGCATTGTTGCAACCTAGTATCAGACATTATGTAGAAAGAGGGATATAAGGGATGTGCGTAATGTATTTCTACAAAAATAGACCATGCTGTGAAAGCACTTTCCCTCCATTTACAAACAGGATTATGTCCCATGCTGCAGCTATTTTAGGAAAGTGCTTTGTGATGAAGCAACAAATTCTGATTCCATCTGTCATGGGTTCCAATTTAACTGGGGCCATTTCACGGGAATTGAAATGTTCAGAAGTCTGTAGGTGGCATAAACCAACACTTCAGGTTTATTTTAAGCTTAAAATCCCAATCCATGCTAATGTTCAGGGAAAACTGATGATATCAAGTTCCAATTTCATATGATTGTCCTTTCTACACACTGCCCCAAATCCCATCTTTTTTTTTTTTTTTTAGAATGAATTTTCAAAGAGATGATAAAGACTTTAATTTTTCTTTTATTTGTTCTCTGCATTCCGATGATGCAATGATAAATTAACCTCTATAGACTTTACGTGAAGATCTAACAAACACAACGTTTTAAAATGGAATCTGGATTTTAAAAGAAGCAACAGAATCATTCCTTCCCGGTCTTTCCATTCATAGGCACTGTGCAGTGAACTGACTAAAAAATAAATAAGGCAGAAGCCCATTTCCTCTCTCCCTTAGTGATAATCCCACAGTCTCAATTCAGTCTGAACCAACAGGTTGCTATGGCAGCAGGAGAGTCAGGGTTACGGCACTGAACGCTTCTGCAATGTGAAATCAGCACAGCGCACGAGGTGCTCCAAAATTCATGAGACTGGGGGAAGCAATTTTGCGCTTTAAACTCCAGGCTTTCTGCATCGTTAAGAAAATGAAAGTAAGAAGGTGGAGGTGCCAATCTGAGCCTCTGTGACGGTTTTGCAGCCTTTCCGAAGTTTTAGATGAAGCAAGCATGATCTGTGCTTTTTATTTATTGAGCTTGAGATCTGGTTCTGATAAGACTCGCTATTAAAGGAAAGTTACAGGTACACAAAAATGAAGAAGAGTTTCCAATTTTGCGTTCTGCATTTCTATTCATTTCCAGTGAGAGCTCATCGAAAGGTTTAATTTAAAAAAATATAAATGTTCAGATATACTCAGGCTGTATTATATAACTGGAAACCTTGAAGCACAGAATTCAGTACCATAGAAAATATTTTCTTTGGAGTCTATCCTCCTTATGTGAAAAATGCCTTTTTAATAGGATATGTGTAAATATTTGGGATATATGATATATATGTGATAATGTGTGTGAATACATATTATATACATGTACATAATATATGTTCATTAAAAAGGTATTGTTCACATAATGAATAGACGCATGGGATGCACTCCCCATATGTTAGTCTTACAAGTATCCATATGTAAATATACATAAGTATACTGATAATTTATTCTCCATATTTAAAATCTTAATAAGTTGAATGATTGGTGCTATCTCCTACTATGCCCTCTCCCTTCTTTCTTCATAAGGAATGTTTCTCTCCCCTTTACCTGGCTGAAATAGTAACCTGCATCCTATGGATGAAGCTGTGACTATAAAATTAAAGAAACATAGCTGCAAAGAGAGAGGTAAGCCAGCAGATCAGCTTGATTTCATAATTTCACAGTTTCTTCTTATCTGCCGTAACCTGCGAGTATTTGGGAACGAGGGGTGCATTAGGGCGGGAGATGTGTGGTGTATAGTCCATTCTGAAACCACATGCCTCCATGGAGATGCTCCACTAGGGATTTCAGGGGAGAAAGGATGTTCCACCATGATGTTTCATACCTCGGCGACCTGTCAGATACCATTCCTTCCATCTGGATGGCCCTCCGTCTTGTCTTTCGGTCAAGCTTTTGCTCAATCTTTGAGATGCAACTTTGTGAAAGCTTTTCAGATATTGCTTTATTTTATGTCCCTCCCTGTACACTCTGCCTTCACGATCCTCCCAGAGTTAGTCTTTTTCTCCTTTGTGGTGACTATTCCTTCAACAGTACCTGCCGCCTGCTGTCATAATTATCTGCTTATGAGTAACTCTGTGATAAAATACTGAATCTCTTGAGCACAGGGAACAGGGAACAGTAGTGAAAAACTATGTATTTTTCAGCTTTTGAGTGCTCAGCATCCTCTTTCCTCTGGTCATACCCCTCACGTTGCTTTGGGGACTGTTTTCTCCGCATATCCTGTATATGTGTTGGGCCTAGTAACTGTGGCACCTCCCCACTTGCAACCACAAAGCCATGTGGAGTTTGATCAATCATGGTACCCCATCCTCTTGTTTTTGTGATGGCTCAGGGACAGGCATGTGATCCCAGCCAGGCTAATTAGAGCTTTTCCCCTAAGAATTTATTGGACTGCCAGGCCCAAGGCCATGAAGGACACGACAGACAGAGGAATGTGTCCCAAAGGAGCTGAGATGAGACGGAATGTACCAGGGCCATTTATTAATTTCTGACAAACTTAGAGAGATCACACTGTGAGTTAGACCAGCCTGGAAAACCAGCAGGGCAAACGGCCTTTGGTTGGACAAGTGACGTCATCCCACAATGCCAGTAGAGTGTTCCAGAAAGCAGAACCTGAGATGGAAGCAGGGGTGCAAAATGTTTCTTGGGTGCTATGTCTTAAAGTAAAAGGAAGTGTTGGTCTGCACTCTTGAGAGCTTCCTAGGTAAAATCTGAAACTGATCTCGGTACATGGAGGGCAAGGAGAGACTGAAGGAAGAGGCTGGTCACTCCAGACTGGCAGATGGCAGGTTTTTTTTTTTTTTAATTTTTTTTCAACGTTTATTTATTTTTGGGACAGAGAGAGACAGAGCATGAACGGGCGAGGGGCAGAGAGAGAGGGAGACACAGAATCGGAAACAGGCTCCAGGCTCTGAGCCATCAGCCCAGAGCCCGACGCGGGGCTCGAACTCACGGACCGCGAGATCGTGACCTGGCTGAAGTCGGACGCTTAACCAACTGTGCCACCCAGGCGCCCCAGATGGCAGGTTTGATAAGCAAGGAAACTTACATCCAAGGCTTGTCCTGGGCAGTTGCAAGATGAGTAGGTCCCTACATCTGCCTGCCAGAATCGTAAAGGATTCTATAGAGGCCTTGACTCGGTTCAGTCACATTCACTCTGGATGGTCTCAATAACACCTTCCGCTCTCAAGGCCATGTCCTGGGAACAGCCCCCACTGAGGCAACTGTGGGAAAAGCATACATCCTAAGGGCAGGGGAGGGAGGGAGGAGCCTCTGATCGCTGAGTACACTTGACCTCTCAACTACCTCCTCCAACAGGGCGGAAACAGGATGGGCAGGGGAATCTGAGACTGAGATCTAGACATGGAAGTCACTGCTGGTCCAGTGAAACATTCCAGAGCAAGCCTTGTCTGTTAGCTTAGTCCTGCATGGGCAGGATTGGCCAGGACCCTATACCTTCTTGCTCTTGCACTGGCAGGAGGCCACCACAAGAAGACCATGGCTAGGTTATCGTAACAGTCCCTTGCTCAGACATTGGTCGAAGCCACCCGAGAACTGCAAGACGCCAGCTTGAAAGTTGAGGCAGACTCTGAAGGAGCTAATTGTTGGAGGCTCCCAGCGGATCTCTGACCCCAGGGCAGAGTTGTGTTTTGAAGCAGGATTTGAGAGATGCACCTCCACCTCTGCAACATGGAGACCGGAGGGAGATGATGACATCGCTTCGGAGGACCCCAATTCTTTCCTGGGTTTCCTAGAGCACTTGGGCCTTCCCCTACCTCTTGCCTTATAGACCAGACACTACTTTAAGGAGAAACTCTGGGGAGATGGGAGAGTATCTCAATGATCCCGTAGTTGTAACAGATTGAAGGCTATTTCCTGAAAAGCCTTTATTTTTTTTAGTTTGTTTGTTTATGTATGTATGTATGTATGTATGTATTTAGATGACACACACATGCGGGTGGGGGAGAGATAGGAAGAGAGGGAGAGAGAGAGAGAGAATCCCAAACGTCAGCGCAGAGCCCAATATGGGGCTTGATCTCATGAACCGCGCGGTCGAGACCTGAGCTGAAATCAAGAGTTGGACACAACCAACTGAGCGACCCAGGCCCATGTATGCATGTATTCAGGCACGTGTATCCAGATGCCAAGGGCAGGGGAGAGACTGAAGAGCCTTAAACGATTGTATTGGACATTAGTCTAATTTGTTTTTCTTGTAATCCGGCGATCAGGGTTCAGGAGGATGAGTGGGATAGTTATAGGCAAAATAAAGATTTTATATGTAAATGAAGTTAAATTTTGTGACCCTGCCATTACTGTGATCACTGTCGGAATTATAATGTGCTGCCAGCAAATGGCTACAAAAAAAGAGCACTTTTTAAACACCTTTTTTATTTTTTTGGCCATGAGTTTGTGCAAAGTACTTCCAGGAGATGGCTATTTTTAAGATTTTACTTGTTGGGTTTTTTTGTTTGTTTGTTTTTTTGTTTTTGTTTTTCATTTTTTTGGTGGTTGCAAGTGTCGTGGGAAAGAGGGAAAAAATGCTACTCCCTATTGCTTTCTTCTCATATGTTTCTTCCCGTGCATATGTATTGTAAATCAAGAACCAAGTGTAAGAAAGAGAATGGGGTCTTTGCAGTAACAGCGTAATGGATGGTGACCCTCGCCTGAGAATTTCAGACCAATGCAATTGATTGATTGCACGGTACAGGTCGTGGCTCACATATTCTTATTGGACGTCAGGACACAGCGACGTTTCGACAGCCTGGGTGTCGACTCTCTGTCATGATTGCAGCCACCCCAGGCTCAGGAGTCATGTGACTACCTCGAACTGCAGGAGAAATCATAGCAGGTTATTACAGCCGAAGCCAGGAGAATGGGCACTCTGCTTACTGTTTTATTCATTCATTCATTCTACCTTGTTCTGCTCCCATCTATTCATTCATCCATTTGCATTTTGCTATTGACGTCATTCCACTCGTTACCAGTTGTTCATTAAATGTAGGGCACTGTTAGGATGACAAAGATAAGGAAACACAAACTTTTTCCTTGAAGAGGCTCATAATCTAGTTTGGGCAACTGCCTTATACAAGTGCTTGTTTGGGGAAAAAAATGTGAAATAAGAGAAATGAGGCATGCAGGGGATAGTCTGTGAAAGTTTTAATTTGTCTGCTTCACGAAGTCAATCCAGAAAAAAACTTGATATGAGTGAACAAGGCAACAAGACACACACATCAAATCAAATCAAACTAAAACGAAAACAGAGTGGGTGCAAAGTAGAACTAATTTACAGACACATCTGGAAAGGCCTAGCTACTTTTATTCAAACTGTCCAGTGTTTGGTGGCCTCCCCCACCTTCATGCCTCAAGCCTCTCCCTTTGCTCTCTTTGAGGATTCTGGGGCAATATAAAAACATCCTGAGAGTTGCGCTCTTGAAATAATGAGGTGTCCTGTTAGCCCAGAGGCTGGCCCTGGTTTCTGCTGGAGGATGATGCTGGGGGTAGGGTTTATGGCAAGTCTGAGATGCTTCCTGTGAGCCTCATCTCTCCCTGGCCCAGCCAGCCCTGCTCATACTTTGGTGTGCACGTGGAGCCTGGAGAACTTGGTGAAATGAAGCTTCTGGGTCAGTAGATCTGGGGTGGGGCCTGGGGTAACAAGCTCCCAGGTGAGGCCGATATGGCTGGTCTAGTCTGAGACCTACAGTTTGAATAGCAAGGCCCAGCAGCTTACTATTTCTGGGTGGGGTCGGGGAGAGCGTAGAGGGGCCCCTGCCACCCTGTTACTCCCGCCGGCCCTGTATCAGCCTGAGACAATTGAGACAGAAATGGATTTTCTTTGGCATCACTAGATTCTTTTTATTTTTGCCCTTTCTCTTGCTGGGCTCCCTTTGTGTCTTCCACTGGTGCCCAGTATCTTCTACACTCAACTTTATCTTCTTCCTCTAAGAACAACGGGTGAGCAATCAGAAGACCCGAGTTCACATCCTGGTGGCAGTTGTGTACGTCGGGCACTTTACGCCCAATCTCAGTTTCCTCATCTGTAAGAGCCGTCAGGGACCAGGTGGTTTATAGACTTACCCACTTCGGCACAAGTATTTATATGTCTATGAATGTCTCGTCTATGAAGACACTGTTGTCATTTTATGCTGCTGTATCCTTTCCTCTCCGGGAGGATCGCACTGGATTTACACTTCTCTCTGATGGTGGAATGAAAGATTTAAATCCCTGATGATGGATGGCTTTACCGCCAAATATGTAGTGGGTGGGAATAGATGCCCTTCTTAATGCCTCTGAATGTTTGGTGTCAAAGCTGCCTCTTTCTCCAAAGGGTACAACTGGTGGTTTTGTATGGGAGTAAGAAAAGAGGAAACAATCATACTGTTTTCTTTTTTTCAGGAATAACATCATTCAGGTTTCTTTAAGAGTGATAGGGGGATGGTGTGTGAAAGTGCCAAGGTCCAACGGCACATATCCAGGGTTCTGGAATGACATCCTGACCTTGTGGGAATTTTATCTACTAATTGTAAAAGGAACAAATAGGTGACTCATGAAATCTTTGATAGGTCATGGGGCATTGGGAGCATAGTGTTTTCGGTTATAAAGTTCATGGAATTAGAGGCATCTGGGCAGCTTAGTTGGTTAAGCATCCAAGCCTTTTTTTTTTTTATGGTTTTATTTATTTTTGAGACAGAGAGAGACAGAGCATGAGCAGGGGAGGGGCAGAGAGAGAGGGAGACACAGAATCAGAAGCAGGCTCCAGGCTCCGAGCTGTCAGCACAGAGCCCGCGGGGCTCGAGCTCACTGACTGTGAGATCGTGACCCGAGCCGAAGTTGGACGCTCAACCGACTGAGCCACCCACGCGCCCCAGCATCCCACTCTTGATATCAGCTCATGTCAGGATCCCAGGGTTGTGAGACTGAGCTCAGCATCGGGCTCTGCGCTGAGCACGAGCCTGCTTGCGATTCTCTCTCTTCCTCTGCCCTTCTCCCGCCCATGCACATGTGCACTTTCTCTCTCTAAAATAAGATAAAAAATAAACTGATGAAGTTCACCGTATTAATTAATCCAACCACCCACTCTGTGAATTAAACATGGTCTCTGTCCCCAGTCTTCTTTATCTCATTCTGATGAGCAACTTCCTGGGATCAATGGGAACAAAGAATTCTACCAGAGATGAGAAGAGTGAGAACGTGGGGCTATGTAATCTGAAGAAATATTGATTTAAAAAGGAAATAAAGAAGGAAGAATTTTTTTTTCCATTCTTTCCCCTATGGTGTGTATATAGTGTCTCCACAAGACATGACTGAGAGCTGCCTCTAGGACAATGACCATGCCTTATACGTGTTTTTGAACATATTAGATCCTTAGGCATTTTGTATGCAGTGAAGGATTAATAGAGTACCTCGATGCCGAGGGCTTATAACCTATGCAGCCTAAGTGCTAGCCATCAAAGAGAAAGCAGCTATAGATGCTGGGACAGAGAGCCTAAGTGTGAAAGCCACCAGTGATTCGCCTTCTGGTGGCTTCCATGGCACTTACTACCTAGTTCTACTTCCTGCCACTGGTGCCCCCCGTCTGTGATCTACGTGAACAGATCCAGAGCTGTGGATGGACGACAGGGGCTCAAAATGGAAGACCCTATGTCTCTGCTTACTGAGAGCAGTTCAGGTTTGAGCCTATTGTCCTGGTGACTTGTCTGTTTAACATTTTCTTGAATTTTTCATTTTTTAATGAAACGTTGCAATTAGAAGTTACATTTATATAAATGGGGATGGGGTTCAGTAGATGTCTGCTCTATACTTCCAATTTCTGTCGTGCTTGCAGAGTTTTGAGATCCCTGCGCAGAGAACAGAGTTTTTCAACACATAGTTGCAAGACAATTAGCAGTAATTCATTTCTCTTTCCCATCCCCTTCTAGATGCGAGGTAACAATTACTTTCGTTTCAAAGACAGCCCAAAGGATGCTTGTGGACAAGTCAAGGACACGCACACAAGAGTTTAAGGGAAGCTAATCTTTCTTCCCAGTTTCAGATGGTTGTGAAGGCAGCATTTGAAACTGTTGCCCTTGCTAGCTTTAGTCGTGCTACCCCGTGATGCCATGACCTTGGTTGTGATTCAGAAAGTTGCCCAAACTGCCACATGGTGGGATTTGGGGTCAGTGGGAAACCAGAAATTGGAGGTGCGGTGAATATGAACTATGTGTGGGAATAGAGACTTGTTATTCTGTCATAGAGTGTTTAGAAAGTTATCGGAACATTCTTGCTATGAGTTATTGCTTATAATTTATTTATGTTGCAAGTTAACAGCTGCTCATTTTGTCTATTGATGTGTTTTAAACTTTCCCAATAAATCTTTAAAACAGAAATAAGCTAAAGAATGGTAAGAGTAAAATGCTTAATGATAAATTAATCGTTAAACTTCCGTTTCTCAAGAAAACTGACGATGAACTTTTACTTTGCTCAAAATGTTGCCCACATTTGTCATCCATCATGAGAACTCTAGTAATAAAACTGACCACACGAAAAGCAGAAGACAAAAATCTTCTGAAGTAACATCAGCTACTATTTCAAAATTCAGTAATTGTTTTGTGGAAATTGTGCCCAGAGACAATGGTTTCATATGTGTCTGTAGACGACTTAGTTACATATCATGACTTTTCATTTAGATCAAGCTACTACATTTCTAAATTAATTTAACTAAGTTTTCATTCCGAGTCATAGTTGTTAATGTGTGAGTTCCAAGAACTGAAGGACCTTGTAAACAAACTATGCCAGTTTAATACCCATGTTATTAGGTATTTTGATAGAAAATTAGTTAACTAATTAATTTAATTCCAGTATTTTTTGTCATTTCTGATGCTTTGTTCCCCTCCTAACGCCCATGAGTATTTAAGCCTTCAAAAAACACAGTTCACTCATTGTTGTTTTAGTGGGATTTTTAGGAAGGAACAGAGAGAAACAGATCAGTTTCCAGAGCAAGGAAGTGTAGCTCCGGAAGTGGCACAGTGTCATATCTGTGTCATTCTGTTGGTCAAAGCAAGGCATGGAGTCAACCCAGATTCAAGGGGTGAAGAAAGAGACTCCATAGGTGATGGAAAGGGCTGCAAAGTCACATTGTAAAGGGACCTAGATAAAAAGAAGACAATAATTGTGGCCACAATTTTGCCTCTTGAAAGTTACACCCAGAAATGCTACAGATTCTGTGTCCTATGTCTTTAATTAATAATCCCCTTTCCATTCCCAGGTAAGGGAAGTCTGATCAATTTCTCCCTTTAATAGATTCGTAGCTATCTTCTTTACCTCCAATTGGACCCACTTCTACCCATACTCTCTAATGCGAATTATACCTAATCTGAATATATCATTCCATTGTTTAAAAGTTTTTAATGGCTCCTCATAATCTTGGAGATAAAGTTGTTCATAATCTGTGAGATATCTTGGCATTGTAGCGTGGTTCACGGTCTTGTGCCTGTCTCTGTTTCCAAACTTGTTTTCTGCCACTCTCCAAAATGCTTTTTTAGTCTACAGTGGATTCTCCTACCTGCAATTCTCCAAATATGCTATAATTTCTCAATCTACTGAGACTTTACAAATACCGTCCTATTGCCTTGCAGAAAAAAAAAATCCTTTATTATCCCCAACTCCTCACTCCCTTAACTTTTCTGTTTGGCAAACACCCTTCAAGGTCTAGCTCATGTGTCATTTCCTCCAGGAAGCCTTCCTTATACCCCCAGACTGTGAGGACCCTTTTCTATGTGCTCAATAATCTTCTAAATAATTGTATGGTAGCAGTTATCACACTGTACCACAATTAAGATACAATTTCTAACTTGCCTGCTATGCTATGAGATCATGAAGGGAAGGAACCACATCTCAGACATCTGATTATTTAGTTCTTTTTATAGTGTCTAGCCTGCAGAATATTTTTTGTTATTTTTTTCCATAGAGAAATGAAATTAGAATATATGTAATTACACAAAAGGTAGAAAATTTAAATTATCTCTGCTTTGAAGTATATCAACTCTCTCTCCTGTAATTAATCATTGCTTCTAGAAATTCACTTAAGATGTATCAAACAAGGTAATAATGCAATTTTTCAACAAAGAAGATTATTGCTTGTACTTGTAAATGGAGCAGATGCTTGACTATTAGTTCAAGTTTAAGTCTACAACATTTAGAATTGAGGTCAGTGCTTTAATTTGTGCACTGGAAGATTTCTGCTATGGAATAAAAAGTGGGCTCTCTAAGATATTTTTGGTGGTAGGGTGAGGGGGGTGGCAATTCTTTCATAAGAACAAAAAGTGTTACAGATGTGTTTTTAAAATTTTAATATTAAATCATGTAATACTTGAAAAAATAGAAGAATTCATCATCCAGACTTAATTGATTATGTCATTTTGTTATAAGTACATCTTAACTCCTTTATGCAGGAAATGTTACAAATATACCTTACCATCTCCCCCATTCTATTCCTCTCATTTCCCCCTAGATAAAATAATTTATTTATTTGTTTGTTTGTTTAAAGATAATTATTGAATTCCTACCATTTATCATCAGGCACTCTTCTAGGTATGTAAATGTCCTCATGAAATATACAGTCTAATTTCTGATTGTAAGCTCCACTCATCAAAGCAGTGTATGCCATATCAATGTGTGTGTCTCTATAGTTACCATATGTACGTGTATTAATAAATGATTTTAATGATTTTAAATTAATATTTTAATTTATTTTAAATTAACTAAATTAATAAATAGCATCATTTATTATTAATATATGGACTTAGCATAAATTATATTAAATGACATATGATGTAAATGATATGCTATCAGAATGTCCTTTCCAACTTTCTTCTGATAATTATGTTCTATGATTTTCCTTGTTCATCTACTTAGTTCATTCATTTTATAGTATGTCACTGTATATTTTGACTACATATAATTTATCCATTACCTTCCTGGTGGATAGTAAGGTTGTTTGCACTGTTTTGATATCACAAATAGTACATGTGCATATTTGAATGTGCCTCTGTGCATATAAGTACCTTTCTCCTGGAAAGCAACATAAACATGAAGTTGCTGGGTCAAAAGTCATGTACAATTGGAACAATATACATTCTTATTACAATGTATGACTACTCCATTTCCCTAATCACCATCAATACCCCAGTGATTTTCATCCCAATGTCATGGGTGACTGGGAAATACTTTGCTTCTTTAGCGATGCCTTAATTTTCTCTTCTGAGAAAATTATAGATATTTTTCAGTCTCTTACAGGATCACTTTCTTTCTCATATTGATTTGTAAGATTTATTTTATTTTAAAAATAAATTGGGGCGCCTGGATGGCTCAATGGGTTAAGCATCCATCTTGGGCCTAGGTCATGATCTCCCTGTTCCTGAGTTTGAGCTCCCCATTGGATTCTGTGCTGACAGCTCAGAGCCTGGAGCCTGTTTCAGATTCTGTGTCTCCCCCTCTCTGTCTCTCCCCCACTTGTTCTCTCTCTCTCTTTTTCAAAATTAAGTAAACATTAAAAAATTTTTAAAAATAAATGAGGGATATTCATCTTTGGTGGTTATAAACTTTTAAAACCTTTCAAGCTATGCTTTATCTGTAACTTTCCTTATGATGTCTTATATTGTGCATAAGGTTTTAATTTTTAAGATAGTTTAATTTTAGCATTTTTTCTTCTTTATGTTTTGTACATTTTGCTTCTTCTTTATGAACTGTTTAAAAACCCCAGTCATAAAAATTTACTACATTTTTTCTATTTTCTCCTGAAAGTATAAAATCTTTGTTGCTTCCATTTAGGTTTTCAGTTCATCTGGATTTTTTTTTTTTAATGATGGGTTAGACAGGGATCTAACATTATCTTTTCAATTTAGATATCTACTTATGCCAACATGCTTCCTTGACAAATCCATCTTTTCTCCTGTGCCTTGCGATGACACATCAGATGTTCTTGGCTTCCTCTTTCCCCTCAGTGATCCCAGGTTCTAGGTGGTTCAAACTTGAGTCGTTATATTTGTGTTTTAAATATGATAGAACTGCCTCTATTCTGACTGTAACTCGGGACTTTGTTTTTTAGAGATTTGGGTAAACATAGCTGAAATCCTCTGTGTCTTAACTTGAGTATGTTTTGCGTCCTCTTGATTTCTTCTCTTTCATTCACCCAGGCCCATTTAATTTCTTCTCTTGTCAGTTTGGTGCAAAATTCTATCCCCAAGCCTTGCCCCTTGTACCTTGTTGGTATTTTTAACAGTGGCTTGAGATGTTGAATAGAGAGATCATCCTATCAGTGGCACAGCACCCTGCCTGCAGGTGAGTCTATTCCCTTGTCTTCTGATAATACATTCATATTCTATTCCCCTTCAAAGCCCCTGACTTGTGAAACACAGTTCTGGGACAGGTTGAACAGTTTCCTGTTCTACCTGCTTCCCTCTCAGATACTTCCTTTAGAATTCTGGTGAACAGCATTTTAAAAAATAATCTCATTAGATATATAAAATAGCAAACTAATTTTTTAGGTTATTAATTTGCTTCTCAGAAATTGCTTTTCAACTCAAAGCAATTGGTTTACAAGGTTTTTTTTTTTTTGATACAACTATTTGAATGGAATGATCAATATTCAATGGTTGTGTTCGTTTTATATTGCTGCATAACAAATTACCACAAATTTAGCATAATAAACAACACACGTTTATTACATCACACTTACTATGAATCAGAAGTCCTGGCATAACATAGCTGGGTTTTCTGTTCAGGTCTCACAGTCTGAAATCAAAGTGTCAGCCAGAGCTCAAGGATCATCTGGAGCTTGGAGGCCTCTTCTGAGCTCATTCAAATTGTTTTCAGAATGAAACTCTTTGTGGCTATAGAAGGAAACTCCTTGTTTTCTCACTGGCTATTGGTTATTGACTGGCTATTGTTCTGGGCTTCTAGACGTTGCCCTTAGGCTCTGCCTATGTGGCTACTCACAACACTGCTGTTTGCCTTCTTCCTGGTCAATGGTAACATATTTTTTGAAACTTCATTTTCTTTCTTTTTTTTTTTTAACATAATTTATTGTCAAGTTGGTTAACATACAGTATCTACAGTGTGCTCTTGGTTTTGGGGGTAGATTCCCGCGATTCATCGCTTACATACGACACCCAGCGCTCATCCTAACAAGTGCTCTCCTCAATGCCCATCACCCATTCTTTTAATGAGCATACCTGATTAGTTAAACCCAGCCAGAATAACCTGCTTCTGGCCAACTTAAAGTCCATTTATTAGTAAACTAATCACAGGGGTGATATCTTATAATATTTCACTATACCACTTACATTCAAGGGGAGGGGATTATACAGGGTGGGAACTGCAAGGTGGGGGGATCCTTGGAGGCCATCTTGAAATTTCATATACCACAGTAGGCTGGCATTCTAAATCCGGTTCCCCAATATTTGAATACTTGAGTAAAGTTTATTCTACCTGGCAGGGTTTTTGAGGAAAGCCCAACAGATAGAACCCTTCCTTCTCGCTTCATAAAAAAAAAAAAAAAATTGAGGAAATAAACAAAAGACCCAACATAAGCAGAAACAAAATGTCTCTTTACTGTTGATAAAATGAATAAGAAAGTAAAGTAGTTTGGGGATAGAACCAAATGAGCTCACCCCATTTAGACGTTGGGATTACTTGTCCACAGGCAAGTTTTAATCTGTAAGGAAATCATTGCTTCAGCTGATGTAGGGTGGAGGAAGAAAGAGAAAGAAACCAAATCCTCATGCTTTTGATAAATTAACTCCATCCAAGACCAATGGGTATTGCTCACTGGTGAGTAACCTGATCCACTTCCAGAGGGTAAGTTTTGGGACAGAGGCTTAAAGGGTATAAGAGAAATTCCTCCTCACGGAAATCAGAGGACAGAAGAGAAAAGTTGCTCTTTAATACTTATGTCTGCTTTAAGTTTGTTTCTAAGGGTCAGATTTTCCCAAACAGAATAATTTAAAAATAACAATAAATGTCTTTTCCCTTTCCACTAGAACATCAGAAGCACTGATCGAGTGAGACAAAGAAAGTTATTTGGGATGAGTTAACCTCAAAGGGCATAGAAATCTCACATAGGAATGAACAATGTAAAGACCTGATGACATCAATCCAAGAGGCACTGAAGCACAACCAGGATTTCTTCGGATGTGCATGAGGTACTTTTTGGGGTCACATGTGAACCCCAAGGGGCCAACTAGCTCATCCCATGGAGCTCAAGGTAGAGGAATCTAGTAGGGTTTCTTTCTCATTGCTCTCCCGTCTCTGAGCAGGAAGCACAATCTCTTTTCTTTTTGTAGAAATTTAGTTCCCTAGTGCAAAATGATTTTAACTTACCACCAAACTGAATTAAAATGACATTGGCAAAAAAATGATGTATTCTGCTCTACTGCAGGCTGTCAACCAGAGGAAAATTAGATTTCTTTGGACTTAGAGGAAAGAGGGGTAATACTTCTACAAGTCTTGTCTTACTCATTTCACCCTCCTGCTAATTTTCAGTTTCTTTATTGGTTAAATAGAAAAAAAATATCCTGGCAATGCGACGGGTTTATTAAAGGGGCAAACAGAGTTCATAAATACGAAAGCGCTTTATAAAAAAAACTCATATAATTATAGTTTTTTTCTTTACACGATGACAATCCAAATTTCCAAAATCTTTCATAAAGTGTTGATGTGTGAAGGGAATGTTAATTCTATACAACGTTGATTTAGACCATTTTTAACTTTCATCTGACAAGGTATGAACATTTCTCTTGAGTTGTGGAATGCATTGAACAGATTCTGTAGTCTCAAACTAAACTGTAATTCAGACTTTTACATGTCTTTGTAACTTCCTTCCTTCAGTTTTGCTGGTGTAAGACACAGTTACCTACCAGCCACCTTCTCCTGCCTTCAACAGATTTTTTATTGTAAGTTCAAGTTTGTGCACAAAGTAATGGAAAAATAAAGACAGTTTGGAGGTGAGGACTCCCAGAAGACTCATGCCTTTTAGAGAAGAAAGGAAATCTATTTGCAAAACCCCTATTGCTATTGATGTCAGTATTCACCTTTGTAGTTCAGGGTTAAGTGTTTTCCATTCTATCATCCATCTCTCAAATTTTGAAAATTTAATTCAAGTCCCTTAAAGAATGAGTTTGTTTGGATTCTGCCTTTTCTTTGGCGTCATTTGAATTCTTGAGTCATGACTCAGGTGATTTCCAGAATGTCAACAGAGTTCAATAATCTTTGATTAAACTAATTCCTCCTGGAGATTTCAGAAAATCAAGGATTGGCTGGGAATAGTATTCACAAAGCAAATGCTCTGTGCCATTTACAGAAGAGCCTCAAGAAGAGAGAAGAACAAATGGTATTCAGGGCTTCATGGTTTCCTCCACTTTTGACATGAGAAAAGAAGATGCACGCAATTCATCAGTCTAAGCAAGACCACAGACCTAAATGCTTTACCTGCCCACATGACCGTCAAAGCAGCTAGTAGAAAAATAAATTAACAGTCAATTGGAAACTGTAATTAAAACATTGGATATTGACTACAAAACACACATGCAGATATAAAAAATAATTTTTGAAAGCTGCATTAAATTGGTTGTTAAGCCAAAAAAGTCATGTAAAATCAAGCTCTTGAATATCTGTTTTGCTAATGATTTTCAAGCTAACCTTACAAGTTTGTCTCAGTTTGTTCCCTCTTCCTGATTTATGAGTGAAGACTTCAGGGCCGTATGCTAATGTTGTTAGCAAAGTGTTTTCCCGAGCAAGATTTATTTCGTGCAGCATACATTCAGCCAGCGTTTATTAAGTACCTGTTGTAGATAAGGTACCAGACAAAAAGTTTTATGATGATTTCCATGTGAAAATGTACAGAGGCTTTTTAAAAACAGCTTTGGTAGAAGGCACAACATCACTTTATCAATATCAAATCCTGAAATGGTATAAAGAATTGTATGCTAACTTTCAGCTTCCAGAACAATCTTCAGGTTGTGCCCCCAATATGTCAGGATGAACAACTACCTCCCAAAGCAGAATACCTAGAATATTTAGAATCATTCAAACAGAATTCCTGTTAGCAGAGGTCATTCAGACTCACCCATCAAGGCCAGGCCATCCTTTCAATCACTCAATTGTTGATTAGCTCAGCAAATAAAAATGGAGGCTGGGTACTTGGCTTGGAATTTCTGGTTGCAAGAGACACAAGGTGACTCCAACAGAGCCCCTGTTTTCAGGCAGTCAGGTAGGCAGGCATTTGTAAAGCTTTAGAATGCAATCTGGTAAGTGGTACAGCAGGGGTGGGTGTAAGGTATTACAGAGGTGCCCTGCCTAGAAGGATGTAGACCCTAGTCTTGGGTCACTTCCTGAGGAACATCTAAGTAATAATAAGGAATATCTAAGTCAAGTCAATAGTGGTGTACTCCAGATGATGGGGAGAAAGGGAAAAGTGTAGCTGCAAGAGACAGTAACAAAGTCCCACACTAAGAGAGAGTATGTATGACACATTCAGACACTGTAAGAAATTCAGGATGCGTGGGACGTGGTTTGGTGAGGCAGGTATTGTAGTGGTGAGAAATGAAGCGGAACTGTTGAATGGTTCAAGGTAGAATGAAGGGTCCTTTTGAGCACGCTAAGCTCTTTGACTTTTATCTTGAGGGCATCAGAGAGAACACTCTGAATATCGAGGCTGATCAGCTCTTTCATGCCCAGTGCTGTCTAGTGCTAGAAACTCCAATAAAGTGGAAGATCTGTCACCCCCATAAAACCTGTAAGTTAGCTGGAATGATAGGAGAAACAAGCAAAATTATTAACCGAGTTTTAGGCCAAAGAAGTGGTCTGACCATCCAGGGTTGATTGCATTGCAGGTGAGAGCCAAAAAAAGGCAGGTAAGTCGGACTGGTGGGACATATATATTTAGAGAGTTACAGCTAATTGATTTCCATGTGATTAATTCTGTTTACTTTTCTTCAAGCCTGAGAACTCAGTATCCTCCAAATATTTTGGTCTGTATAAAACATCGTACAAAGTTGTCTGTCTCTCCTTTAATGTTGCTCATTCCAAACTGCCTTCTCTAACTAGTCTAACCAGCTTGGACTATGTAGTGTTAAAACATCTATTTAGTGTTTTATTTTTTTCATTTGTTTTGTTTTAAGTTCCCATTTTCTTTTCGTAGAGGGGTGTACAGATCACTTAGTTGAAAAGTAATTGAATTTGGGTTGCATTCACCTGGAAGCGACCAGGTGAAGGACACCGGGTTTAGGAGACCCCATGGTATGAAAACAGCTGTTATGATTCTCATTATGGCCATTTTTTTTACCCTGATTCACCACATCTCAATACTATTTTTAAGTCTTTGATTCAACAGAAGCTGTTTTCTGATCAAATTAGCCCTCATTCCTCACTGCGTGACTACTTAATAAAATAGAATACAAGGAAAGTAATTAATCAAAGCTGTAGTGGGTGCCTGGAATGCCCTGAGCCATGGTCTCAGTGTAGAGACAGTCCTTCCAGTAAGAAGGTTATCTCATATGGGGGGGTGTATGCTCTTACATCCTTAAATTATTCTGTGCTATTCAAGTAAAAACCACTAAATTGCCTTCTTTGCAATTACTCAAAAAAAAAAAAAGTTCCATTAGAGGATATTTCCATAAGCTCTGACTCAACTGCACAGTTTCTTTGTAATCTATTATTTTTGAGGAGGACCTGAGGCATAAGTAAGTCTCATTTAAAAGACTCTCCATTGTTTGAGTTTTATCTACATTGGGTACTTTGGCTTCCTGCAATCAGTCTGAGTATTAACCTATTGTTTCATTTATGTTCTTTTCTTCATGTACAATTTCTTCATCTTTCCCTAGGAAATGTCAATATCAAATTCTGTTTGATCCATGAAAAGTTTTCTTTCACTTGCAGGAGGAAATGGTCTGAAATTACTGAAATTATTGAATGTAACTCTAATGAAACCTTGAGTTCATAAAGAGACCTTCCTAGGAAAGGTTATTATGGCCAGACTACTTATTAATTTATCTTCTCAGCATTACAAGTCAAATAATTATATGTTGGCAAGAAAACTCACTTTGTATAAATTATTCAATATTCCTGATTCTAAATCAGGGATGGAAATGTACATATTAGAAGTATAGAGACCTAAGACTCAGCCCTTTCCCTTTCCAGTTCTGGGTGATAATTTGTGCTCACAAAGAACTGAAAGCCCAGTAGGAACCTTGATAAATGGCCAAGCAAGTCTCTTTTCTTCACCAAAGTGCAGGGTCTCTGGTTGGATTTAAAAAGGTGGAGTGTCCTCCTTCCTGACTTCCGTCTCAAATTGAAGACAGCCAGACAAATGGGGCAGAGACAGCCCCATTTATTCACCAGTTTATGGTGATTTATGATTTACTCACCAGTTTATGGGCAGAGAGGAAAAGAGGAGAAAGGGGGAGACAGAGAGAGACAGAGAGACAGAGAGAAAGGGAGAGGCAGGGGATTGGAAATGAATAGCAGGCTTTTTCTAGAAGGCAGATGGAAAGGAACAGAATCTGCTCTTTTGTCTTGGATTCCCTCTAAACAATCCAATGAGCTACTCTTCCTCCCACACATGGGAGGCAGTGAGTAATTGGTAAACACAGATGATGGAAATGTCCGCTTCAACATGCCACCTGCAGAGAGAAGACAGGAAGCTCCATAATCTTTAAATGGAGGTCTAGCCATTTATGGCCCATGTTAAAAGAATCAAAGAATCAATTTCACTCCTCTGGACCCTGTGGATTTTCCTTCTTTTTGCAGGCATGGCAGAGCAAAAGAACAATCCCAAATACCCTCGCAGTTAAGCAAAAGATGTATTACTTTTGCCCCAAAGAATGGATATTATAAACAAATTCCATATGTATTATCAACCTGGTTTTGTCAAACCTGATTTTGAATTTCATTTGAACAGAATATAATTTTTTTTTTTTTTTTTTACTTTGTAAGGGGCGAATCTTATACAACATCAATATATTGCTGGGGAAGATTGTGGAATGTGATGATCCTAGAATTTCTCCAATTTTCTGTCGCTTCTCGCTCTGACTTGAGGAAGGCAAGCAGGTGAGAATTCCAGAATGGAAGAAGTAACGATAATTCAAGGGAAACATTACCTAGATGGCCTAGACAAAGTCTGTGGTAGCATGGGATGGAGAGAAAGGAGCTGAAAGCTAATTGTGGTCACACTAAATAATAGGTTTGGATTCAACCACAGGCAGAGAATGGGACTGCCTACAAACATGATTTTAGGACTTTTGTAAAAGACCTCTGTGCTCCTTAAATGCTACCTCCATCTATTCACTGATGTTCTATTAGCAACAAAAAGAGCTACGAAGATTTAGACGGTACCTATTTTACGTCAGGTTACATTCTAGCATAAAATGCTATATATATTTTCAATTATCATAACCTTGTATAAAGTTGTGGTTATTCCCATTGTATGTATGAGGCAACAGAGAAACACAGCTGGTAAGGGGCAGAACCAAAATATGAACCCATAAGACTGGTCCATTGTCTTAAGTCTTCACCACCTTGGTGTACTTTAAATGGAAATTTCCCCAGGGCAGAGAGCTCATGGTCTGAGATTCACACCAAGAAGTAAACAACTTACCTCAACTTCTTCCCAAAGAGAAGATCCACATCTTGTAGTTCACTTTCTGGTATTTCCTAACATCTGTTATGATTTCTTCTTGGAGCCATAAATTATCTAGAAGTGTGTTTTAAAAGTTCTAAATATCAAAGTTTTTAAAAAGTAATCATTAAAAAAATTAGATTTCAAACTTTATTGCCTTGCAATGAAACTGCAATTCTTGGGCTTTATTGGGACTTATGTTGTAGTTGAGAATTTTCTTGAGATTTTTATTCTCTAATTGTTTATGCAGGATTCCGTGCATGTTTGTTAGATCAAGCTTGTCAATCATGTTATGTTAATTGATTATTACGAAAAACAATATACATATTAATGCCTATAATTTTGGAAGATATGTTAAGTAGCTATTTTTGTTTGTTAGCCAGAGGAACTCAGAAATTTAATTCTTCTCCTTTCATGCATAAAGATGAAATATTCTGATACTCTGATAGAATCATTATCCTAAAACAATACAGATGAATTGTTTCTGTCATATCAGCATGGAATTATTTTCATTTATCCTGCTTGAGACTTGGAATATTCTGAATCTGATAATTCATTGTTTTCATCAATTCTAATAACTGTAAACCATTGTCTCTTTAAATATATCTTTCCCTTATTTCTTCATGTGTCAAACTCCAAGTAGATAGACATATGTTAACATTTTTCTTTTTTCTCTTCTTGTCTATTAATAGTCAAGGTTGTAAACTCAGAGTCTAAATGTCTAGGTACCAATTCCAGCTTTGCCACTTTCTGCTAGTGTGGCTTTGAACAGGGTATTTCATTCATTTTTGTCTTAATTCCACCATCTGTAAAACGGGAACAAAAAAGTATTTAACTTACAAGGTTGCTAAGAGGAGAAGGCATTAATACAGTTAGAGAATTTTGTGTAATACCTGAACATAAAGAGTGCCATGTAAGTATTTCCTATTATTGACTCTGCACTTTGACATAGGTAAATTCTTCAATTTTATCTTCCGGTTCACTAATTTTCTCTTGAGCTATATCCCCTCTGCCGTTTCAATTGTTAAATGAGTTTTTAATTACAATTATTATATTTTTAATTTAAACATGTTCCCCTTTTTCAAGTATGCCTGATTTTGGGAGGATAATCATGTTCCTTCTCATGTTTTACACTTTATTTTTATTTTTTAGACATTTGAAATACACTTAGATTCTCTATATAATCATACCAATATCATATTCTCGGGGGATTATATTCTGCTGCTTTTTTTTCTTTGATTACTCTCACACATGGCAACATCATATTTCATCTTTTTTTGTTTTAATTTTGGATTGAGAGCTCATGGGCAGTGTGAATTCATCCAAGGATATCATGCAAGTCTCACTATGGGGGGAGGTATCCTTAAAGAGTGAATATATTTGTTTTATCCAAAGTAAAAAGTGGCTTGGAGATTTTCAAGCCACGCAAAGAGAATATATCTTAACACCAAATCCATTTGAGGGCAACCCACAAAGGGGCCTTCCCTGCCCAGTTAACAGCTAGAGCAGGGCAGACACATTTTTTAATGGTAGGCAGGTGGGTTTTTTTTCAGTTTGGGAAGGGTTTCTGTAATGGTTAGAAGTCCCTATTCCAGCTGTCTGCTTCAAAGAACTCTCTTTTGGGAGCTCTCAATTAAAAGGTACCTAATGGACCACACTGCCAAAAATAGGAGCTGGTTCTACTATCTCAGAGGAGCACCAAAAAGGGGAAACAGGATTCAGGAAGAAAGACTGGAAAAGTTGAACATAAGGAGCAACTTTTTTGCTGAGTCTCAGCTGATCCTGGTGGCCTAAGAATTCAATAGCTCTGACCTCCAAGCACAGGAAGCACAGGTAAGGGACCACCCAGCTCATCTAGTGTTTCATAATCAAATGTTAGGTATAATTATAGGTTCTTTGGGTGGCAGAACACAACACGAAGATGCTCAGAAGCAGAATTTTTTGCTCTTTGCAGGTCTAAACAAGACAAGGCTGCCACACAATGCGTTGTCCCTGGAGACAGGGTAACAGTGAACTAGAACTGTAGGAGGCACCTTGTATGGGGAAGTGAGGAGGAGTTAGCTAGGTTTCACAAGGGCTTTTTAGGGATTTTGTATTTCAGTAATGCTACAGAGTGAAAGAAGGCGCCATCCCTCAGGTATCTGGGGGCCTCCGGCAGTTGGGTATGTGAATTTTATGGTCCAGGAGTGTTACGGCCTAATAAGGGGACTAATTGGGTCGGGAGCTTGGTAAACTGTCCAGGAAGAGGAATGGACAGTCTTTAGACATGACTTCAAAACTGGGTCAAGACAAGCACATGTGGAATATTATATTCCATCTGAGAAAGCTGGGAAGAGCAGAGGTGTCATCTAAGCCTCGTCTCAAGGCCTGGAGACTGTGAGACAAGGACATTCCAGGCAGGATGATAGCATGGAAAAGGCACAGAGGGATAAGAGGAATGGCATGTTAAAGGAATATCAAACAGCTCACTGAAAGCATATGGGGAAGGAAGGGGAAACCGAGACTGTAGGTGTCCACAGGAGTCGTATCATAAAATGCCTTATGATCAGGAGTTTACATTTTACACTCAGTGAGAACCCAACTTTTCAGACTAGAGCAGGAGATTCCCAAGTGTGCTATGGAAACTGGCAACCGAAGGAAAAATCTGACACCTATATCAGGGCATGAATTTTGGGTGAAGATTTGGGAAAAGAAAGCGTTTAAAGATATTAAAACAAACCCAGATATAAATGGATAAAGGCCTGGGGGAAAAATGCATGCAAGGAATTTCACAATTTCATTAATTTCTCATTGTGTTAGGAGATCCCCTGTTCAGGGCATGTGTTGATTTTCTGCCACCAGGACTCTCCGCTGCCCTGTTACGTCTTCGTATTGTCACCAGATTGGTGTCCACTGAGAAAATCATCAGTGTTTATCTGTGGTCTTGAAGTGTTACTTCTTTTAATGACCAAGGGCTGACTGGTTGTGAGAAGCTCAGTGCAGGCTACTGCTTCCTGAAACTCTGAAATCTCTGGCCTGTGTCTCATTCATGTTTCCTTATTTCCTGTGAGTCTTTTGGCCGTGCATCATTGACATTTTATGTCATGCCATTTCAATTAATGGAACAACTGACATCTCCCTTTAGTACCTTGAGATCAACTTTAAATCAAACAGCCCACATGGGCAATCTAATGCGACAGGGCCCCTAGGGATGAGGGTCTCTGGTGGCTGTTGTATAAACACTCAGCAAATAAATAATAATGGGGAATAATTACCTTGGGAGCTGCTAGGATTCATGGCTCTTTAAAAGCTCTGCACAAGGGCCTGCGTAGGAGGCTTTAAAAGCTCTGCACAAGGGCCTGCGTAGGAGGTGACATGATGAAGTGGAAAAAAGCTGGAGCAGATAGATCAGGGTTTGAATCCTGGCTCCTTGCTTAACTGATGTACGGTCCTCAGGGAAATTAATTACATAAACCACCCAAACTTTACTTTCTTCACCTGTAAAATAGAGATATCATGAGTCTCTCGTAACATTGAAATGAAGAATAAATGATAAAATATATAAGAAAGCACCTGGATCATGTTAGTTTTTTAATTAAAAAACTCATTGCAGGATACTCTCTTAGGTAGTTGCATTTCTTTGAGGGATGTTACTTATTTTTCTAGGCCAATGGATGCTCTGTAAAACTTTAAGGTAGAACTAAAAAATCCATAAGGTCTCTTTGGGCATACATGTACACACACACACACACACACACACACACACACATATTTACGATTAGGTGGCTAATGGCTACAACATCATTTTTAGTATAGAAGCCTTTATTTTTCATGATTTGAAATACCACCAATTATAAATTATCATATGTATATACGTTTATTTCTAGATTCTCTGTCTTGAGGACTTGACCTATTTATTTTTGAGTAAAAATTATATTTACAGAATAATCACAGTCTTACAATTTTCTTTGGTATCTATTAAGCTAGTGACTATATGCTTTTATCATTCCTTAACAAAAAATTTTTGGCCACTTCTGTGCATTTTTCTCTTCTAGATGAATTTGAGAATATGCTTATTAAGTTCCCAAACTTGCTTATAAACATGATGTATCTCCTTAGAACATCTTTCTTACTCTTTATAAAAGTATTGTACATATTTACTGGGATATTTTTCTAGGAGTTTCCTAGGTTCTGTTACAATTATGATTGTGATCTTTTTGTTCTGTTACATATTCTGATTATTGCTAAATCTAATGAAAAGCAATTAATTCTGCCCACTTTTAAAACTTTCTTATTAGCTCTTATAGGCTTTTTTGTTTTATTAGATTCTCTAAGGTCTTCTAGGTAGACAATCATATCATTCAAAACAATGAGAATTTATTTATTTATTTATTTATTTATTTATTTATTTATTTATACAACTAATCCCTTAGAAATACAAGCAATTATCAGGGAATATTATGAAAAATTATATGCCAACAAACTGGACAACCTGGAAGAAATGGACAAATTCCTAAGCACCCATACACTTCCGAAACTCAAACAGGAAGAAATAGAAAACTTGAACAGACCCATAACCAGTGAAGAAATTGAATCAGTTATCAAGAATCTCCCAACAAATAAGAGTCCAGGACCAGATGGCTTCCCAGGGGAATTCTACCAGACATTTAAAGCAGAGATAATACCTATCCTTCTCAAGCTCTTCCAAAAAATAGAAAGGGAAGGAAAACTTCCAGACTCATTCTATGAAGCCAGCATTACTTTGATTCCCAAACCAGACAGAGGCCCAGCAAAAAAAGAGTACAGGCCAATATCCCTGATGAATATTGATGCAAAAATTCTCAACAAGATACTAGCAAATTGAATTCAACAACATATAAAAAGAATTATTCACCATGATCAAGTGGGATTCATTCCTGGGCTGCAGGGCTGTTTCAACATTCATAAATCAATCAATGTGATACATCACATTAATAAAAGAAAAGATAAGAACCATATGATCCTGTCAATAGATGCAGCAAAAGCATTTGACAAAATTCAGCATCCTTTATTAATAAAAACCCTCGAGAAAGTCGAGCTAGAAGAAACATACTTAAACATCATAAAAGCCATTTATGAAAAGCCCACAGCTAATATCATCCTCAATGAGGAAAAACTGAGAGCTTTTTCCCTGAGATCAGGAACACGACAGGGATGTCCACTCTCACCGCTGTTGTTTAACACAGTGTTGGAAGTTCTAGCATCAGCAATCAGACAACAAAAGGAAATCAAAGGGATCAAAATGGCAAAGATGAAGTCAAGCTTTCACTTTTTGCAGATGACATGATGCTATGCATGGAAAACTCGACAGACTCCACAAAACGTCTGCTAGAACTGATACATGAATTCAGCAAAGTCGCAGGATACAAAATTAATGTACAGAAATCAGTTCCCTTCTTATACACTAATAATGAAGCAAAAGAAAGCATCTGACTCTTGATTTCAGCTCAGGTCATGATCTCAGCGTTCATCAATTCGAGCCCCACGTCGGGCTCTGAGCTGACAGCATGGAGCCTGCTTGGGATTCTCTCTCTCTCCCCTTCTCTCTGCCCCTCCCCCCACTCATGCATGTGTGCACTCTCTCTCTCTTTCTCAGAATAAATTAATAAACTGGAAAAGATGATAGGTTCTGTGACAATGCTAATCACCAACGAGAACCATCTGAAATGAGAGAATGCACTCTTTTTTCCTCGAATTGTTATTTTTGTATTATAGCTCCCTCGGTGGCAGAATTAATTCCCAACTGTTCCCGCTTAGTCTTCCTAATTGCAAAGCTGAGAAGTCAGGGCTAATGGCTCCATGTGAGGTGTTACAGCCCGTAAGAGCTCTTCAGTGACAAAAGTGATGACAGAGGCTATAGGGGACGTACTGTAAACCCAGGTGTTTCAAGGAGAAGACAGAGGCATCCACCTGCCAGGACGCTCAAAATGGGCTATATAAGTCGACTGTAGGGTCTGGGAGGATGCTTAGATATGAAGAGTAAGCTTACCCTAGGGCTTTAGGACAAAAGAGGAAAAGAAGGGAGAGTGTAGTGGCCGCTGGGGGCCTGATTTGGCCAGCTGGCTTGTATGAAGCCACCGGAAAGGGGCGGCAGACACAGCCGTGTCAGCCTTAGGGGTCCAACAAGAAAGAGAAGTGAGGCACAGGGACTGTAGCTACAGTTCCCAAATGAGCAAAGGGCTGCCCTTCTCTGAGGCTGAGCCCGGGCCCTCCAGTCCCCCTGTCACATTCTGAGCTGAAAACAACCCCGGAAGCCAAGCCACGTTCAGGTCCCAGCTTGTGCCTTCCCATCAGATTCCGCGGAAACTGCAGAAGGTCGGGCGCAGGCTCAGTATTGTTTTGAAGATTCCTTCTCAGAGGAAATCGGGCTCCAGAAGAAAGTTTTATAGAAAACCTCACTATTCTTTGAAGCCAGCCTAAATGCTGAGGTTCTGCTGAGAGCTTTTCATTTTGACCTTTGAAGAAGACAGTCCATTGGCAATGAAGAGCTTTCTTTTTTATTTTTATTTTTTTTCAGGGGAAAAGTAATCTGATAAACAGGACCCGAGATGAAGAAGAAAAAGATCAGCTGAGGGCGCATCACTTGCAGAAGCAACAAAACGAAACACAGAAGCAAGCACTTAGCTTTTCTTTCTACAGTTTTGGAAGCTGGTTGCTCTAGCATATACCTCATCTGTGTGAATCCAAACACGATTCACTTGGAGTATTTCCCCCTCCCCCATATCATTTTTTTTTTTTTTAGGTTTATTTATTTATTTTGAGAGAGAGAGAGAGGGAGCGGGGCAGGGAGAGATGGAGAGAATCTCAAGCAGATTCTGTGCTGTCAATGAAGAGTCAGCTGCGGGACTCGAATTTGAACCGTGAGATCATGACCCGAGCAGAAATTAGGAGACAGACGCTTGACCGACTGAGCCACCCAGGCGCCCCTCCCCTAATCTAATCCTTGTGAAGGAATGATCAATACATTAAATTGAATTGAGTAGCTGAACAGTTCCTCTGCTCTGAGGGCACTGTAAGTTCTGCAACGGAGGGGGGGTCTCGTGTGCCTGCTTCACCGCCGTATCGTCAGCTCTCGGTACAGGAGGGGGGTACGCAGCTCGATAAATCTGTGCGGATGAGTATTGTGCTCTGAGGACCCCACTGAAGCTCTTCAGGCCAGAGTCAGAGACGGGGAGTCCCCTGCTGCTCTCCTGAGGAGTGGAACTCAGCAAGCCCGTTTTCATACATCAGCTCAGACTCAGAAGGTCTCATTATAACATAGTCTATCATATCTTTGAAGTTTCTCTGCATTTCATCAGCTCAGAGTGGATTAAACATTTAAAAATACTGACAGGTTGTGTATGTGTTTCTGCGGGTGAGTGCTTAAAATCTATCCTTTCATATCCTCGGTCAGATTTTGTGTTCTGACCTTCCCTTACTGATTTGTGAAAGCTCTTTGTATATTAAAGAATAAGCTCTTTGTCCTGCGTCCAAAAGGAACAGAGACTACATTTTATTCATGTATCCCCAGGCAGGGACAAGGTGCTGCATAAATATTTGTTGAATGAATGAATGGATTAATATGTACTGCAAATATTTTTCACGGGGAGATTTCCATGTATAATTCTCTTCATTCGCATCATGAAACCAGGGCCATAGGGCTACTGGCGATAGGAAAATAGAGGTCAAGACTGCGTACGTTCTCATCAGCAATCATTATCAATACGCATAAGACAAAAATGGACTTCCTGCTTACTTTTATTAACAATAGGGGCACCTGGGTGGCTTAGTTGGTTAAGCGTCCGACTCTTGATTTCTGCTCAGATCAGGATCTCAGGTTTGAGGGTTCCAGCCCTCCGTTGGGCTCTGCACTATCAGAGCCTGCTTGGGATTCTCTCTCTCTCTCTCTCTGCCTCTCCCCTGATCAGGCTCTCTCTCTCTCTCTCCCTCAAAAATAAATGAAAAAACTTTGAAAAAAAATTCACTGGCCTATGACTATACTATATGTTTTTGATCATCTGACCCACTTTGAAAAGGCTTGGAGGTATTTTCTTTTGATCAAATATAGAGCACAGTTAGCCACAGCTCGCACTTACTGAGCGTATGTCCTATGCCAGTCACAGGGCTGAATAAGCGTACAACAAAGAAACTTTACTTGGGGGCTTCCCTTATCAGTAACCTTACCTTCTTGTTCCTCTTTCATCTTTAGGTCCCAGAGAAGCGGGCAAGTTGAATGCCACTTTCAGGAGAAGGATATGACATTGCGATGTCCCTCCCAGACAAAGAAGTAAAGAACCTGAGCGCAGACGACACTGTTGGAAGATGACGTGTGCTTTGCGAGATCTCCCTGGACCCATGTTCCCAGGAGGGCCACGGTGAGAAGGCTGTTCCAAAAGGGGCTTTGATCACATTCTCTTTTTGAACCCCTGGGAGGAGACTGCTATGTGGCTGGTTCCCTATATGTTCAAGGGAATGATGGCTTAACGAGGAAGTATAGTGCCAGACGGACGAGCCAGCTGTCTTGAGTCACATGCACAACTCCAGCAGTGTTTGTAGGGGACCCAGAGGTTCCTACAAATCCTCAGATTGCTGGCGGTAAGAAGAACGATGTAGGATTTCCTAGGGGTACAGTTGCAGGGGCAGAGAAAAATGGGAGTCACAAGCAGGTGTCACAGCAAACTGCACACTGAAGCAGGGCCCAGTGCACCAGGCAAATCTGGACTGACCCAGAGAAATAGATCACAAATACGTGAGCTGCAGACTTGCACAGTGAGCTATAGAAGAACTGTGCCCAACCAAGGGCCCTGTCACTTGTGCCTCCACAGAGCTCAGGCCTGGGCAAGAGCAGACCAGCTACTCTGCAGTGTGGAAAGATCAGTGAATACCGGAGCTTAGTACCTGGCCTTGGCGCCTGGGTGGCTCAGTCAGTAGGTTGAGGGGCTGACTTTGGCTCAGGTCACGATCTCGAGGTCCGTGGGTTCGAGACCCACATTGGGCTCTGTGCTGACAGCTCAGAGCCTGGAGCCTGCTTTGGATTCTGGGTCTCCCTCTTGCTTCTCTTCCCCCTCCCCAGCTCACTCTCTCTCTCTCTCTCTCAAATGAATAAACATTAAAAAAAAAAAAAAAAGAAATCCATCTTGCAGAGGAGGAGTAGTGGGGAGGGCTGGACAAATCATGTTGCCCTGAAATCTGCTGTGCTACCCAAAAGATTGCAAGCTGGAAAGAACCGAGAGCTTTTCCACAGTACAGGTTAGTATTTTATTGTTTTCTAGTTTCCCCCACTTACTCACGGTGAGTGGGGGGATGGCGATTCTTAAAGAAGAAGATTTCAATCAGTTATAGAAATAAGAGCCAACTTTCCCCCAGCATATCGACATACGCTTATTTGAGACCCGGATACTGATCCCTGATAATGAGTATCTCATTGAATTCTTGCAAAAAAGCCCGTGGGCTGGGTGTTTTACAAATGAAGATACTGACGTTTGGAGAGATTGTTTTTGCTACCGCCACTGGGCCAGCCAAAGAGCTAAATCCCCGTTCAAGCAAAAACTGGTAGACCCTTCATCCCTATAGCATTTTGTGAACTGTTAGGTGAAGTTTCTGCCACAGCAGGGAATCATTTTCTTAAGGCCTGGGGAGCTTTGGGGGTTAGCACGGAGCAAGCGCCTCAGTCTGTTGGGCTCAGAGGGAATGTTTTGAGTCTGAGCTCCGCTGCGGACCAACTGCTTCTGGCCAGGCGTCAGAGCGGGAACACGTGGGATACACCGCACAGGTTGGCCGGGCTCCTACCCTGGGTGAAGGCGGTGCAGATGGTCCTACTGAGGCTGCAACGCCTGTGGGGGAGATGCTCCATAGGTTAACTGTGCACGTTCTCGGATGAGTCAGCCCTGATTGCTGACATCGATATGTTTGCGGTTGCTGCCTCGGAGGCCTGGTGTGTGAGTCAGATGGTATTGAAATTAGAAGAGTGTTGGCCTTGTTTCCTGAGATTTTAGAAACGGAATAAGTTTTGAACTTGGTCTATGGTCAGAACCACTTTGGGGAAAAAAAAACAACAACTATAAGCCAGAATGAAAACTTAGGACTAATACCTCTCTACACATTATGAAGGTAACAGAATTGAGTAGCTAATTATACTGTAACTGGCTATTAGTCTTTATGAAGGTGAATGCAATTAGCTTAACCTAATTTTAAATCTCACTTTCCCTTCCCCAAGCACATATTTGCTACTTACAGCCTCAAAATGCTCCTTGGTAAGCTAAGGAGGTCCTCAAGCCTGCAGGTGATCATAAGTCACCAGTGGCAAAACAGGTGGGTCCATTCAGCCTGCTGATATTTTGTGAACGTTTTCACTCTTTTTGATTTTATTTTATTTTTTGAATATGTAAAGCACTCATGAAATTCAAAAGAATTCATTAAGAAAGGTATCAAGGTATCAAAAGTATCAAGAAAGGTATACCCATAGAATTTTTATTTCCATGCCTACCCCTCCCACCCTGTTCCCACTCACCCCCACAGGTAGCCATTTTCATTTGTTTGATCAGTTAAAAAAATATATATATATATACCCCAAAGTAGCGTGAAAATAAATAAATGAGTAAACAAATAAGTAAACATTAATTTCAAAAAATTTTTAATTTTTTTAAGTTTATTTACTTATTTTGAGAATGAGAGTCTGCACTGTCAATGCAGAGCCTGATGCAGGACTCGAACTCATGAATCATGAAATCATGACCTGAGCTGAAGTCAAGAGTCAGTTGCTTAGCTGACTGAGCCACCCAGTTGCCCCTAAAATTAAAAAAAAAAAATTATGTTTATTTTCAAGAGAGACAGAGGGAGAGAGAGAGAGAGAGAGAGAGAGAGAGAGAGAGAGAACATGAGTGGGGGAGGGGCAGAGAGAGAGGGAGACACAGAATCCGAAGCAGGCTCCAGGCTCTGAGCTGTCAGCACAAAGCCCGACGCGGGGCTCGAACCCATGGACCGCGAGATCATGACCTGAGCCGAAATCAGATGCTTAACCAACTGAGATGCCCACGCACACTGCCCCTAAATTTTTTTAATTAAAAAAATTAGCATGGAAACATCCCAGGTGTCCATTGACAGATGAATGAGTAAAGAAAATGTGGCATATACCTCCAATGGAATGTCGCTCGGTCTTAAAAAAGAAGGAAATCCTCCCATGCGTGACAATACGGATGAACCTGGAGGACATTACACTAAGTGAAATAAGCCAGTTACAGAAGGACAAATACTGCATGATTCCACTTATAAGAAGTATCTGAAATAAACCCGTAGAAGCAGAGACTTCAATAGCGATTGCCAGGGGCTAGGTGGTTGGGGACATGGGGAATTGTTATTCAATGGGTAAAAAGGTGAAGTTATGCTAGATGCATGAACTCTAGAGATATGTGCACAACATAGTACCCATAGTTAACAATGTGGTATTGTGCATTTTGAAATTTGTTAAGAGGATAGATCTCAAGTTAAGTGTTCTCGCCACAAATAGAATAAAAATGCATGGACACAAAGAAACTTTGGGAGGTGTTGGATATGGCTGTTGCTTTGATTGTGGTGATGGTATAGCAAAGGTGTTTGCATATATCCAAACTCTTCAAATTATACACATGAAATATGTGCAGTTCTTTGTATATCAATTATACCTCAATAAAGTTATCTAAAAAAAACCCCAAAGTAGCATATTATGCCATATACATGATTTTGTCTCTTGTCCTTTCAACTTTACAATATACATTGGAATTCACACCATTCCTATTTATAAAGTTCTTCCTCATTTTTTTTTTTTTTTTTGACTATTTGGATTGTTTTCATTCTTTTGCAGCTATAAATGATACCTCAGTGAATAACCTTGTGGACATGTTGTTTGTGGAGGTACGCCTTCAGGTAGATTCCTGGAATTGGGATGGCTAGATCATAGGGTGAAAGCATGTGACTTTGTGAGATATTGCCGACTGGTTTATGTCGTTTTATACAACCACCAACAAAGTATGACCCTAGTGTCTGTCACCCCACAGCCTCGTAACACGGTGTTTCTCAAGCTTGTGATTTCTGTCAGTCTGAGACTAGACATGGTGTCTTAGAGTTGTAGTATGCATTTCTTTTATTATAAGCAAACTTGGGGATATTTTCTTCCTTACATGTCAATTTGTGTGTCTTTTTGCTTAATTTCTGTCCATTTTTGTATCAGGTTTTTGGTGTTTCCTTTTTTTCTAATTCTTTTTTTTTTTTTTTAATTTTTTTTTTCAACGTTTTTTATTTATTTTTGGGACAGAGAGAGACAGAGCATGAACGGGGGAGGGGCAGAGAGAGAGAGGGAGACACAGAATCGGAAACAGGCTCCAGGCTCCGAGCCATCAGTCCAGAGCCTGACGCGGGGCTCGAACTCCCGGACCGCGTGATCGTGACCTGGCTGAAGTCGGACGCTTAACCGACTGCCCCACCCAGGCGCCCCTTTCTAATTCTTTAAAAAAATTTTTTTAATGTTCGTTTATTTTTCAGAGAGAGGGAGAGACAGAGTGCGAGTGGGGGAGGATCAGAGAGAGAGGGAGTCACAGAATCTGAAGAAGGGTCCAGGCTCTGAGCTGTCAGCACAGAGCCCGACATGGGGCTCAAACTCACAAACTGCGAGATCATGACCTGAGCAGAAGTCAGGCACTTAACTGACTGAGCTACCCAGGAGCCCCTTTTTTTTTCTTCTAATTCTTAAGAGTTACTTATAAATTAAGAAGGTTACCCCTTTTGTCTATGTGGCACATATTTTCTCCCAGTTTGTAAATAGTCTATTTTTCTGATAGCATTTTTCTATGCAAAAAGTTTTACTTTAAATTTCTGTAGTTACATTTATCTGTTTTCTTTCTTTCTTTCTTCTTTCTTTCTTTCTTTCTTTCTTTCTTTCTTTCTTTCTTTCTTTCTTTCTTCCTATATTTGGGCTTTCTGTTCTGTTTGGTTCAAGTCCCAGGACCATTCTATTGTAAAACTGTGTTTAAATCTGAAAAAATTGTCCCCTCTCATTGCTCTTCATTTTTAGGGTTTTCCTAAATTTTCTTGAATGGTTAAAATGTAGACTTTAGAATTAACTTATTTAGTTCCAGAAAAAAAAATACTTAGTTTTGTATTGAGATCTCATTAAATTTATATATTATCTTGGGGAAACATGGCAGACTTATGTTAAATGGGTTTGTTCAAGAATAAGAATGTCTTTCTGTTGTTCCAATTAACTTCCTTTTGTTTGAAGAGTGGTTTAAAGCCTTTCTAAATATTTGGATTTAAAAAAATTTTTTGTCAAGTTTTTCTTCTTTCTTTCTTCCTTCCTTTCTTTCTTTTCTTTTCTTTCTTTCTCTTTCTTTCTTTCTTTCTTTCTTTTCTTTCTTCTTTCTTTCTTTTCTTTCTTTCTTTCTTTCTTTCTTTCTTTCTTTCTTTCTTTCTTTCTTTCTTTCTTTCTTTTCTGTTGTAAATAAGGTTTGCTCTCCCACTATATGTTCTAGCTGGTTATTGTTTCCATATATGAAGGTTATTAATTTTTTTATACTTTTATATCTTCCTAGGTTACTGAATTCTTTACTGCTTTTATTAGTTTTAGCATGGATTCTCTTGGTTTTTTCCAGGACACTATTTCATCATCTGCAGCAAAGAAACAATGTTATCTCTTCTTTTGCAATTCCAGTACTTTCAATTGCTTATATCGTGTTTCTTTTACTTTACTTTTTTTTTATTTGAGCTTCTCATGATGAGGCATAGGCTTCTAGTCTGCTTCAATCTCCTCCATTCCTGTTATTAAATTTCATCGACTTCACTCATTTATGTTGCTAGCCTGGCTCCTGAAAGCATTAAAATACATGACCCCTGTCCATAGTCAACAACCTTGACATAACATGAGCTGCCCTTACAGCACCATTGTGCATTTCTTCTATCCACTGCAGGGTTAGGTGGGTCAGGATGATGAGGGTGGGTCAGCCCCGTAAATTGGATTAGTCTTGGGGAAACCAACTGTCCACTGTATCCTTTAGGGGCGATACTCCAGAAGAGTAGAGAAGGAATCCAAAATTAAGCTGGAGAGATTGGAAGCAAATGCCAAGTCCAAAGGAGCAAGAACAAGACAATAAATTAGAGACAGTCGGGAGTAAGTACTTAAACGAGGTTGGATCAAAATAGGAGCAGACCAGAATTGTACAGAATGATTTCATTACTTATGCATAGGTATTAGGGTTTTACCTTTACAAGCCAGTGGATGCCTGGGTGTATGGGCTTATAGGGTGGATTAAAAGTCTCAAGCTCAAAATGGGTAATGATCATCACTGCAAAATTTCTAATATTAAGTTATAAATAGGTTCTAGGATATTTTTGCTATATTATTTTCTGAGAACAACAGCATAGCATCTGCCCCCTAGATCAGCACCATCTGTGATTTTCTGTAATGAAGGAAATGTTTTATCACGTGTGCTGTCCCATTAGGTAGCCACTAGCCACATGTGGTTATTGAACACTGACTATGTGGCTCGTGCAAATGGGGACACTGGATCGTTAACTGTATTTAATTTTAGTTCATCTAAATTTAAATAGACATTGTGGCTAGTGATTACTGTACTGGACACAGTGTAACTCTAGAACTTTATATTCTGAAAAGACAAAGGGTAAAATTCATGGCCTGTGACTTCGGCTCGTGTCAGCCACTTGCAGCATGCATTAAACACAGTATGACCTTATGACGTCTCGTTTGTGACAGATCTGTAATAAAATGGAATAATAATATAATGCAATAATAGTTTTTAATAAAATATATTTTATAAAACTCTTCCAGTTTGTTTATACTGCAATAACATGCCTCTATAAATTATGATAATCCACAGTCCATAGCAAGGAAATTAGTTTGGAAAAATAATGAACTAACTTTCCCAAAGTCATGAAAATTATTAGTTTCAAATGTATGGCCTGAATCAAGGTCTTTTGATTCCAGATTTAATCTTTACTCTGTTACACAAAGGTGAACTTTTCATATGTACAAGTGAGTGATTTAAAGTGTGTTAGTCTGATAATATTAAACATACGCTTGCCATATAACCTGGACATTCCATCTCTAGATATTTACCCAAGAGATATTAAACCATATATTCGTATAAAAACCTGTGCATAAATGTTTATAGAGACTCTATTCACAATTGCCCCAAACTGGACCTAACCCAAATGACCTTCAGCTACTTAAAGGAAAAACAAATTGTGGCATGTGCCCGTAATGGAATACTATTCGGCAACAAAAAGACCCATTGACCCACACCACCGCATGGAGAAGTCTCAAATGAATTATGCTAAGTGAAATAAGCCAGACTCCAAAAGTCACGTGCTCTATAATTGCATTTATTGGATACTCCGGAAAAGCCCAAACTAGTGACGTAGAACAGATCGGTGATTGCCAGAGACTACAAAGTGACGGGAGAAAATTGAGAGGGCTAGTGGAAATGTTCTATAGCTTTATTATGAGAATGGGTGACTTTATACACTTGCCAAACTCTTAGAAATTTTCACTAAAAGAAGTGAATTGTATTGGATTAAAATATGCTGCAATAAACCTCCTGTATGTAAAGTATGTTAACATTCTATCATAGGCTGGTGGGAAAAGGAGAGTAAGATTTGATTAGAGATGGTCAAGACTTAAACAACTGGTCCGGGGTGACTGGCCAGCCTTCTAAAGTGCAGTGACTAAGGTGATGTCACCAGATTTCTAAGAATGCATATCAGGAGGCTGTGGGTCCAGCTATGAGACCTTCAAGACAGTGATGACACCCAGCTGGAACCTTCTCAGTGGGTAATAGGAATGCCTACACCTCTTGCTTAAAATAGGACGCAGCCAGGCTCATGAACCAGAAGAATAGGGCTTGATGCGAAGGAAGCCTCACCGTATGTCAAGATCCAGCCCGAATCATGAGACCGAGGTAGGACCACACTCACTACTACCCTTTGGACAATCTGGACTTGCTTCTGGACTTGCTGGACGTCGAGCTTGTTTCTACCTTGGGGCCCATGCGCTGGCTTTTCCTTCCGCTTGGAGACACACGAATAGACCTTCACTGATCGAGTTACCTAATTGGCCCCCACTGTTCTCCTTTCACATCACTTAGTTTGATTCTTCATAGCACCTATTAATACCCGATATTGTTTGCTTATTTGTTCGTGTCTGATGTATGTATGTAGGAACGGACGGACGGATGGATGGGTGGATGGATGGATGGATTTATTACATTTACTGGAGTGCAAGCTTCATGAAAAGTGGGATTCACTACCCGTGTCATTCACTACTGCGTCCTCAGCCTGTCAGCTGAATGCCTGACATTGGTTGGGGCTCAAGGAATAATTGTTGAAAGCATAGATGGATTGTCTCAGAAACCGGATGGGACTGAGTTAGCTCGTCGCGGGTAATTATGCCTGAAGCTCGCAGGGCTGAGCAGGAAGACTGACAAGCTCCAATAATTGTAATTCCAGCTGGTGTGTGATTACAGATTGAGGTGAGCATCTTTAGACTGGCATCTTCAATTTGGTTTTCTATGCTGAAAATCCAGCATGATGACAAAAGGCTGGCGTAGCACTTGCTGCCGTTGCCTCCTTGTGTATTTAAATTTTTTTTTTCAACGTTTATTTTTGAGAGCGAGAGAGACAGAGCATGAGCAGGGGAGGGGCAGAGAGAGAGGGAGACACAGAATCGGAAACAGGCTCCAGGCTCTGAGCCATCAGCCCAGAGCCCGACGCGGGGCTCGAGCTCACGGACCGCGAGATCGTGACCTGGCTGAAGTCGGACGCTCAACCGACTGCGCCACCCAGGCGCCCCATCCTCCTTGTGTATTTCACCAGTGCTCATTTCCCCAGCGTTTCACACGCGGGAGTTGTGTTGTGTCCAGGACCGAGGGTGTTTTGCAGAGGTGCTTCTGTCCTTTCTCGTTTCTTCCTTTTCCTGCCGGTGCTCGTCTTGGTTGCTAAGACAGTTTCCATGGCAAAGGCCCACCAGCTAAGTGAGGATTACATGCAGTAAATATTTTAAACAGATGAACTTGACAGCCGAGCAGCTGCTTTTCACCAAAAGGAAGGCAGGAGCGTACTGGGATCAGACTGGCAACTAGAGTCACATTCTAAACTTTTGCTATGGATGCATGACTGGCTTTGAGGTTTTGGCCACTGGCAATCGTGGTGAGAAAAATATCTGAAGTCTGTCCACAGTGTATGTGCACTTAAGAATATTCTAACTTACTGAAAGGAATAGAGGAGCTATTTTATAAAATGGAAGCTTGGCAGACATTTTGCAATAACAGGATGATGTAAACGCAGCTGGAGTCCTCCTGTGAGGTGTGTGAAAAGTGGGATTCCTGTTAGACTTTAGATGTTAAGAAAAAAAGGCTGTTGTGAGGGAGAAATACGGAAAGGCTTGGCTTGGCTTGATGGTGTATCATGTAGACCAAAGGGTAAGTTGTTTCCACCAGGCACAGGGACCTTAAAGAGTTTTCAGTCAGATGGTTATTGTACATTCTCTAGAACCATGGACATACCTGCCTATTTTTCTCTATAAAGTAGAAATTTCAATGTTTGCCTGCCAATTCCATATATTTTTTTCCTGATGCTGGAAGCCATTCAGGCATTGGCCAGACAACCTTTTTCTTGTACAGAAAGAGAAGCTAGTCTCAATTAACATTCGAGAACTTGCAACTTGATAGTCAAGCACTCAACTAATGATGCCCTTAACCTGTGGCTCATACCTTCTAAGCCAGCACTCACCTTCTCTCCAATGTTTTCTGTCTTCTTCACAGTATTGAGATAAGAGTTGCTTTCTTTGTGTCTTAGATTTTCTTTTGGAATCTCCTAGTAATTTCTGGGATGTCCAGTCATTCTCGTTTGTCTTTATTCCAAAGAGTTATACTTTAAATTCAATTGTGTTATACTTTAAATTCAATTGTATGAGTACATAAAGAGACACTACTTAAACTCGGAGTTCTCCAGCTCATGGCAAGGATCATATGTTTCCACTTCTCCTTTATTCATTTCCAATCAACAAATATTTTCTGATCACCCACCATGTGCAAAACAACCATGGTAGATGTTACAGAAGGACATCTACGATGATTTACAATGTGCTCACATTCCAACAAGTTTTGAAAAATACTTCCAGCATTCGGTATACCGTTTAATCCTTCTAACATCTCTGCAGTTCCCCGAGTTCACTGAAGCCTTCTCCAGCATCAGGTTATGCCACAGAATGCCTTACGTTTCTGAATAAGTGTCAACTTGGATTTTGACCAGGGTATCCGAGGAAGTTTTTTTTTTTTTTTTTTTTTTTCTTTTCAACGTTTATTTATTTTTGAGACAGAGAGACACAGAGCGTGAACGGGGGAGGGGCAGAGAGAGGGAGACACAGAATCGGAAACAGGCTCCAGGCTCCGAGCCATCAGCCCAGAGCCCGACGCGGGGCTCGAACTCCCGGACCGCGAGATCGTGACCTGGCTGAAGTCGGACGCTTAACCGACTGCGCCACCCAGGCGCCCCTCCGAGGAAGTTTAGAATCGTAGTTTCTGTCATGCTTCTGATGTTTTCTTCCTGATGCTGGGTTTAAATGAACTCTGGGACATCCACACTACGGAAGAAAATATAGCTATTTGGAATGAAAATGCAAATGTATATTTAGTGACTTGTAATGTGTACCATGTTTTATTGTTGAGAGAAGTAAAGTTACAAAATCTATTTCAGGGTGATTCCATTTGTTACAAGAATATATAAATAGATGTACGTACAGGCATATGCATAAATGTACACACATGTAGTAAAAAGAAGTCTAGAATATTATAGATGAAATGTTCATAATGGTCATCACTGATAGATAGCATCACAGAAGACTAAGACTTTTCTTGACATTTTCTCCAAAGAAATTTCTGTAATGAACTTGGATTTTTGTGTAATGGAGGCATAAGCCGGATATCAGCTTAAAGATATGGGAACATATAGGGATTTGAGAGGGACAATGTCACGGTGAATCTTCTCCTACACATATCTGAGTCCTCCTTAAGACCTTATCCCTAGAGGAAATAAAGATACGAGCATTTCAAAACTTGGCTCTCTTTAATGAAACAATAATATGCCCAGTCTTTGCCAGTCATTACCTTTTCTCTCTAAAACCAACTTTCAAAATTCAAACAATACCCACAGTTCTCTCATACTGAAACCTATGCAGGAAAAAAAAAATAGCAGAGTGTGAAATGGATACGACAAGGAAATCCCTCTGAAGCTCTTCTTGCGAAGTTTTGTTAAGAGTGTCTGCCATGCCCTGTCTTGCTCCCAGCTGGGTCTGCTGTTCTAGTAAATGCCAGCAATTATGCCAGTTTTCTGCAGTATCCCCAGGTTGCCAGAGGAGTTTGAAAGCTGGAAAGGACTCACCAGCTACGACAATGGTGTTCACACTAGCAAGGTTTATTTTCCCCCAAGACGATAGTCCTGGATTTGCATACATTTGCTCTTTTCAATGAACCATGTACTCTAAATGTCACCTTGCTTCCATTCGGCCTGGCCTGTGTTCTGACTGTCCAGGGGCCTCCAGGAACAGCCGGCAGATTGATGGCTTGCTGAAACCTCCCTCATTATCTTTCCCTGTAAATTCCTTTCATGAGTAATCTCTTGCGCCCTGGATGCAGAGATCCTTTGTGTGCGTGCTGTGAAATAAAATCTCAGAGAATGTGTGAGCTAATTTCCAATACTCGCCCCCACCATTATCCCCGACAATGTGACCTCGGAGCTCATTGTTTATTTAATTAGCAAAGCTCAGTTTAAATGGCACTAATTGGGGAAGAATGAAAAGTAAAGGATGTTAGCAGATTTAAGCAAAGAAAAAGGGGTGTGTGTGTGCGTGTGTGTGTTGCTGTGTCAGAAAAGAACACTTTTGAAAAATTAGTACTGGAAAGTGTATATTATTATCTTGTAAGAGATTGCCTTCATTATCCTTTACCTTAAAAACGAAAGAAAATTGCTTCTTTTCTATAATTCTTACCCAAAAGATGCTCCAAAGACCCATACTTATTTTTTCAAAACTGTAAACATACAGGTTATAATCACCTTTTAAAAAATTTTTTTAAATGTTTATTTTTGAGAGAGAGAGAGAGAGAGAGAGAGAGAACGAGCAGGAGAGGGGCAGAGAGAGAGGGAGACACAGAATCAGAAGCAGGATCCAGGCTCTGAGCTGTCAGCACAGGGTCCGACTTGGGACTCTAACTCATGAACCGTGAGATCATGACCTGACCCAAGTCAGACGCTTATCCAACAGAGCCACCCAGATGCCCCTATAATCACCTTCTTGATAGTCACTACTATTTAAATTGAATTTGGCATACTCTTCTCTTTAATTTTGCAAAAACCTTGAGCTCATACCAGATCTTTTTCCTATAAATGATATCTTATTTTATTTACTTATTTATTTGCAGTCACAGCTGAGGAACTCTGCATTCAAAACACCTTGAAGAAGGCTCTGGGCTCCACCATTATTGTTGCCTTGATCTCCTGATCGGCTTCTGCCCCTCTGCCAGGATAGGCCATAGTGGAGTCTGAGGCTGTTTTACTGGGTCATGGTCTTTTGGGGAAGAGTACTGACCATCACGGCAAAGGCATCGATCCGGGGCCAGGAAGGCTGTGGATGCTTTGGCTTTCCCGCCCTTTCTCCATGGATGGTTTTTGTCCCTCTCACAAGGACAATAAACAGGAGTTGAATAAGCAGTGTGACACATCCACGCAGTAGGACACTATTCAGCAGTTAAAAGGAATAAAAGACTGGTACCTGCTACAACATGGATGAACTGACTTTATGTTAAGTAAAAAAGGCCAGATACAACAGACCCATGGCATATAATTCCATTTACATAAAATGTCTAGAAAAAACAGTCTCTAGAGACAAGAAGTAGATTAGTGATCTCCTGGGGCTGCACTGGGAAAGGGGGGAGGTCCACAAATGGGCACAAGGGATCATCGCAGGTTATGGAACTGTTCTAGAATTGGATTATCACGGTGGCTGCACAAGTCTGCAGGCTTACTAAAATCACCGAATTGTACACTGAAGATGAATGAATTTTAGGGTATATAAATTATACCGCTACTAAATGTGTTTTAAGAAATTAGAAATAAATTTCAAGTGGTACAAAAATAGGAAAACCTGGAGTCCATCCTGTTTGAGGAAAGTTCCACAGGGAAGGTGCTTGGGATGGGCCATTGGGACCAGCTTTGCTCTGGCTAGGGGGACACACTCCCAGATCTTGCTGCCTCTTGCTGAATGGTGTTTATTTCTCATATTGGCTTTAGGAGAAAATCAGTATACGTTATCCCAAGATGCTGGGTGCTCAAGATACAGGCATTGGATGTCTTTGATTTGGTTCTTGTACTTAAGGAGGCCTGTCGGGTGGGAGGGTCAGGTGTGTAAACATTCTGTGAAGACCAGCTAGCACGCAGGCATTCTGAAAGGCTTCTTGGAGGAGGTGATGTCTGAGCTGAGAGTCAATGAAAGGTAGCAAAGGTGGCAAAGGCAGAGAGAGAGGTAGAGGAGAGACATGGTTGTTTGCTCTGCATGTTACTCTCTACCGCTTTCACTCCCTGGCCCCAGCTACCTCCCTCCCCCCCCTTCCCCCACAACCTCCTGTCAAGGTTGGGTCATAATTCAAGGTTGACGATGAGGGAGAGACAAGCCCCCTGCACCGCGTTTGATTCAAGCATAGGTATAGGGCTCCAGCACTGGTCACAGTGCCTACTGAAGTGTGATATAATTGGTTCTCTTTTTTGGCATCCGAAGGTCATAATCAAGCAGTTTTGTGGGTAGCGGCACACATATTCTTCTCTGCATTAAGAAAGCCCATCTGTGGAATGATGTTTACTGACAGACAGAAGCAGAACAGAGGCATGTAATGATATAAACGAAAGGGGGATTAGTTGGTGACCTCGTTCAAACTCCGGCACAGCCACACCTTAAGCACTAAACACCACGCCCCTCCACCTTTTTTGAAAAAACCTTATTTACTTTGGGTTGAGTTTCCCCATAATCTGGGAGTTTTAACTAATATAAAGGGCTTATGATTGGGAAGAGCGCCTGGTACATAAACCTGTAGGCCCAAATGGGTGTGGGCTTTTTAGGAAAGGGTGATGTGCAGGTTGACAATGGCTTCAACTGGGGTGATGGATGTAAGGGACTCCAGGATGCCCCATCCCTCTCGTTCTGTTTAACCACCTCTGAAGCCTTCCACTTCCACTATAAGGTACCTTGCAGACCTGAGTCATTGAGGAGGAGAAGGACCTCACTGCCCTGGGAAGCAGCCGGAAGGATATATGATCCTCTCTTGCCTAAGACATGGCTCTTCATGGTGACGGCGCACTGTCCATGGCAGAAACAGCATTCTGTCCTCCCTGTGATATTTAGATATGTTCTCTCTCCTTCACAAGCAGGATCTAAGAAAGAGCTGACAGAGGTTGTCTTCTCCAGAAACAAGTTGAAAGAAGTGAAATTTTCTTCTTCGTGACTGGTCTTGGAAAGCTCATGGCAGAAACCAAAGACGTGTCTTTTGCCCTTGAAATCAACCCCAAAGCAGAAGGCATCGCATATTTCCAACGACATCATATGGAACCTAGGAAACGCTAGAGCAAGGTGGTGATAAAGTAGCTCTTCAGGTCAGCCAAGTGGGGGGACATTCACTCCTTTTATAATCTGAGGGTACAGATATCTTGTCTGTTTTCTGGATTGGCCCTCAGTGGGGTTCCAGGGAGTGCTTTGGATTTGGTGTGGAGATACGTGCCTCGCAACCTGGGTTCTGCCGTACGACATTCCCCTTTCTTAGTTAAACCGGTGATGGCAGGCGTGCCTGGGTGGCGCAGTCGGTTAAGCGTCCGACTTCAGCCAGGTCACGATCTCGCGGTCCGTGAGTTCGAGCCCCGCGTCGGGCTCTGGGCTGACGGCTCAGAGCCTGGAGCCTGTTTCCGATTCTGTGTCTCCCTCTCTCTCTGCCCCTCCCCCATTCATGCTCTGTCTCTCTCTGTCCCAAAAATAAATAAAAACGTTGAAAAAAAATTTTTTTTAAACCGGTGATGGCAGCTTTATTATAGATTAGTGAAGTGTTGACTAAGAAATGGATCATCGCATGCTGTCACAGCAGATTTCTGTTACTGCACTGGGATCGGCCAACATTTGCACCATGGACTGCCTTCATCAGAATCACCAATATCCTTATTAAACTATAGATTCCTTGGCTTTTTTCCAAGAACGACTGCAGGGTGTTCAATGTGATTTATAAGAAATATATATTTCGTCATTCAGATTTCTTACGTATATTTGGTCTTCATCTACTGTTCCTGGCTCACAGCTCCCCAAACCCTTGGAACTTTCTGAAGGACAAGAGGGATGAAAGCACCTTTTGTCATAATTTTTAGTCTCTCCTCAGTTCCCGAAATCACTTCAGTGCCGCAAAGACATGAAATGTGTGTCTTGCTCTTTGCGACAAGCCCCTTTCCACCACAACTGGCTTTATGTTACTGAGGTGACTTTTGGAAGGTACCTAAGCACAAGGTCTGATTGCAGGAAAAGCAGCTCTGAGGCGAGGGTTGGGACTTTCAGTTCCACACCCCTGACTTGGGAAGGGAAGAGGGGCTGGAGGTTGAAGCAGTCACCAATGGCCAATGATTTAATCAACCATTCCTGTGTGATGAGGTCTCTATAAAAACCCCAAAGTATTGGGTTTGGAGAGCTCTCAGGCTGGTGAACAGGTTGAGGTGCTGGGAGAGTGGCACCCTGGAGAGGGCATGGGAGCTCTGCACCCCTTCCCTGTACCTTGCCCTATGGATCTCTTCCATCTAGCTGGTCCTGAGTTACATCCTATAATAAACTGGTGATCTAGTAAGTCAATGTTTCTCTGAATTCTGTGAGCTGCTTTAGCAAATTCATCAAACCCAAAGAGGGGATCCTGGAACCTCCAATCTGGAGCCAGTCAGTCACAAGCAGGGGTGATAATCTGGTATCTGATGTTGGAAGGGCACGATCGTATATGGCCGAACCCTTTACTCGTGGAATCTGAGGCTGTCTCTGTGTAGATAGTGTCAGAATTGAGTTGACCTGTAGGACACCCATGTGGTGTCAGAACATTGCCTAGTGGAGTAGGACCTCCCCCGCAAACACACATCAGAGTTGGTGACCAGATTCTTTAAGATGTATCTTGAAATTACGGATTGTAAACAAACTCTCCAGGTGAATCTTACGCACATTAATAATTGAGAGCAACCAGCTGAGAGCCTGATACGGGCTCACGATTCAGGATACAGAGCTCAAGAGATGTTTTCTGAATAACAATTTCTTCTGTTCACTCACAAAGGGGACTCTGGCACCACATACCCTTTCATCTGAAAAGCACAAGAAGTAGAGGAAATTCAGAAACACCTGTAGAAAATTCAGCAACACTTCTACTTTTCAAATAAGATGAAGGGACTCGATTGTTCAGTAAAGCTCAGTCATTGCTGGGGGCCAGCTGGTGTGGCTTTTAAAAATGCGCCTGGCTGGGGCGCCTGGGTGGCGCAGTCGGTTAAGCCTCCGACTTCAGCCAGGTCACGATCTCGCGGTCCGTGAGTTCAAGCCCCGCGTCAGGCTCTGGGCTGATGGCTCAGAGCCTGGAGCCTGTTTCCGATTCTGTGTCTCCCTCTCTCTCTGCCCCTCCCCCGTTCATGCTCTGTCTCTCTCTGTCCCAAAAATAAATAAAAAACGTTGAAAAAAAAATTAAAAAAAAATGCGCCTGGATTTTGGCAGCTGGAGAGCCATGCAGGTAGCTAGGATGTGACTGTTCTAATACTTCATCTTCAAACCTTGGATACGTGTGGACGTTTCTGAAATGAAATTTGTTACCCTCAACATAAATGCTTCACTTTATTTTGTTTCTCCTTTTCCTATCGGGGCATGCAGATATGCAAAATCCGGGAACCAGAAAAACAAAAGTACTGAAATGTTATGTAACTCTGGCCCTCTTATAATGAAACAGATTCACGGTATTTTCTGTCCATCAAATGAATGAAGCTCTTTCCATCAAGGTAGTATGTAAACAACAATTATTTTCAGCCTCTCAGATAGACACACACAAGGCAAGGAAACAAACAGGTTCCTCTCCATGCAGCAGCAGCCAAATTCTGATAATGAAAAAGGCAACCGAATGGCTGTCGACACTGCCTTTTCCCCTGAGTTTGCCTGATATATAGATATATATATATATATATATATATATATATATATATATATTTGTGAATGACTAATGGGGAGGCAGCTGCTGCAGCAAATAGAATTCAAACCCCCATTAATATTGGTGACTCATCCGCTGGATTCTTTCCCCATATCTGAAAATGTCAGGAAATTAAAAAGGCATCGTGGCATCTCCGGGAGACAAGTCCCAAGTCAGAGCTGTAACCACTTCTAAATATTCCTGGCCTCATTTGGAAATTGGATACCACCTGGGACGTGGCCTGGTTTGTAGTCCCATCCATGGGGGCAGGACAGACTATCAATCTCACTGAGTAAAGCACTCGGCTCGTCCTTCAGCAGAGCCGGAATTTTGAAGCTGGCGATGTCGCTTGTAATTAAATGGAGCGAATAGGGAACTACATGTATCCTGGGCTTGGCTTCCTTAAGAGCTGAAAGAAAGAGGGGAACAGGCAGTGGTTGAAGCTCCATGGACCCCTTGTTTGGCTAAATATATTTCTCTTACGCTCTGTATAAGACATGGGTAGAGATGGACATTTAGAAACATCTGAATGATTCCATTTTGATTTTTAGTCTTTCCCTGAAAATTCAGCACCAACAATCAGCTTCCCAGTCACTTGAAACAAACCCTATAATCTGATTTTAATTCAACTGGATTTTTCAGCCTATTCTACAGGGGCCAGTTACTTGGTGTGTATGATGAGCAAAAATATATCTTTGGAAAATGAAATTTCAAAGCCTTATTGCAAAACTGGAACGATAGTATCTAGAACGGCAACGTGGCTTATGTGGTTGTCAGGTTCTTTGTTAAGGTGACTCTTGGCAATAATTCATTCAAATAAACTTGACATGAATCACTAAAGGGAGTCCCTGTTCAGAAGAGGGTAAAACATAGATATAAACATCTGTGCCGGGGCTGTGGGAATCAGGGAAGGCTTGGGAAAGTTTCTAGCATGTGGGCCATACTGTTGATGAGGGAGCAAAAAGCAAGCTGAGGGTAAAGTACAAGCTAACGTCCTGCAACCCACCCCTGCCCCCAAGAGGGATATGTACGACATTCCTCAGGTCCCCCTGGCGGCCCAAGAACAAAGGAAGGGGAAAAACAAATGGTTAACTGTTAGGGATCACAGTCCTGCAGGACTTGAATCTCCATCAACTCCATCAGTTTGCAATTGTCTTAATGATTTACAAGAAAAAAGCAATCTTCAGAAACCTATAGACTCAATTTCCTGGGACCCTGACATCACCCCCCCTCCCCCGCCGACCTCCATAGGATAGAAAATCTTATATAATCAGTCACTACTTACAATCCCAGTCCCCACAAGTCCTGTCCCCATGCTATGATAAAAACACCTTTTTGAACCAAAAACATCTCAAGAATTCTTTCTTGGCCACTGGCTCCTGAACTCCACTTCAAATCACATCACTTTGATGAGGAGATAGAATGGGTGCTTGTGGGGGGTGCTGAGGAAATCTCTCTTGGGGAGAGTGCAGGGGAGAGGCTTAGGTTTCAGAAACTGATCAGGCTGAAGGTTTGGAATGCAGTGGGGAAATGTAATTGGAATGGTGAATCATGGAAAGCCTCGAAAGCTAGAAGGAATGGTTTGTATGCCATTTTGCCGTCAAAGAAAGGTCAATAAAAGTTACTACTCATCAGGGATATAAGGGTTCTTTTATTAGTTCATTTATTTGACCATTACTTATAGAGTTCCTACTATGTGCATTAATTATAGGTACTGTTGATACAGCAGTAAAAAAAATGAAGTGCTTATTATCTCGGATTTGGGGAGAGAGTACAGGAGACAGATAAGCAAATAGAAAATACACACAATACAGCAGAGGAAAGAAGTGTGCCCTTTTATTTTATTTTTTTAACTTTTTAAAATTTATTTTGAGAGAGAGAGAGGAGAGAGAGTGAGAAAATGAGCATGAGAGGGGCAGAGAGAGAGGGGGAGAGAAAAAAATCTCAAGTGGGCTTCACATTTAGCACACGGAGCCCAACACGGGGCTTGACCATGACCGTGAGATCATGACCTGAGCCAGAATCAAGAGTCAGACCCTTAACCAACTGAGCCACCCAAGCACCTCGGAAGTGTGGTATTTTAGATAGCACTGTGGTCAAGGGAGGCCTTTTGGAGTTGATGCCACTTGATAAAACACCTGAAATCTAGGTGAGTGAATCATATAGGTCCTGGAGAGGTTAATTCCAGCCAATGGCATTTCAGTGATGCCAGGAAATGCTAGGCCCTGAGGCAGGAGCTCATGCTTGAGGAAGAGCAAGGAAATCAGTATGGCTAGAATAGAATGAACGGGAATAAATAGAAGGAAGAATGAATGAGGTCCAAGACTGTTAGGACGCAGATCTCCTACAGTCATTTGGTGGACCTCGGCTTTACTCTAAGAGATGGGAAATTGGAGGAGTTTGAATACAAAAGCCATCATGTCTGAGCTGTGTTTCTAAAATATTCCTCTGGCTTGTCTCTTGAGAATAGATTTTAGAAAGACAAAGATAGGATTAAAAAGACAAAGAATAGGAGACGATTGTTATAATCCAGGAAAGAGGTGATGTGAGTTCAACCTGGGTAGCAGTGATGAAGGTGGTCAGCAGTAATCAGCAGTGAAGGTGGATCCAACAAGATTTACCAATAGATTGGATGGAGAAAGTGACAGAAAGAGAAGTAGCAATAATTACTCCAAAGCTTTGCCTTGAATAATAACTAAATGGGTGACATAAATGAATTGAGGAAAGGTATGCCAGGGTAGGTTTTGGGGGGGGACCGAGAATTTAGCCTGAGCATATTGGGTACAAGAAGAAGACTATTAGACACCCAAGTGGGGACATGGAGTAGAAGGTAGAGCGTCTGGATCAGGAGTCCAGGGTAGAGGTGAAGGCTGTGTGTACACATTTAGGAATTACCAGTGTATTCGTAACATTTCAAACATGAGTCTGGAAAGCTCACCTACGGATTTGAGAGATGTAGAAGTTTCCGAAACCAAACTGACAATATTTCAAAGTTTAAAGGCTGAGGAAATGAAGGTTATCCACTAGTGGATATTGAAAAGGAGAAATGTTTAGGTGGGAGAGGAATCAAAAATAAGGTGAATTCTTTGAACAAAGCATCATTATTTTCATTATCGCCTCTTTAAGAAGTGGGCCTAAAGTCACATAGCTTGTGAGTGGCAGTGCCCATGCTCTTGACCACGTACTATTCTGCACAGAGTGGAAACACGCAAAAGCATTTTGTTTTGTAACCAGGTTTTTAAGCTCCGTAGTCAAAAGCTATGTTTGATACGCGAGTCTGCTCCACTACTGCTGAAAAGGAAGAAGCTCAGCAACTCAACAATCCTGAAGAAGGGAAGAACTCACCTTCAGGATTTTAATGTTAAATCTGGGACTTTATTCATTTATTTTTATTTTAATCCCAGTATAGTTAACATACAGTATTATATTTCAGGTGCCCAATATAACGATTCAACAGTTCTATACGTTACTTAGCGATCATCATGATGTGTGTACTCTTAATCCCTTTCACTTATTTCACCCATTCCCCATCCCCCACTTCCCCTCTGGTAACTAGTTTGTTCTCTATGGTTAAGAGTCTGGTTTTTGGTTTACCTCTTTTTTCTTTGTTCATTTGTTTTGTTCTTTTAAATTCCACATATGAGTGAAATTATATGGTATTTGTCTTTCTCTGACATTTCACTTAGCATTATACTCTCTAGATCCAATCATGTTGCTGCAAATGGCAGGATTTATTCTTTTTCATGGGTTGGTAATATTCCATTGTGTATATATTTCACTTCTTTATCCATTCATCTAATGATGGAAACTTGGGCTGATTTCACAATTTGGCTATTGTAAATAATGCTACAATAGATATAGGGATACATATATCCTTTTGAAGTCATGTTTTCATATTCTTTGAGTAAATACCCAGTAGTAGAATTCCTGGATCATCTGGTTGTTCTATTTTTAAGTTTTTTGAGGAACTTCCAAGTTTTCCAAAGTGGCTGTACCAGTTTACATTCCCACCAACAGTGCACAACATTTTGCCCCACATCCTTGCCAACACTTTTTATTTCTTGTGTTTTTGATTATAGCCCTTCTGACAGGTGTGAGGTGATATCTCATTGTGGATTTGCATTTCCATGATGATTGGTGATGTTAAACATCTTTTCATATGTCCATCGTCCATTTGTATGTCTTCTTTGGAGAAACGTCTGTTCATGCCATCTGCCCATTTAATAAGTTCTTTATACATTTTGGAAACTAACCCTTTATTAGATATGCCATTTGCAAATATCTTCCCTCACTCAGTAGGTTGTATTTTAGTTTTGTTGACTGTTTCCTTTGCTATGCAGCTTTTTTTTTTTTTATAGTCTCAGTAGTTTATTTTTGCTTTTTTGTTTCCCTTGCCTCAGGGTACATATCTAGAAAAATGTTGCATGGCTGATGTCGGAGAAATTACTGCCTTTGCTCTTTTCTAGGTTTTATGGTTTCGGGTCTCACATTTAGGCCCTTAATCCATTTTGAGTTTATTTTTTGGGTATGGCGTAAAGAAGTGGTCCAGTTTCATTCTTTTGCATGTTGTTGTCTAGTTTTCCCATGGCCATTTGTTAAAAGACTGTCTTTTTCCCATTGAATAGTCTTTCCGGCTTTGTCAAAGATTAATTGGCCACGTTATTTTGAGTTTATTTCTGGATTTTCTATTCTTTTCCATTGATCTCTGTGTCCAGTTTTGTGCCAGTAGTGAAAGTTTTATTTCTTCCTTACCATTTTGGATGTCTTTTATTCTTTTTCTTGTCTGATTGCTGTGGCTAGGACTTCCAGTACTATGTTGAATAAAAGTGGTGACAGTGGACATCTTTGTTTTGTTCCTGATCTTAGAGGAAAAGTAGATGGTATGGTTTTCTTAAATGCTCATTTATTCATTTTGAGAGAGAGAGAGTGAGAGCGAGCATAAGTGGAGGGTAGGCAGAGAGAGAGAGAAGGAGAGAGAAAATCCCAAGTAGGCTCCATGCTGTCACTGCAGAGCACTGTCAGTGTAGAGCCTGATGTGAGGTTCTATCTCACAAAACATGAGATTATGACCTGAGCCAAAATCAACGGTTGGATGCCCAACTGACTGAGCCACTCATGCGCTCCACAGATGGTGTGTTTTGATGAGAGAAATCATGATCTGTCTTAGGGCACCATTTTGCCCAGAATGGAGTTCTGATGCTTTTTAAAAAAATTTGTTTAATGTTTATTTATTTTTGAGGTAGGGGGAAGGGCAGAGAGAGAGAGAGAGAGAGGGAAACACAGAATCGGAAGCAGACTCCAAACTCTGAGCTGTCAGAACAGAACCCCATGTGGGGCTCGGCTCCCATGAGATTATGACCTGAGCTGAAGTCGGTCGCTTAACTAACTGACTGAGCCACCCAGGTTTTCCTGGGGTTCTGCTGCTTTGAAACACAGCATTTTATTTTTTCATTTGGAAGTACATTACCATATCATGCACCTGATGCTTAAAGGTAAATGTATAAGAATTCATAATCTTTTTCACACCTGGTGAAAGCCAGATCATTCAACATTGTTTTACTTTCTTAACATGACAAAGAAGGTAGAATATGTTGCCTTAAAAACTATGTTTCCCTGATAAATCCATTATAGCTCTCCCACCTGAAGTTCTCTAAACAATTTTGGGAACTCTTAGGGAATTTTAAACCAGAAGAAACTGCTAAGAAAAGGGCTTCCATATTTTGAATGGAAGGTATTATTTGATGACATTTAGGGTACACAAAATGAGCGTAGTGTACTTGTGTTTCAATTTAAGCTCTACTCTTAGACCTAAAAGATCAGACCTTACATCACAGCTAGGCTCGGACTTAGCAAATTAGCTCAACAACTTTTGAGTCTTAATTCCTGAAATCAGAAATTACCATAAGGATTTCTGCCATTCCTACCTCTTGGATGGTATGAATAATACAGTGACAGAATTTGTTTTGTTTATAAATTTATAAGTTGGTTGGTCAGCTTGATCATCCAGGCTTGCTCACGTGTCCATGGTCAGCTGTTACAGGTGTAGGAGAGCCTCAGTTGGACAACTCAGCTCCGTTCTCTGTGTTATTTCATCTTCCTTACTCAGGCAGAGGTAGAGATCAAGAAAGAAAGAGAGAAGGCAAAATCTTTGGAAGCCTTGGTTCAGAACTGAGCCCTTATCACTTCTTGCATATTCAGTTGGCCATATAAAGTTAAAAGGCAGCCCAGAATCTCCAACCATGTTATATTGATGATCTGAACCCTAATCTTCACTCTAACTCTATCCCTTCCTGGGCACGATCACTTCTTTTTTTTTTTTTTTTTATATGAAATTTATTGACAAATTGGTTTCCATAGAACACCCAGTGCTCATCCTAAAAGGTGCCCTCCTCAATACCCATCACCCACCCTCTCCTCCCTCCCACCCCCCATCAACCCTCAGTTTGTTCTCAGTTTTTAAGAGTCTCTTATGTTTGGCTCTCTCCCACTCTAACCTGTTTTTTTTTTCCTTCCCCTACCCCATGGGTTCCTGTTAATTTCTCAGGGTCCACATAAGAGTGAAACCATATGGTATCTGTCTTTCTCTGTATGGCTTATTTCACTTAGCATCACACTCTCCAGTTCCATCCACGTTGCTACAAAAGGCCATATTTCATTTTTTCTCATTGCCACGTAGTACTCCATTGTGTATATAAACCACAATTTCTTTATCCATTCATCAGTTGATGGACATTTAGGCTCTTTCCATAATTTGGCTATTGTTGAGAGTGCTGCTATGAACATTGGGGTACAAGTGGCCCTATGCATCAGTATTCCTGTATCCCTTGGATAAATTCCTAGCAGTGCTATTGCTGGGTCATAGGGTAGGTCTATTTTTAATTTTCTGAGGAACCTCCACACTGCTTTCCAGAGCGGCTGCACCAATTTGCATTCCCACCAACAGTGCAAGAGGGTTCCCGTTTCTCCACATCCTCGCCAGCATCTATAGTCTCCTGATTTGTTCATTTTGGCCACTCTGACTGGCGTGAGGTGATACCTGAGTGTGGTTTTGATTTGTATTTCCCTGATAAGGAGCGACGCTGAACATCTTTTCATGTGCCTGTTGGCCATCCGGATGTCTTCTTTAGAGAAGTGTCTATTCATGTTTTCTGCCCATTTCTTCACTGGGTTATTTGTTTTTCGGGTGTGGAGTTTGGTGAGCTCTTTATAGATTTTGGATACTAGCCCTTTGTCCGATATGTCATTTGCGAATATCTTTTCCCATTCCGTTGGTTGCCTTTTAGTTTTGTTGGTTGTTTCCTTTGCTGTGCAGAAGCTTTTTATCTTCATAAGGTCCCAGTAATTCACTTTTGCTTTTAATTCCCTTGCCTTTGGGGATGTGTCGAGTAAGAGATTGCTACGGCTGAGGTCAGAGAGGTCTTTTCCTGCTTTCTCCTCTAAGGTTTTGATGGTTTCCTGTCTCACATTTAGGTCCTTTATCCATTTGGAGTTTATTTTTGTGAATGGTGTGAGAAAGTGGTCTAGTTTCAACCTTCTGCATGTTGCTGTCCAGTTCTCCCAGCACCATTTGTTAAAGAGGCTGTCTTTTTTCCATTGGATGTTCTTTCCTGCTTTGTCAAAGATGAGTTGGCCATACGTTTGTGGGTCTAGTTCTGGGGTTTCTATTCTATTCCATTGGTCTATGTGTCTGTTTTTGTGCCAGGCACGATCACTTCTGTGTCTGGTTGTATTCTATGTCACTTCCATCTGTCAAAATTCAAACTCAAATATGGCTCCTCTCCTTCTGTTACATCACTTTCCCTTCCTTATCCCTTTCATATCTCCATAGCCACTTTCTCCCTCCCACACCCCTCCCACTCATCCTGTGGTAGAGGAATAGGAGAGAACTCTTGTTTGGAGGAACTTCAAAGTCATCTGGCAATGAGCATGGGAACAGGGAGAAGTGAGGATTGGGGCCATTTTGTTTTTGCGAACAATCTACTACAGATAATCATTGAATAGTAAGGCCCATTTTACCTAACGATTTGTGACCACTCTTTTTCTTATGACCTCTATGTATTTAGAAAACACATTTCCCATGATTTGATTCCAGTTTCTTGCCCTTTTCACAGGTGGAAACCAAGCAGAAAAGACTTTGACTCTATAAAGTTACTATTTGGTGCTTTTTGTCACTTCTAATTGAAATGGTGCTGCATTTAAAAAACTTGTGAAGTGTGGGGTGCCTGGGTAGTTCAGTTGGTTAAGTGTCTGACTTTGGCTCAGGTCACGATCTCATGGTTCGTGAGTTTGAGCCCCGCATCTGGCTCTGTGCTGACAGCTCACAGCCTGGAGCCTACTTTGGATCCTTTGTCTCCCTCTCTCACTCTGCCCCTCCCCCACTCACGCTCTGTTTCCCTCTCTCAAAAAATGAATAAATATTAAAAAAAAAATTTTAAAATTGTGAAGTGTGAGATGACACGGGAAAAAAATTTAAATTGCATTGGGAACTACATAGGACACACTTCATGGTTGCAATATAAACACAGTGAAGACTGTATACTTTATTTTTTCTCTTTCTGGGAATGCCATTATTATTTCCATTTTGTTGTTGTCAAAGTAATTGAAAATGCTCAGTTTCATATTCCTCCAGAGTAAACATACTGAGTGGGAAATTTCAAATTTAGGCCTCTCTCCTGTCTGATAACATGATTTGTATTACAAGTCATTGGTAGTGAGTGAACTGTTTGGACTATTAAACCAGAAAGTCACAGAATATATGTATCTGTCAGATAAGATTTAACTCCCAACTTTTTTCCAAAAGAGCTCCTAGTTATTTCTAATGAAAAAAAGTATATATTGTAAGTCTTTTCAGTAACTACAGAAACATAAAGAGGAGGCAAAAGTGAAAATAGAAAAAAATCTGAACGAATGGAAATACTGTTAAATTAGCTTTAAATTAGGCTTTATTCTTCATAATTAGAAAGAAACAATTGAAAGTACAGTTTTTTTTCTAGAGCAGTGATCTTACGCGAAGGTTGCTAACACAATAATGTCACTGGTAATTTGCTATTAATGACGGCTAAAGTTGTTGAATTATTTATTTTTTAAAATATAGACAGAATGGATTTACTTTTACTCACCTACATTTATGAATAGGAAAGAAAGGTGTGAAATGTATAGAAGTTTCTCGTATACCCCATTCCCCCCCACATCCATAGCCTAATCCATTATCAATGTCCCTCACCAGAGCAGCACATTTGTTAAAATTGATGAATCTACATTAACACAAATTACCCGTTGTCTAAGGTGCACTCTTTGTGTTGTATATACTATGGGTTTGGACAAATTCATAATGACACGAACCTACCATTATCATATCATACAGAGGAGTTTCACCGTCCTAAAAATCCACTGTGAGCCATATATCCATCTCTCCCCAACCCCAACCCCTGGCAACCACTAACTTGTTTTGCTGGCTCCATAGTTTTGCCTTTTTCAGAATGTGGTATAGTTGGGATTATACAGTGCGTGGCCTTTTCAGTGCGTGGGATTATACAGTGCGTGGCCTATTCATTGCTGTTATATAGGAAAGTGACTGACTTTTGTATATTAACCTTGTATTCTCCAAACTTGGTATACTTATTAATTCCAGAGGTTTTTTGTTTTTTTTTTTGTTTTTGTTTTTGGTGATTCTTTCAGGTTTTCTATATAGATGATCATGTTATCTGTGGATAAAGTCCATTTTATTTCTTTCTTCTCAATCTATTACTTTTTATTTCCTTTTCTTGTCTTATTTTCAGGTTGGTTTCTTTAACTTAGTAATAGCATTTACGATTCCTCCATATCTTTTCATGACTTGACAGCTCATTTCTTTTTAGTACTGAATAATATTTCATTAGCTAGATGTACATTAGTTTATTCACCCGCCACTCAGTTGCTTCCAAGTTTTGGCAATTATTTAGAAAAATGCTATAAACATCTGTGTGCAGATTTTTGTGTGGACCTAAGTTTTCAACTTCTTAGGGTAAATAACAAAGAGCACAATTTTTGGATTGTATGGTAAAAGTATGTTTAGTTTTGTAACAAACCACCCAACTCTCATCCAAAGTGACTGTACCACTTTGCATTCCCACCAATAGCGGATGAGTGTTCCTGATGCTCCACATTCTCACCAGCGTTTGGTATTGTCACTGTTCTGAATTTTGGCCATTCCAATAGATGTGTAGTGATAATTGCATTGTGGCTTTAACTTACATTTCCCTGATGACATGTGATGTAGAGCATCTGTTCGTAGGCTTGTTTGCCATCTGTATATCTTCTGTGGTGTGGTGTCTTTTAGAGTCTTTGGCCCATTCTTGAATTTCACCGTTTGCTTTCTTATTGGTGAGTTTTAAGAGTTCTTCGTATATTTTGGACAACAGTCCTTATCAGATGTGTCTTTTGCAAATACTTTCTCCCAGTCAATGGCTTGTTTTTCATTTTCTTGACAGTATCTTTCACAGAGGAGAAGATTTTAAATTTAATGAAGTCCAGTTTATCAATTGTCACTTGCGTGGCCTGAGCCTTTTTGTTGTTCTGTTGAAAAAGCTATTGCCAAACCCAAGGTCATCTAGATTTTCTCCTATATGATCTTCTTGGAGGTTTATACTTTTGCATTTTACATTTAGGTCTTTTATCCATTTTGAGTTAATTTTTATGAGGGGTGTAAGGTCTGTGCCTAGATTCATTTTTTTGAAAATCCAGTTTTTTGCATAAAAATGTTCCAGCACCATTTGTTGAAAAGACTCTTCGCTTCATTGTATTGTCTTTAGCCTTTTGTCAAAGATCAGTCGACTATACTTAGGTGGGTTTGTTTCTGGGTTCTGTATTCTATTTTATTGATCTGTCTTTTTGACAGATTGTCTCTTCTTTTGCTAATACCACATTGTCTTCGTAGTAAATCTTGAAGTCAGGTAGTGTCAGTCCTCAGACTTTATTCTCCTTCAATATTGTGTAGATTATTCTGGGTCTTCTCCCTCTCCATATAAACTTTCGAATCCATTTTTCAGTATCTAGAAATAACTTTCTGGGATTTTTATTAGGATTGAATTAAATTTATAGGTCAAATTAGGAATTACTGATATTATGACAATATTGAGTTTTCCTATCCATGAACATCGATTATCTATTTATTTAGCATTTTTTTTTAATTAATGTTTATTTTTGAGAGAGACAGAGTGAGAGCAATGGGGAGGCAGGGACAGAAAGAGAGGGAGACATAGAATCCTAAGCAGGCTCCAGGCTCCAAGCTGTAGGCACAGAGATCCTGACCTGAGCTGAAGTCGGACACTCAACCGACTGAGCCACCCAGGCACCCTTATTTAGTTTTTTGATTTCTCTCATCAGAGTTTTACAGGTTGCCTCATATATATTTTAAATATATTTTGTTAGGTATGCATACAAGTATTTCATTTTTTGGGGGGGGATGACAATATAAATGGTATTGCATTATTTATTTCAAATTCCACTTATTCATTGCTGTTATATAGGAAAGTGACTGACTTTTGTATATTAACCTTGTATTCTCCAAACTTGGTATACTTATTAATTCCAGAGGTTTTTTGTTTTTTTTTTTTGTTTTTGTTTTTGGTGATTCTTTCAGGTTTTCTATATAGATGATCATGTTATCTGTGGATAAAGTCCATTTTATTTCTTTCTTCTCAATCTATTACTTTTTATTTCCTTTTCTTGTCTTATTAATTAGTTAGGACTTTCATAACAACGTTGAAAAGCAGTGGTGGGTGGGAACATCCTTGTTTTCTTATCTTAGTGGGAAAGGTTGAGTTTCTCATCACAAAGTATGATGTTTACTATAGTTTTTGTAGGTATTCTTTATTTATCACATGAGAAATTCCTCTCTTTCTCATTTTACTGAGAGTTTTTTCTCATGAATGGTATTAGATTTTATTAAGTATTCTCTCTGCATCTATTGGTATAATCATGTGATTTTTCTTTTTTTAATCTGTTGATATGATAAATTACATTAATTTATTTTTGAATGTTCAACCACCTTTGCATACCTGAAATGAATCCCACCTGATCATGGTTTATAATTCTTTTTAACACATTGTTGGATTTGATTTGCTCAACTCTTTTGGAAGATTTTTGCATCTATGTTAATGAGAAATAGTGGTTTGTACATTAAAAAAAAATATTTTTGTCTGGTTTTGGTATTCGGCTCAGGTGGTAGGGTGAGGAACTTGGAGATTTCTCTTTCCCTAAGCCAGTTAGGCTCTGATAAAACCCCAGTTGTTTGGGCTCTGGTTCAATATTTTCTCCTGAAGGCAGACCTGGGTAAAGAACAGAATGATCTAGTATATTTCAAAATTGTTCCTTTTTCTCTACCCCTGCTGAAAGCAGAAAAAGATTTTTCTCCAGTATTTACTGTGAGAACCTGTTAGAGATCCAGATGACAGATTTCACAGAATGTGCGATCCTCCCAAAGACCGGGTCCCCCTGGAGTTTTTATCTACTGGACTTATCCACACTGAGCCTCCAACAATTCATCAATTATAGTTTGTTTTTTTTTTCTCCCAGTACTGGTTCCTGTGGAGGCTTCAGCTAACGGGTTTCTGTTCCAGTAAGTTGTGATTCTTTGTATTTGACTGTGAGTCACTCCCATTTCGGAGGCAGTGCTTTACCCTCTGAACCATGTCTCTTACAGATGTAAGAAGAGTCGTTGATTTTTCAGTTTGTTCATTTACTTGTTGTTAAAACAGAGTCGCTACGTCCAAGCTTTTTTTTTTTTTTAATTTTTTTTTTTTCAATGTTTATTTATTTTTGGGACAGAGAGAGACAGAGCATGAACGGGGGAGGGGCAGAGAGAGAGGGAGACACAGAATCAGAAACAGGCTCCAGGCTCTGAGCAGTCAGCACAGAGCCCGACGCGGGGCTCGAACTCCCGAACCGCGAGATTGTGACCTGGCTGAAGTCGGACGCCCAACCGACTGCGCCACCCAGGCGCCCCCGTCCAAGCTTTTTATACGCCAGACCAGACACCGGGATATATATAAGACACCTTTCGAAAGAGGTTGCTGTTCTTGATTTCATCTGAACCTCACAAATCCATAAGCGTTTTAGGGAGGTATTTTTTTTTTCTTAGTTTCCTTAAGGATAAACAAGAACCCAAAGAGATAGAAAACCCGGCAGAAGGCAATGCTGTCTCAGGAATGAAAGCCAGTTGATTACGGCTCAGGAACTTCCTGGACTGCTCTGAATAGCCTGAATTTACCTAAGTGGAGACCGGAACCCTTCACATGAGGTTCTTTGGCTTGGATTGACCCCACCCTAGGGTGGACGCATCTGCACACCCACGTTAAATTGTCAGCCATAAGCTTTTCCTGTCGGCAGCAGCTGGCCGTGGCAAGTGGTCATGGCCCAAGTTAGCTCTCTGGCAAGTACTCTGAGCCATTTGTATAAGTGCCAGTAGAGATGTCCTGAGGATATGCCAGGGCTGGACTGGAAGAGATAAGATCATTCCCCAAATGTTCAGTCCTGCCAGAGTAACTGCTCTAAGACCTGACTAATAATTAAAAGGAACACTTTTTTTTAGGTTGCAAGTATCTAGAGCGCATTACTGAAATGTCATTAGCCTGAAAGAGACTAGAGTACAAAGAATTACGGTTCCTCTATCTTGTTTTTCTAATGATTCACTGGTCAGATAATTATCGAATTTAAAGCATTTTTAAAGCTTCAAATGAAACACTTCGTTTAAAGCAATAGAAAGCAGGTGGTGATCGTGTACAAGAGAACGAACTCGGTTACACACAGGTGTATATTTTTTCGCTCTACAGATTGGATGAAACTTGATTGTGTCTGTGAGATCCTTTTAAAATGACACATCTTTAACATCACGGTGTGACACCAAGATTTCAGAGGCAATAAAGCTACTCTTTGTCTTGGAAATAATGCTGCCTTCTACGTACTCAGGAAGTTAATTCCATGACAAACTGGAGTGCAGTGTTCTCAACTGGCATCAAGATTTTCCTGGGGAAAATGAATGAGATTAATAAACGTGTTTGTAAAGGTAATCAATGATGCCAGAATGTAATAATTCTGAGACCGTCAATTATCACATCTGTTTTCGGGTGGTTTAAGGGAAAATCTCTGGCTTTACCCCATTTGAATTTAAATTCTTAATTACTTTGTGAGATCAGAAAACTATTTCACCTTTTCTTCTTCCAAATGTTTATCTTAATGTGTATCTTAAACGACTGTTGTGGGAATTAACGAGATTTTATAGAGATCATAGAAGTAAATGCCTCACCATAACACTAGGCATGTAGTAAGCTCTTAACAACTTATAGTGTAAAAATGCAGCCAGGGGCTCAGTCGGTTGAGCGTCTGACTTCAGCTCAGGTCATGATCTCAGGGCTCATGAATTCAAACCCGGCGTCAGACTCTGTGCTGACAGCTCAGAGCCTGGAGCCTTCGGATTCTGTGTCTCCCTCTATCTCTGCCCCTCCCCGACCTGTACTCTGTCTACCTCTCTCTCGAAAATAAATAAACAAAAATTTTTTTAAATGCAATCAAATGGTGTGAAAGATATAGGTGTCTTACTGAGATATTCTAATTATCACTTGCATAATTTTTAATATGTTCATTGAAATGCAAGGTATTCAGGGCTATCATCAAAAATAGAAGATGTAAATGCTGGCAAGGATGTAGGGAAAAGGGAACCCATGTGTACTCTTTGCTAGGACTGTAAATTGGTAACAGTCACTATGCAAAACAGTACAGAGGTCACTCAAACATTTAACAATAAAACTACCATATGAATCAGAAATTCCACTTCTGGGTATATATCGAAAGGAAATTAAAGCACTATGTTGCGGAGTTATCCGCCACCTGTGTTCACTGCAGCATTATTTATAAATAGCCAAGACATGGAAACAACCTAAGAGGCCATCAACAGATGAAAGAATACAGTTGTGAGATAATACACACACACATACATACATGCACACAACGGAATATTATTCAGCCACGCAAAAGAAGGAAATCTTGTCATTTATGATGACATGGGCATATCTTGAGGGCATTATGCTACGTGAAATAAGTCAGACAGAGAAAGACAAATACTGTATGATCTCACTTATATGTGGAATCTTTAACAAAACACCCCCCCCCAAACAAAACAAAACAAAACAAAACCCAAAGTCTTAGAAAAAGAGGTCGGATTTGTGGTTACCAAAAGTAGGAAGTAGGGGGAAGGGGAATTAGAGAAAAGTGATCAAAAGATACAAACTTTCAGTTATAAGATACTAGGGATGTGATATATAACATAGTAGCTATAGTTAACATTGTTCTACGGTATATTTGAAAGTTGTTGAGGTGGTAGATCTTAAAAGTTTTCAATACAAGGGAAAAATTTTTTTTCCTTTTTTTTTTTGTATCTATATGAGATGATGGATACTAACTAAACTTACTGTGATAATCATCTCAAAATACATGTAAGGGAAATCAGTATGCATTATACCTTAAGCTTAGACAAAACTATCTGTCAATTATGTCTCAATAAACTGGGAAAAATAAAATAAAATAGGAAGAAGAGAAGCTGCAAATAAACAAAAAAGAAAGACAAGATATTCAAAACTATGATGGTACTTAAGCTTAGAGATTATATGACACTATTAACACTAGTATATGTTTCACTTTTGGGTACCTTCCATGGTGCCTTCCTGAATTATCAATTAATGGCAGCAAATACAAATGACCAGGTCAGATATGGCAATTACTGTTCTCTCAATCTCTTTCTCTCTCAATCTCTTTCTGATGACAGATGGCATCCAATGTTCTAGGTCTGCATGAACAAAATGCACTATGTCCAAACTTTGAGCAGTTAAAAGCTAAATCTAAAAAGAAGTGATTAAGCAGCTGGGCTTGGAATTTCAAGTGCAAACAGGAATCTCTAAGACTTGGCAATCATCAATGCCTCAGTACCGTGATTTTTTTTTTTAGAGTGTTATTTTTGTTTTCTGTTTTTGTTTTTGTTGGTTGGTTGGTGTATGGGGACAAAGCTGGTGTTTCAACCTACCAGTCTATACCAAGACTTTCTGCCCTTGGCCTCCCACTGCTGGGTCCCCTCTGCCCCATGTCAGAGGTGGTATTTTAAATGATTACAAGGCAGTTAACAAAGGCATCTGATGTCTGTCTGATTTACTGTTCTATAAGCGATAAATGTTTGGCAAAAAGAAAGCTGGTACTATCTTTTCAGAAAAGCAATCTCAGATATGGAAGCCAGGAGTCCTGGTTTATGCTGGCTTTGCCATTTATGATTTTTGAAACTCTACCTTTGTGATTTCCCATCATTGAATAGTAATAACTGAAGTTTTCTTCCTGAGGAACATTTCTTTTCACAAAGTAGCCATGAGATGTGAGGTGAGTGGGTGGGGTGGTTCGTCTCCAGACCTCTCTCTACCTTGTGACGGACACAAGAAGTCACCGGGTAGGAAACTTCATATCCTAAGACTTCAGGGTTCAGCAGACTTCATTAAGAGACAGGACCAGTATGACCCTCTGAGCTGTCTGAGGAGGTCAGGTGTATGGACCACTGGGAGGACTAACAGTTCTGTCACTCCGAGAGTGTGCTGGCATTTTCAACCTGGTTACTGCTTGTTCATACCATCTATGAACACTCTTGGATAGCGTTGGCTGTTGAATTAACTTTCTGAACAATCTCAGATCAGATGACAGCTGAACATGAAAGGATTTTTAGGATAAACAAGGTATAAGCAATTCGTATTTCATTAATTGTCTAGACCGACAATATGTAACCACGTAGTAAGCTGAATCGCTTATCGGCTGGTGGCCTGAAATTGATTATCACTTTATTTAAAAAAAAAATCCCCCATTCATAACATATGTAAACTCACTAACTAAATCTCACAAAGGTAAGCTATGTATGTTTTAAATAAACTGGATCCACCACAATCTAATCCCTGATGTCTATATACTTCCTAAAGCAAAGCAATTCTTCCCCACAAGTATTGAGATGGATTAACAGATCCCATGCTCGTGAACCTACTTTGCCAAGATCTTACCCTCTTAATAATTTTTGAACGCATGAAGAAATCCTCATGTAGAACACTACTATTAAGAAATGCCAGTCTCATAAACCAAAGGCAGTAGATCATAGCTTCTCTGTATGCACTTGCTAGGATTCAAGGGATTCAATTTTTAGCTGTTGTAACTTTAATACTGGCCATTGCTGATAGAATCACCCATTAGGTTCTGGAAGTGTTCCTTTATGTGAACATAGCCAGTGAACCATTCTGAAATCCAAAAATTATATAGATTTTTAAAAACTAGCTACCTTGACAATACATGCTTGGGATTGACTTGGGCTGAGACTGAGAGCAAATTTTTAATTACCTACGAGTTACTGAGCATTGTAGCTATTTAAGATTTTGTAAATTTTCACTTGGTTTGTTTTCAACAATGCTGCTTACCATTAATTAGCTGGTATCTGTTAGCCAGAGTCTGTACAAATATCCACATTACCAATCACCCCTACAGATGGGATACTTCAGAATATTGAGTCATCGTGTGTTATACAATCCTGATGACATTTTAGGTACCTAGGGTAGCTTTTCTGGACTGAGCTGAGCAAATAGTTGTCTTCAGCTGAAATGAAGGTGGGATTCCTTCATTCCTAGCTGCCCGTCTGTTAGCAGACAAGCTCTCACATCTTTTGTGAGATAACCCCCTTTTGTCCTAAAGATTTATATTCTTTCTGTCATTCTATCTGCCTGTACTAGACCAAAGGAGAGATCAACCCAGCCAGATATTGGCAGATGGATTTGAAGGCCCACCTTCCATTTCTGATGATAACACCGCCCGTGTAATCTGGAAGGAATATCTCTTCGTCTTCATCATCTGGGCATCTTCTTTTTTCTAAGGCAATGAACTAAGTATAGCTGGCCAGCATGGACTGAAGGAAATCAGACACCAGTGAACAACCTGGGCAGGCTCAGCATATCCTGAGAAGGGAAAGGACCAAATTTTTAACGCAGAGAGAAATCTTAGTCATAATCTTGTTAACTTCCTCGCACTGAGTCCCAGAGAGTCTGATGGTGTGTCTAAGGCTCAAGGTGAATCAGTGTGACAGTCAAGATTGGAATCTATATCCCAATTTCCTCAGCTATGAAGCAGGGATGACAATAGCCCAGCTCACTGAGGGGTCATGATGCGTATGTTTTATCTGCAGCACTTTCGCCTGTGGGACATCTTGTCAAATATTTCAATCTAACTGTCTGGTTCTCTTGGTAAGAGATTATACCTAAGTACATAACGTGTACCTTCCCAATCACGATTATCTGAGCCTCAAATCTCACACCTGTGAGAGACGGCTAATTTGCATAATCTCATGTGATTTGAGAGGATGAAGTAGCCTGATATGAAAACCACTGTAGACTGTAATTTTCAAATACTGGTTGGTGTTATTATCTCTGAGTTCTTGTCTCAGGATAACTTCAGATATCTTCAAGAGAACATCACTCATACGAATTAAATTTGGGATATAACCAAGGGCTTAGATTAGTTAGCAGAAATAATTAACCTAAAAATATACCTTTCTTGAATGGGGAAAGAGATGTTGTTGGGGAAAGAGTACGGTTGAAACAAAACAATACCGATGTTAAGCCATTCTGTAGCTAAAGCCTTCCCTGGGCAGTCCTGTTGAAGTGCTTGGATATATCTCATTCTCCATGGGCCACCATGACTTGAAATTTAGTTGCTACAGATTGCCAGGAAACTATTCTCAGAAACAGAATCAGATGCCTGAATGCTAAAGTAAGATAAGCAAAAATAAAGTTAAAATGTAAAGTGATTGTCCAAAAACTCTTCATTTCAATTTTTTTTTAACTTTTATTCATTTTTGAGAGACAGAGACACAGCGCAGGTCGGGGAGGGGCAGAGAGAGAGAGAGAGAGAGAGATAGAGAGAGAGAGAGAGAGATACATAGAATCCGAAGCAGGGCCCAGGCTCCGAGCTGTCAGCACAGAGCCTGACGTGGGGCTCGAACTCGCAAACCGTGAGATCATGACCTGAGCCAAAATCTGACACTTAGACTGAGCCACCCAGGTGCCCCCCAAAATTCTTGATTTTAAAATGATTTCATATATAAATAGAATTAAGGTAATTGATTGCTAATGTACATATCATGAGATTCAAGATATACAATGGTATGTTCTTTTTATATTTGTAAGATAACAAAACTCAGATAATATCTATTTAAGCTACTGATTGGCAAAATGTGCTTTGAAAAAGCTGGACATGGTTTGTTTTGCTTGTTTCTTGCAAAGAAGCTGAAGGGAAGGAGCCTGATGGTAGCAAAGATTTGGGAACTTGTCCAGGTCTAAGGCAACAGTCTTTGGGATATTTGCTTCAATATGGAATTAATTGGCTCTGATGGATAATTTTAATCCCTGTTTCCAAAGACAATATCAATAGTTCCAGTCACGCTTCCTGGATAAGGATCCTGATTGTTAGAACCACAGAGGCACCATACATAAATGCTTTCTGGAATGACCACGGATATAAAGAAACCAAAAGATCAAGGAGTATTTACTTTTCCTGATCATTGCACTCACTGTACGTATAGTTTCCATCACTCCCTTCAAAATTATATTCAGTGAAATTCCGAATGTCTTCCATTATGAACGCATTTATTGAATTCTGATTAGTTCAGGATAACAAGCTAAATTTAAAAAGTAGCATTGTGGAGACTGTTGATAATTGCAATCAAATTTGGCCCCGATAGTAACTCCTTAGAAAGTGAGGTAGTAATTGAACCAATTGAAATAATGAACCATCTTCCTCTGATTAGTAGATGTGAAGGAAAGAAAGGAGAGCTGACAAAACCAGTGATTATAGTGGCCTTAGATTAGGTTGGTGCTCTAATCCTTTACCCAAATGAAATCTGTTGACCAGCCTGTACTTTCTTTAAAAATCACAGCATGAACTAAAGACAAGAGATGAGTCACAGTCCTGTGTGGTGTTGAACAAACTGGCTTAAGTCATGATTCATGAGACTTTAGCTTTGGGAATTGCAAATTCTTTTCTTCTTATTCAAAAATTAAAGGGAAGGAAATGGATTCTTAATTGTGATTCTAAGGAACAATAAAAAGTGCTTTTTATGTTGTCTTCTGAATGATATTAAATAAATGATTAGACTTTATATCCTACTGACTTTAAATCTAAAAGAGATAATTTTATAGTAGTTCTAGCCCTGAGCCAGAAAGTAAAAGTTCAGAAAGACTTACTTACTCAACTTTTTAGAATAACTGCTGTTCTTGAAAAGCCTATGGATACAAGTGCTAAGGCATCATTAAGTATAAAAAATATTTAGGCCAAGAGATGACAGTAGTAATACAAAGAAGAAACCAGGACAGTTGAAAACAGCGCTCAGATAATGATGCCTCATTAGTACATTGAAACAGTCAGATTTTTAAATAATGGTCTAAAACAGAAACTAGGCCACTTGATTCACACTGGGGCAAGGGTTATAAAGACAAGGCTCTTCCATAAGACAAACATTTTCAGGGCAAAAATCTTGGCTTTATTTTCTTGTATTATAAACAACAACAAAAAAATGGGTGGCACAGTGCCACAATGGGAGAACAAATTTGATTTCTGAGGCTGCCAGGATTAAACTTAAAGTAGGTTTTATTTTATTTTATTTTATTTTATTAAAAAAATTTTTTTTTTAACCTTTATTTATTTTTGAGACAGAGAGAGACAGAGCATGAATGGGGGAGGGGCCAAGAGAGAGAGACACACAGAATCGGAAGCAGGCTCCAGGCTCCGAGCCATCAACCCAGAGCCCGACGTGGGGCTCGAACCCACGGACCGCAAGATCGTGACCTGAGCTGAAGTTGGACGCTTAACCGACTGAGCCACCCAGGCGCCCCTTAAAGTAGGTTTTAAATAAAATCAACAAAGGCCTTCCATATATATGGAGAGTATTTGACATTCTTTGACTGCCCAACATCTAATTCTGATAGTATTTTGATTTCTCCTTGGAGAGCTACCTCTCCCTCATTCTGTCTTTTTGTGGGAGCATAATTCCTTCTGCATGCCTTAAGCTATTTTGCTGAGAGGTGTGTAACATTCCTTCCCTCCTCCTTGTGTTTCAGTGAAGTGGGTGTGTGACAACCTTGACTGAATGGGTGCTTTCCTCCAGGATTTCAAATCTTGAGAGTGTGAACCAAGGGCAGAAAAAAAATGGTTGGGTAGAATTATTTATGGTGACAACCATGGCGAAATTGCCACATAGATTTTTCTCTGAGACATTTGTATGTTTCCGGGTCCTAGCCCAGTTGTGTCCCCTTACAATTTGGTCCTTCTATTTTCATCAATTTTGTGAGACTCTGAATTCTTCCCGATTAGTTCCCTTTGCTTAACAGTCCAATTCTGTTTCTTGCGCTGTGAAACCACAACGGTTCCACTGTGGAAGTTAAATATAGCCAAGTTGCAAGGTTAAACATAAATGCAATGAGCTTCAAGTTTCCCTGCAGAGTAGGGGTTACTGTATTTTGGAAGCTTATGGAGATATTTTAAGAATGAAAGAGCTTCTGGGGCACCTGGGGGGCTCAATCGGGTAAGCGTCCAACTTCAGCTCAGGTCATGATCTCACGGTTTGTGAGTTCGAGCCCCCTGTCGGGTTCTCTGCTGTCAGCATGGAGCCGGCTTCAGATCCTCTGTCTCCCTCTCTCTCTGCCCCTACTCTGCTCTCTCTCAAAAATAAACATTAAAAAAAAAGTGAAAGCACTGTGAAAGGAGATGCATAGTATTAGTTTTCATATAACTTTGATCCCTGATAGCACTTCTTATCAGGGGATGAATGGTTCCTGAAAAAATTTGACACCACCTGATATACGATACAGCCTCGTCTGGACAGGGGTGAGAATAGAAACCTACCTTTGTATCCCAAGAAGTTTACAGAAGAGCTTTGTGGTCTTGGTTTTGTTGTTAGCTAGGGGCTCCTACTGATCCTTTCCATACCTCTTTATTTAAATATGACATAAAAGTAGTCAAAGATGGGCAGAATGAATCAATAGTATATCTCCAAAATTGGCAAAAGTCTATAAATCATGCAGTTCAGCCTCTTTCCTTCTATAACATTTCCTGATCAGTTGCACTGTTGCCGGGACACCTTTAGGTATTGAATGTTCACTTCCTCACAAGGATGGCTGCATTTATTAGAATCTTTCTTTTGACTTTGAGTCCAAATATAGTTTCCTTTAATGGTGTGTATTTGTTGATTATAAAATTGATCTATAGAGAGGTAGAAAAGTTTACTGCAAATATTTGTCCATGAACCCTCATATCCTTTTTTCTTTCTATATTTGTATCACTAATTAAAGATTAAAAATGGGGCAACACAGATGACATAAAAAAAACAACTCAGGATGCCACTAAAACATGATTGAAAGAAATAAACAAATTCAATAAGGTTGTAGGATATAAGATCAACATACAAAAACCAGTTGTGTTTCTATATTGTAGCAGTAAACAATCCAAAAAGTAAATAAAGAAAACATTTCCATTTAAAATATTATTAAAAAGTTTTTAAATACTAAGCATACATGTAAGAAAAGGGCAAATCTTGTACACTGAAAATTATAAAAGATTGTTGAAGTAAATGAAAAAATATCTAAATACGTCTATGTGGTCTTTCGACATCTCATTTTATGGATCAGAAGGCCTAATGCTGTTAAGATGACAATATTCCCCTAAATGAGCTAAAAATTCAACACAATCACAATCAAACTGCTAGCTGACTTTTTATAGAAATTGACAAGCTGATCCCAAAATTCATTTGAAAATGCAAGGGTTGATAGATAGCCAAAACAATATTGAAAAAAAGAAGAAGAAAATTGAAAGACTCACACTTCCTGATACAAAAATGTACTATAAAGCTGTACTATCAAGATAGTGTGGTATTGGCATAAGGATAGATGTATATAAATCAATGGAATAAAATTGGAAGTCCAGAAATAATCTCTTATATTTATGGTCCATTGATTTTCAACAGGAGTGCCAAGACAATTGAATGAGGGAAAAGAATGGCCTTTTAAACAAATAGTGCTGATATAAATGGCTACCCACATGCAAAAGAAAGAAGTTGGACACCTTAAACTACACACAAAAATGATGTCAAAATGGATCATGGGCCAACATATAAAATTTAAGAGAATAAGAGTTTTAGAAGAAAACATAGAATTCAATCTTCATCACCGTATATTAGGCAATGGTTTCTTAAATGTGGGAGCAAAAGCATGTGTGAAAAAAGCAAAAATAGATATACTGGACATATCAAAATTAAAACGTTTTGTGCTGCAAATGATAGAGTCGAGAAAATGAAAAGACAGCTATTCAATGGAAGAAAATATTTGCAAATCATATATTTCATAATAAACTTACATCTAGAATATTTAAAGAACTCTTACAACTCAACCATAGAAGCACAAATAATCCAATTTCAAAAATGAGAAAAGGATTTGAATGCCCATTTCTCCAAAGATGATATACAAGTGGCCAGTGAGCACATGAAAAGTACTTATAAGCCATCAGGGAAATGTAAATCAAAACACAATGCGTTATCACTTCACACCCATTAGGATGGCTATCATCAAAAAAATGTTTAATAACAAGCATTAGAGAGAGAGAAGGGAAATTGGAACCCTCATATACAGCTTGTGGGAGTGTAAATTGGTACCATTGCTTTGGAGAACAGTTTAGCAGATCCTTCAGATCTTAAACATGGAGTTACCATATAACTCGACAATTCCATTCCTAAATAGGTATCCAAGAGAAGTAAAAACACATGTCGGTACAAAAATTTGTACGTGGATGTTCACAGTGGTGTTATTTTCATAGCCAGAAGGTGAAATAACCCAATGCCCACAACTGACAAATGGATAAATAAATAAAATGTGACGTATTCATATGACAAAATATTATTTGGCCATAAGAAAGAATGAAGATATTTGTACAGGAACATTCACAGGCGATATTCATTGTAGCCCAAAGGGTGGAAGCAACCCAATGTCCATTGTCCATCAAGAGAAGAATGGATAAACTATATATATATATGTATATATATATATATATATATATATATATACATATATATATACAGTATACACAGTGGGATATTATTCATCATTAAAAAGAAATAAAATTCTGACATATACTACAACATGGATGAACTTTGAAAACATTATGCTAAGTGAAATTAGCCCACATAGTATATGATTCCATTGATATGAAACGTCCAGAATAGCTACCACTATGGAGACATAAAGTAGATTAGTGTTTTTCTGGAGGAGTTGGGAGGGGAATGGGGAGTCTTTTTGTCATGATGAAAATGTTCCAAGATTTGATATTGGAGGTGAAGAACTCTGTCAATATACCAAAAACCAATTGAGTCGTGGCTTTAAATGTGTGAGTTTTATGGTATGTGAATTATATCTCAATAAAGCTATTTAAAAATGTATTAAAGGGGAGCCTGGGTGGCTCAGTTTGTTGAAGGGCTGACTTGGGCTCAGGTCATGATCTCACAATTTGTGAGTTCAAGCTCCGCATGGAGACTGCTTCGGATTCTGTGTCTCCCTCTCTCTCTCTCCCCCTCCCCAGCTTGTTCTCTCTCTCTCTCTCTCTCTCTCTCTCTCAAAAACAAATAAACATTAAAATAAAAATAAAAATGTATTAAAAACAAACAAATGAGGCTACACCAAGAACAGATCTTTGGATAGGCTAAATATAGAAAAGGAGTATCTCCATCACCCTGTGTGATTCCTTTGCAGCGTTCACCGTATTTTGGAATTACTGTGCTTGTTTTCATCTAATTGCTTGTCTTTTTCACTAGCCTCTGAATTCCTTGAGCATGGGGATTAACTTCTGTCCTGTTTACCATTGTATTCGCAGCATTAAATACAGCGACTGGCACTTACAGATATCTAATAAAGATTTGTTATGGTTGGTAAGCCAACTGAAACTTACTTTTAAGCTGAAACTAATCCATTAAACAAGTCATACAGGAATGTTTTCCAAATGGTTAAGAATCCAATTTGCCAATATGAATTTTTCTGTGTTGCTCATGAAAATATTTTGAGAGACCACATCAACAGCCATGTAGAAATCTAGTTACTTGCTATCCACAGTATTGCACTGCAACATTAATAAAGTGGAATGAACTGAGTTGGCATAATGTTCTTAATGAGCCTGAAACAACCTAAGAGTTTCACATGATGGGAACGAGTTTATCAAGAGTTCAATAGACTAAGACTGCATGGAGAAAAAAAAAAAAGTTTTACACATAATTCCTATGCCAATAATTCCCATAGCACTGACATCCTAACAATGATAGTATTATCTTAAATATATGCAGTATTCTTCTGTTTATAAGGATCTTTCACATGTGTCTTCATTTGGCCAAAATTCAAGTGAATAGAAGTCCACCCAGAAACTTATACAAGAGCCTGTGGCTCTCCTGCTAGTAAAGAGTCTAAAGATTCTTATCACTGTGCGTTAAGAAGAAGAAGAAGAAGAAGAAGAAGAAGAAGAAGAAGAAGAAGAAGAAGAAGAAGGCGGCTATCTAATGTCAGGGTTAGGGACTTGTAGTGACTGCCTATCGTTTGAACTCCTCAGGGTTACTATAGACTCTGGAGGGAAATTCCATGCTTCACTCACCCAGAAACATCCTCTTTGTTGTTTTATACTTTAATGGATTCTGTGTATGGCATCCTTTGATATAGATCATCTGTACAGGATCCTCTTCTCTCAAAGTATTTTTTAGGATCTGTGTCCTATTCACCATCCTCCACTACAAAGCTATCTCCCAGTGGTTCCCTTGTACCTCCTATAACCCATGGTTGACTCACCATTATGATGGCTCCAGTCTCCCAGTGGCAGAACTTCTAATTTCTTTGTGTGACCCTACTTTGGAGTCATTTAACTATCCATGGAATGATGTCAAATAATTAATCTCCTAATTGAACAATGATTGATTACCTTTTAGCCAAGTCAGTCCTTAAAATTTTTCTCTTTAGGGGCGCCTGGGTGGCGCAGTCGGTTAAGCGTCCGACTTCAGCCAGGTCACGATCTCGCGGTCCATGAGTTTGAGCCCCGCGTCGGGCTCTGGGCTGATGGCTCAGAGCCTGGAGCCTGTTTCCGATTCTGTGTCTCCCTCTCTCTCTGCCCCTCCCCCGTTCATGCTCTGTCTCTCTCTGTCCCAAAAATGAATAAACGTTGAAAAAAAAATTTAAAATTTTTCTCTTTATATTTAATATTAATATTGCTAATAATTAGTAAATGGGAATGAGACGTGGAGAGCAAGTGGATACTAAGCAGAGATAGATTTTTTTTCTCTGCTAATATTAGTTAGGAGGAAGCTAATCAAACTGGAGAAAAAATTGGAACATATTCCCATCTCTTAATGAGGAGAAATTTTTACTTCCCGCTTTAGCAACTTGTCGATAACTCAATTTTCAGGCATATTATTGCTTTTGCAATTGATACAAACATTAAAATATTGTCATTTGGAATAAATAAGTACATGAAATGATTAACTGACCCCAACTCTTAAGTGTCACCGGCCAAATGTTACCATTTGATTGACTCGGTAGATGTTTTCCTATGCCAGTGGCTTGATAGGTATAGACATGTTTGTAAGAAGCTCCACAGAAACCTCCACATTGTCGTAAAACAATAAGGTTTACTAAATTATTCACTTCTATATAAATAAGTGTTCAAGATATGTAGCTGACACAGACTTTGCACTTGTTCCTTCATTATTATTTCAAAAATTAAAGAAGTGCTTTGGGTTTCTTGGGAAGTAAAGGTGAGGCTCAGAATCAAATCTCTTCTCTAGTGTGTTGTTTAGATGGTTATAGCCCGACTTGTGTTTGGGCCAAAAGACATAAGAAGAGTTAGAAAGACTTCTTGATCATAAACTTAAGCTGTATAAAGAATAAAGCTTTAATTCAACCTAGATCTTCTCCAAACATATTATTAGTCAAGTTTCCCTTTGCTGCCCTTGCCAAATGCTGATGGTATAGACAGGAATCAATGAAAACTCTCGCTGAACAGAATTATGTGTTGGGTAACATTTGTTGTTAAAAATTTCACTGTTCTCTGCATCATCCCTGCGGTTGTGAAATTGCTTGGTTTTATGGAATGCTTATTTCTTTGCATGGCATTTGACTGTACTAGCCCTCCAATAGTCTATTTCTGCTCCGTGGTATTGATAATTCTTTATTTCTAGAGAAAATGTTATCAAGGATAACATTTCTTTAAGTTGCTCTGTGACCTCCAAGTACTAAAAGGTGTCTTGATTTTGGTATGTTGCTGTTTCTTTTCCTGAGTTGGTTATTATATAGTACTCAGGACGTTGTTCACTATTTTCTTCCATAGCAAATAAAACAATGACATAAGCTGTAGAAATGAACCCTGGATTTGCATCAGAAAGGCAGAACTTGAATTCTACCTCTGGCACTGACTAATCGTGTGGACTTGAAAAATCCACTTATATTCTCCGTGTTCAGGTTTCTTCATCTAGTCCATAGGTCCTGCCTGAAAGAGAGGGTTTTATTGGAACTCAAATGCAGTAATGAAAGATACAAGTCTGGAAACTAGAAAACACATACAAATATTATATGGCTTTATTATTATTATGAACAGGTTGCCTTTCAGAGCCCAGAGTGCTCACCATTACACCATGGAACCGCCTAAAGTTTCGTTTTTCAGTTAGTTGTTTGGAACACAGAAGACAGTATTTCACTACACAGGGAGATTCTCAAATTTGCTCAGATTGGGGATCACTTGGAAGGCATGGTGTTTTTGCAAAATACCATGAAATACTGATATGTTTAATTCCATCATGGGACGTAGTAACATCAAACTAATGAGAAATATGAATTAAGTATATATATGTAATTTAATTTTAAAATTTTTTTAATGTTTATTCATTTTTGAGAGAGAGAGACAGAGACAGAGACAGAGACATAGCATGAGCAAGGGAGGGGCAGAGAGAGAGGGAGACACAGAATCTGAAGCAGGCTCCAGGCTTTGAGCTGTCAGCATGGAGCCCGATGCAGGACTCGAACTCACAGACTGTGAGGTCGTGACCTGAGCTGAAATCAGATGCCAACTGACTGAGCCACCCAGGCACCCCATATGTATGTAATTTCAAATTACAATCAAGAGCATGTGTCCATGAAAATACTTTTTCCATTTATATATCATGTGTTCTTTGTCCAGTCATCATTGATGCCTTGCCATTTGCTAGGCTTAATTGCAGAGAAGAAAGATTTGCAAAGATTTAAGAAATATTAGTGGAAAAATTTTAAATTGGGAATATATTCCAAGTATATGGATTCTACTCTGCCTTCTCTCCTCCCCCCCTGCCCTCTACCCCATCTGTCCACACCATTATAATTAAGACGGAACCAAGTTGTGAATCATCAGTATGTGGGAGAAGAGATTGAGAACCACCATCATAAAGGGTGTTTCTGAACCCAGGTTAGCCTGTCTATTTAATCCATAAAGTGGCTGTTCCAACAGTAGTAGCAGAACAGGTCATTTATAAGCCGAGTGTTTTCAGATTAGAAAATGCTGTTTTTTGAATTGATGAAGAGAGTAAATTCTAATCATCTTTATGGGTGCTTTTAGGATTAAAGAAAAGCAGCTTATAAAGTTTTTTCTTACATAATAATGAAAAACACTGAGACTGAAATCCCCAAGAAATCTTCTATTGTTGCGCTTGTTAAAAAGAAACATTTTTACTATTTCAGTGAAGAATTGATAAATGTAAAAATTACAGTTTCTCTTTCTTTTTTGCCCACTACCTCATCTAACACTTAAAAACATGTAGTATTACCTGAAATCTCTTGGCCATTCGGTTAAATAATTCACTGAAATAGAAGAATCAGACTCAAAGGCATGGCCGTGATTTAGAACAACTTAGTAATTAGCTTCTATCTTCTATTGACACATACCAATTAATTACTAAATCATAAACATAAGAAGTCAATTTGGTTTTCCTGGGATTGTTTCAGTTTCCATGGCTTATGCATAAATTTTTCATCAAGCTCTACCTTCTCATGACACAAACATCCATCATGGCACAAAGCATCAAATGTAAAAGGCCATAAAACTCGGGGACTGAATTCTGATCCCAACACTGCCCCACTGGACAAGTAAGTCTACTTCTGTGGACATTGACTTCCTTGTCTTTAAAATAAGAGGATGGTATTTAGGGACTCTATCACACTGAGCAAGACCTATGCCCCATCTTACATAAGCATTGGGGCCTTGAGCCTGGAAGAACTTATGTCTCCTCATATCTATTGTCCTCAAAGGCTGGGGCACATGTCAAGATGTCTCATCTTCCCTAAATAATGGCACTGTAGCCACGTGCCATTCATGAATTTCTCTAATCATAGAAGACACTAGGCATTTGTGTCTTTAGTTCGAAATGATCAATTATACTGGCAATGTCAAATTTGCCAAAAACCCAGCTTTTATCAGGTGGTGCTGAAAGAGGGACAATAATGAAGGTGGTAACCCAGTCATGGGCAAATGTAGTCACGGGATCCTGTTCACGTGAAGGATACAGGTGTCATGTGTTGCCCTATCCCCTGTCAACCAACTTAGGAGCCGTCAGGAAGGAGACTGGCTCCTGTGATATTCTGCAGATGGCAACAAAAGGGAATTAAGAAAAGCAGGTTTTAAAATGTGAATGTGATATTGTAAGAAACCAAGGGTGGATGACTGAATTATTGTTTGAAAGTCTTCATGCATTCTCTGCATTAGAATCATATATCCATGCCCTTTGCCATGGGACTCTGCAGTACAACCCACTAGTTTGGTTGGAGTCTATTTTCCCAACCAGTGATGTTGGGACTGGATTTTGTGATTGACTTTAATCAGTAGAGTGTGAGTAGAAGTGACAGTGCCAGCTCCAGGCTGAGCCCTGCACTCTGTGATTTGTCACAAGAATTGTCATTGATCCAAGAAGAATGGAGAATCATGTGTAGTAGATGTGAACCCAACCTCTAGTTTTTGATCGAGCCCAAATGACCTAAAGGCCAATGCAAAGCTGCACCAACTATCCACAAATCCCCAAACAAGGAAAATAAATGCTCAAAGCTGATAAGCCCTGCATTTTGAGGTGGTTCGCTATCTAGTCTTATTGTGGCCACAGCTGGCCAAAACATTTAGGAAATGTTATTTAATGTGTTAGAAGGTGGAATCAATAAATTAGGTAACAAGCCTACCCACCCTCCTTTTCTTTCTTCTTCCCCATTTCCCTTTTCCCTTTTACCATTCCCCCCTCCCTTCTCTGTCTCCTTTCTTTTCTTCCACAAACGTTTACCGAAAGCCAACTAAGTTTTCCGAACTGTGCTGGAATGACAAAGAAGGGCTGATTCCTGCCTTTAGGAAACTGGACAGATAGAATACAGGTTATGAAGAAGGGCAATGTGATTGAGAGGCGTGCACCTGAGAAGTTAACTTAGTCTGCGGAATTCCGAGGGCACGAGAGTTCAAGATGAGGGGCAAGCAGCATAGAGGGTGGAGAGAGGAAATTTCCAGGAGATACAGAGGCATGCCTGAAGATCCTGAACTAGGGAAAACTAGGTTTTAAAAACAAAATGAACATTATCTTCATCCACAACAATAAAAATGGGGTACAGCAAAAGGCAGATATTAAGAGGGAAAGTAATGCCAGATGCAGGGAGGTAGACATCTTCGTTGTTCTCTTTTTAAGTTTGTGAGGAAACGCCATACTGTTTTCCACAGTGGTTGTACCAGTTTGCATTCCCACCACCAGTGCACAATGTTTTTCTCTACATCCTCGCCAGCACTTGTTGTTTCTTGTGTTTTTGATTATAGCCATTCTGACAGGTGTGAGGTGATATGTTACTGTGGTTTTGATTTGCATTTCCATGATGATTGGTGATGTCGAGCATCTTTTCATGTGTCTGTTCGCCATCTGTATGTCTTCTTTGGAGAAATGTCTGTTCATACCTTCTGCCCATTTAATAAATTCTTTATATATTGTGAATACTAACGCTTTATTGGATAGGTCATTTGCAAATATCTTCTCCCATTCAGTAGGTTGTCTTTAAGTTTTGTTGATTGTTTCCTTTGCCATACAAGTGCTTTTTAATTTGGGGTAGCCCCACTAGGTTATTTTTGCTTTTTTGTTCCTTTTGCTGCAGGGTACATATCTAGAAAAATGTTGCTATGGCTGATGTCAATTTACTGCCTGTGCTTTCTTCTAGGATTTTTATGGTTTCAGGTCTCACATTTAGGCCCTTAATCCATTTTGAGTTTATTTTTGTGTATAGTATAAAAAAGTGGTCCCATTTCATTCTTTTGCATGTTGCTGTCCAGTTTCCCCAACACCATTGGTTGAAGAGACTATCTTTTCCCCATGGATTAGTTTTTCCTCAACTGTTGAAGATTAAGTGGCCATATAATTTTGGGTTTATTTCTGGATTTTCTATTCTTTTCCATTGATCTCTGTGTCCATTTTTGTGCCATTTTGTGTCATACTGTTTTGATTACTATAGCTTTGTAGTGCATCTTGAAATCTGGGATTGTGATGCTTCCAGTTTTGTTCTTCTCTTTCAAGATTGCTTTGGCTATTTGGGGTCTATTGTGGTTCTGTACAAATTTTAAGATTGGTTGTTCTAGTTCTGTGAAAAATGCTGTTGGTTGGTCTTTTGATAGAGATTGCATTATATATGTAGATTGCTTCGGGTAGTATGGACATTTTAATATTTATTCTTCCAATCCATAAGCATAGAATATTTTTCCATTCATTTGTGTTATTTTCTATTTCTTTCATAAATGTTTCATAGATTTTGGAGTACACGTTTTTCATCTCCTTGGTTAAGTTTATTTCTAGGAATTTTATTATTTTTGGTGCAGTTGTAAATGGGATTGTTTTCTTAATTTCTCTTTCTGCTACTGTTATTAATTTTAGAATGCAACAAATTTCTATATACTGATTTTGTCTCCCGTGTCTTACTGAATTCATTTATCAGTTATAACGATTTTTTGGTGGAGTCTCTAGGGTTTTCTATATATAGTATGTCATCTGTGAATACTGAAAGTCTTACTTCTTCCTTACCAATCTGGCTGCCTTTCATTTCTTTTTCTTGTCTGATTGCCATGGCTAGGACTTCTAGTACTATGTTGGATAAAGTGGTGAGAGTGGCCATCCTTGTTTTGTTCCTGATCTTAAGGGAAAAGCTTTTGGTTTTTCACCATTGAGTATGATGTTAGCTGTGGGTTTTTCATATAAGACTTTATTATGTTGAGATATGTTTCCTTAAAACTTACTTTGTCGAGTGTTTTTTTCTATCATGAATGAAGGTTGTACTTTGTCAAATGCTTTTTTTGCATCTATTGAAATGATCATATGGTTTTTATCCTTCTCTTGTAAATGTGATGTATCACACTGATTGATCTGCAGATATTGAACCACCTTGCATCCTAGGAATAAATCACACTTGATTGTGGTGAATGATTTTTTAAATTAATTGTTGGATTTAGTTTGCTATTTTGTTGAGAATTTTTGCATATAGCTTCATCAGAGATATTGGCTTGTAGTTCTCTTTTTTTTTGTACTGCCTTTATCTGGTTTTGGTATCAGGGTGATGCTGGTGTCATAGAATAAATTTGGAAGCCTTCTTCTTCTTCTTCTTCTTCTTCTTCTTCTTCTTCTTCTTCTTCTTCTTCTTCTCCTTCTTCTCCTTCTTCTCCTTCTCCTCCTCCTCCTCCTTCTCCTTGTTCTTCTTCTCCTCCTCCTCCTCCTCCTTGTTCTCCTCCTTCTTCTCCTCCTCCTCTTTCTTCTTCTTCTTCTTCTTCTTCTTCTTCTTCTTCTTCTTCTTCCTCTTCTTCTCTCCTTGGAATAGTTTGAGAATAATGGATATTAACTCTTCTTTAAAAGTTTGGTGGAATTTACCTATGAAGCCATCTGGTCCTGGCAAAATTCCTTTTTTTAAAGAGAGAATTTAATAGATAATATTTGAGACTGGAAAAAACCACCCTAAGTAGTTTTGTAATTGATTTGAAACTCTTGAGATTCAGACCAGAAGAAATAGCTAAAAGAGGTGATAATGAATGCCAACAGAGAGAAATAGAGATGAGGTGAAGGATGCTATTTTTTAAAGTCATAAACCAGGTAGTATATGACTTCTGAAATTATGTGCATGTATTACTTTTATTTTAAAAACATACATTAAAAAAATAAAAACATACATAAAAAAAGACAAAAGCAATTGTCAGCCTTCTGATAGGCACAGTGTTCCTTTACTGGAATATTCTGGTAGAGCACAAATTTGTAATTGAAACACTCTGACAACTTATGTTTTAACTATTAATTGCTTCAGTGCAGGGATCAACTTGTATTTCAGAAGGACAAGTATGACAACCAGTGAATAGGAATCTTCCTTAAAAGCAGTCAAGGGGCATCTGGGTGGCTCAGTTGATTAAGCTTCTGACTTCAGCCCAGGTTATTATCTCACGGCATGAGTTTGAGCCCTGCATCAGGCTCTGCGCTGACAGCTTGGACTCTGGATCCTTCTTCAGAGTCTGTGTCTCCCTCTCTCTCTCTGTCCCTCCCCAGATTGCACTGTGTCTCTCTGTCTCTCTCTCTCTCTCAAAAATAAATAAAAATTAAAAAAAAATGGTCAAAATACCTGCCAGAGACCAACTGCTGTCAGTCAAACACTAGAGCTTACATGTCTCCTTTGGTCAGGTCCAATATTCTCTTCTTCTTTTCTACCCACGTACTCGTGAATTTAGTCCAACTGTTCCCTCACTGCCACAGCCACTTCTCCACATGGGTCCCACCACTGCTCCACTGCTGTTGTGACACATGGAAAGCTTCTCCAGCTTCTTGTCTCCCTGCTGTCTCTTATTAAACAAACAAACTCTTTTTTGGTATTTTGAGCTCTTTATATCTTCCTTCTATCGGGAGTCAGGGAAATAACTGGGTTGTAAGCCTCTCACAGAGGCACTTCTAGCCCAGATTGTCTTGGTGTTCATTAAACAGTAACAGAACAAGGCTGGTTTCTTCTCCTACCATTTTCTAGGTTCAATTCTGAGAAGGTCCTAAGCTGTGTGCCCTGAAAACCCTTGAGCAGATCTGCACCAATCTCTTTTTGTTTTGTTATGTTTTGTTATGAAACAAATGAATTCTTATTATTCAACACACGCTACGTTATTCATGTGGTTCCAGGTGAACTAGTTTCCTGACTAGCATATGAGCACAATGAATACTCTCCTATCTTAAGGTCCTTTCTACTTGGATTGCTCTTCTCATGGATAGCCATATGGTGCAATGCTTCACTTCCCTCAGATCTTTTCTCAGCCATCACCTTGCCCATGAGGGCCTTCCTGACCATGCTATTAAAAGTTACAACCCTCAGAGCACCTGGGTGGCTCAGTTGGCCAAAGGTCTGAGGCTTGATTTCAGCTCAGGTGATGATCTCATGGTTGGTGAGATGGAGTCTTGCCTCGGGCTCTACACTGATAGCCCGGAGCCTGCTTGGGATTCTCTCTCTCTCCTTGTCCCTCACGCGCATGCTCCCTCCCTCTTTCAATCTAAATAAACAAACATTTAAAAAACTAAAACTAAACAATATAACCCTCTCTAAACACTTCCTACACCCCACCCTGCTTTACATGTCTTCATGCCGTGTACCGCCACTTAAAGGACTTTACTTACTTGTTTATTGACTGTCTTTCTTTTCTAGAAGGAAAACTCATGACAGCAGGAAATACTGTTTTGTATCCCAAGTGCCTAGAACAGATTCTAGTCTATGTACTTGATAAATATTTTTGAATGATAAAATAATATTAATTAACAATATATCTTAAACTCACATCCAGGGAATAGTGCAACTTTTTAAGCACTTTCCAACAAATAAAAACCATGCATATGAGAAATACTTTAGATATATTCAAAATATTAATATTTTTAATCTTAGGTCCAAATCTTGGATGCTGCAAGAGGAGACATGCTTCTTTTCTATTTTATTTATTTATTTTAAATGTTTACTTATTTTTGAGACAGAGAGCACAAGCAAGGGAGGGCCAGAGACAGCTGGGGACAGAGGATCCAAAGTGGGCTCTGCACTGACAGAGGTGAGCCGGACGCGGGGTTCGAACTCATAAACTGTGAGATCATGACCTGAGCTGAGGTCAGATGCTTAACCGACTGAGCCACCCAGGTACCCCTGCTTATTTTCCAATATAATAGTGGGCATTTAATAAATATTTATTGGAGGACACTGTGAAAGGCAGAGAACATATTTCAAAATAAAAATATAATCCTAAATTGCCCCCCAAAGATTCACACACTTCATTATAAGCAATGAATTTTGGAAATGGAACGGGAAGGTGTTTAGGATTGGTAGAAGGGAGTGATTTAGTTTGTTTTGTGTTTTACAAAGAACTCTCCCTTGTGGAAATGGGGAAGATGGGTGGGGAAGACTGGGCCACACTGGCCAGGTCTTCGTGAGGTAATCGTGGTGGTGCAGGTGGGAGGTGATGGGGATCTGCACCGAAACACTGCTGCTGAGACAAAGAACAGGGTGTAGACGCCTGAATAGCCCGGGAGTCAAACACTTGTGCATTCCTGGTGGGATTGTGAAATAATACAGCAACTTTAGAATAAACTGTTTGACAGTTCCTCAAAATGTTAATCACAGAGTTAGCATATGATCCAGAAATTCCACTCCTAGGCATCTACCCAACAGAATTGAAAGCACATGTTCATACAAAAACTGGTACACGAATGTTATTCATAATAGCCCTAAAGTGGAAACAACCCAAATGTCCATCAACTGATGAATAAATAAACAAACCGTGGACTATCCAAACAAGGAATATTATTTGGCATAAAAAAGAATAAAGTCCAGATACATGCTACAATATGGTTGAACTTTGAATACATTAGGCTAAGTAGAAGAAGCCAGGTACCAAAGACGACATTCTGTATGATTCATTTATATAAAATAGATAGAATTGGCAAATCTAGGGAGACAGAAAATAGATTAAAGGTAATCAGACATCATGGGGAGGATGCTGAGAGAGTAACGGCTAATGAGCATGGAGTTTCCTTCTGGGGCAATAAAAATGTTCTGGAAATAGCGTGGAAATGATTGTGCAACTCTATGAATATATTTTGAAAAGTTACTGAATTGTACACTTTAAAAGGATAATTTTACAGTATATGAATTATATCTCAATAAAGCTGTTATTTGTCTTTTAAGTGAACTATTTAGCCAGTAACATGGACAGACTTTGGTGGCATAATGAGTGTGGGAGATGAAAGTGAGGGTAGAGAAGAACAGCCTGGAGTCTCTCAGGTTGCAAAAGTGAGGAGAGGTTGAAGATCTTTTCCCGAAGTAACGTTAGGAGAAAAGGGGGACTAGGCAGGGAGATGCCAAGAAGCAGATAGGTAGCTGGATGAAGGATATCCCGGGTAACTAAACCTATGCATGGAGTGAAGAGTGGAGTCTTCTTTGTTTTATTAAACGAAGTTAAAAAATCATCTCAGGAGGAGCGAGGCATGATGGGAAGAGTACCCTGCTCTTTAAAAATATAATCAAATGAAGCCAAAGCTAAGAAGCAAGGCAACTATAAACTGTCCACCCGAGAAATATAAAGACAGAAGAGTCAAACAAAAATGTCATTGGGAAGGAACAGGTTGGAAATGGAACCACTTCAGCATAAAGAATCATTCTGGCCCATGAAACTCAGTTTATATTTTACCACATTCCACTGAATAAACTGCATGGCCAAAACTGAAAAGGGAGTTAAAGCAAAGCCTGATCCTTAAAGATTTCGTGGGTTAGAGGCCGAGAAGAAACAGTCTCAGACACAAACATGCAGATCTTATGTACTCAGTGCCGACACCATCACCTTTAAAAGCTGATAAGAGCACAGATTCTTTGAAGAAACCTGACTTCAGGCTGCACGGTTGCCATTATTGGCTGCTCCTGAGAGAGCTCACTGCTGTTTGCATCTGCTTGGCGGGGGGGGGAGCAAATGGGTAGGAGCTTGGCCTGTCTCCAGTCCCAGACTCGGAGGCCAAGCTGTCCTTTCCAGGACTCTACCATATTTACATAGTGTCTTTCAGGCACCAGTACCCCCGTTCAATTTCTTTTAGCATAAGGACGGGTTGTGTTAGAAGATGTCGGCGCTGATACCTCTACTTTTGTGTTAGAAACTGTGCCCTTTCCAATCAGGTGAGCTCTTCCATGCACTACAGTCCAATCCAGAAGCATGTGGGAGAACCCCATGACTTTAAACCATCACTCTAAACACTGAAGACCTATCTTAAAAAATATATATATTAGCCATTAGCAATGCATGGATATCTACCACAGGTCAAATGGTAGATGAAAGTAAAGTTCAGTCACTCAGCTTGTGCCAGCTGCATGGCTGGTGAAAAGTGGACTGAGAATTGGACCCGAGAGTACCCACACCCAAATCGCACTCTCCGGTGGGTCATGCTAGTGTCCCCACTGGCAATCCCCCTTCAGTAATAACAAATAGCTTGGTTTCTCCAGTGCATTTTCGCCAGAGCGTTATCCCCACACGGGGCCGCCATTCTGCTCAAAAATCTGTGTCCTACACCTCCCAGAAACACAGCGTTGGTCCGACCGCCCATTAGCACGGCTGCCTTCAAGCACCGTAGCATCTAAACCATTGAAGCAGAATTCCATCCTCAGATGGATTTCATCCATCTTTTGAGAAGCAGTAGTTTCCTTTCCTTTCCAAACTGCCCTCCAGCAACCCAACCTTGTGTCTCGAACCTGCTTGGTGTCTGGTAAACTGGTGGTACAGCCAAGTTTACATTTCATTCGGGGATGATGTTATTCAGAAGCATTTGAACTCTGAGCTAACGCATTCAGAACAGGAGCCACACGATTGCTCGGAGAAAGTGAGAAGAGGGATCTTTTAAGTTCAAACAGATTTAGAATCAGCATTTTCAAGGTAGCTGCCTTTACAGTCTTCCCATCTCCTTTGTCTCCCACAGATGTATTTCCTCCCAAATCCTTATATTTTCACTTTTCTCTGTAGTAGTACTTATTTTGAGCTGTACGATCATGCCCTTGCTCCTCATTTCTCTACATCAACGGAGAGAGATGAAATAGCTTCACCCCACGGAGCAGTGGCAGAGTAAGTAGCCATTTCTAAGAACAGGAGGTTGTGCAGGGGACACGCAGTTCCAGAAACAGGAGCTGGAGACTGGGAAAGCAACAGGTGATCTAACCCAATAAAAGCCAGGGCCCCACAAGGCCCAGTCTCTGGAAGGTGTTACATACAAAGAAGCATCATCAAGCAAGCAACCGTCGTCAAAAAAAGAATTATATTACTTATTTACCAATTTTAATAAAATAATAATGAGGGAACTAATTTATAATGCATAACCACACTATCTAATGTCCTTTTTTCTCACATTACTCCTCATTCTAGACTCCTCTTACTTGTTTCAACTGGATCCGAAACCCTATTTCTCCCTCTATTAATTCTCAATTCCCCTCCCGATATCCTAAGTGCTGGTCAAATGGTGCTCACCCTTCGTTTTTCTCCCTTGTTCTCTAGAATTTCCAACCCTCTCCCTAGCCCCCTCTCTTCCGTTTCCTCCATCTTGCATCACATGTCTACCGTAGAGAAATGCTGTATGTCTACAGTGTTGGGGGTGAAGTCCTTGTCATGGGAGCTGCCCAGGCTTGAGATGTCTGATACCATGCCTAGTCTATTCTTCCCTTCGAATGGACAAGGCTTTGTCTTTACAGAACAAACAACTCAAGGGCTTCCACTCTAACTTTGGGTGCCCCCTTACCAGTAAACAAATGAAAAGTCCAAGGCCCCTTCGCTCAGGTGATTGCTTTGAATCCATACCCCATTCATCTGGTTTGAAGCAGAGTGGGACCTTGAGTGGATGCAGCTGACACGTTTAGAGGGACTGAAACCTTTCCTACATTTTCAAGTAACCCAGGTTTGCCAAATCATACACGCAAAAGCCCAGTCATGAGGTGAATTGAGATTTAAGCCAGAAGGTCAAGCAAAGCCTTCTTTTACCCCAGGTATGAGCCCATAATCTGCTCTACGAAAAGATTCAGAAGTCCATTTAAGATATTTCATATACGTAAAAATAATATCATAAAATCTCAATAAGCATGACTGGAAACTTACTATGCAATTACCATCATGCCCCAAGACCAAGAACAGTGAAATCAGTTGTTAAGGAATAAATTAGTCACCCATCAGCCTTGCAGTCTTGGGCAGGTGACCTCTCTGAGTGTCAGTGTTTTAGCTTTAAAATGAAGGAGTAGATAATCTGGTCTCTGCAACTCTTTTCAGTTCTTACATTTTATGACTTTAACTCACCTGGGCTGTTCTCATCTCTCATTTTCATATCATCTGTGATCAACTTCTAAAGAATTCCTATTTGCTCCTCTATCCACTCCGAACAGAAGAGACAAAGAGAATTGAATCTGCATTTATTAGGCTAAAAGCAGATCCAGAAGCAACTGTAAGATTAGTATTATCATGTCTAATTCCTTTAACAAATGTTGTTGATTTCCCTTCCAATTTTTCTGAATTACCTTTAACTTTTTATACTTCCAATACAATTTCATTTTAAAGAACCTGACATTTTCTAAGCCTTTGAAGGTCACATTTTCTGTCTGTGTCTTGAAGAATTATTATTGTTTTCATTAGGTGTTCCTGCGATTTAGCTAGAAGCATTAATAACCGCCTTAACTTTGTATGTTCATGAAGCCTCTTTCAAAGGGTCTTGACCCTGTAGTCTGCAGACTGATAGATGAGGTTGCTAAAAGCTGAAATTCTAAAAATAAATCTTAGTAAGATTTACAATACAATTATGTAACCCCAAAAGGGAGGGTTCTAAAGGTACCCACTGCAGGGGTCCCTTTGCCCCTGATAATTACACTGTATGAATGGATTACTACAATGAGTTACTGAAGCTTCTCTCCTGTCACCTCTTTCTGATGTGGGGAAATAGTTTACGAAAAGTTGTCTCTCACAGTTGATGAAACTGAAGCAATAGCAATGATATGCAAATATTTATCATCTATATTTTTAAGGAATTGTCAATATTTACTTAATGGCAGAAAAATTAAGGATCTCTTTTTTTTTTTTTTTCAATGTTTTTTATTTATTTTTGGGACAGAGAGAGACAGAGCATGAACGGGGGAGGGGCAGAGAGAGAGGGAGACACAGAATCGGAAACAGGCTCCAGGCTCTGAGCCATCAGCCCAGAGCCTGACGCGGGGCTCGAACTCAGGGACCGGCGAGATCGTGACCTGGTTGAAGTCGGACGCTTAACCGACTGCGCCACCCAGGCGCCCCAAGGATCTCTTTGACTTCCCAGTCATATGGGTTGAATTAGAGTGGACCATATATACAAATTTATTTTGGTATGACAGTAATTCCACTTACACAAAATATTGCTTCACTTTAGGGAATAGAATGCAGCCAGGTACCAGAAAAATAGGATATTTTGAGGCTATGAAGGTCTTAGCCAATTTGCAAGATCGCCTTTGATGCTCTTCTATATTGGGGGACCCTCTTTTTAATCTCCAGCATTCTTTTTTACAATACAGGAATGACATTGACTACCTTTGGTTTGCAAAAATGGCCACAAATTCTTCCCTTGCCTCCACCCTCACTCTTTGCGACGTGACTTTGTAGCTCCTTCTATCTAGCAGTGGACTATATTGCTTCAGCCCTTGAATCTGGTCTTGTGACTTGCCTTGACCAAAGGAATGTTGTGGAAGGAACACTGTTCCAGTGCTCAGCCTAGAACCCCAAGTATCTTTCATACTGCCACTTGCTCTAGGACTCCATGTGCACTGTTTGAATAAACGTGGGCTAGCATGCTGTAGGATGAGTACATATGGCAAATTCAGCCCAGTTGTTCTAGTCAAGGTCCCAGAAATGTGACCTAAAGCAGCCTAAAATGTCCCAAACTAGCTTAGACCAGAAGAACCACCCAATCTATTTTGACCTCCGTCTATTTTGTCAGCCACAGAAATATGAGCTCAGCTAACTCCTGTCGTTCATGCTTATAAGTTTTGAGGATGTTTTAAAAGCAGCAAGTGATAACTGTCATACTCAAATATCACACAGAGTTGGTCTCCCATAGTTTATTTTCACCTAAAGCTTCTCATTTGCAGACTTATATTTCACATTCTTTGACAAACCAAACTCTCTGGATGAGTTAGTTAAAACAACCTGAGTGGGTAAAGTAAGTTCTTGTAAGATGGGCAAGCTGCATTTTAAAATGGAACTCACTCAAATTGATGTTGTTAGAATTTGGAGCTGATACCTAGATTGTTCTGTCTTCCTCAACAACAAGTCCTGGAAAGTGACAAGTGGGAAATGGAGGGTGTTGGCCTGTCTGCCATCTTGTTTTTCATTCTCTTAACATATGGTCTCCAGTGGGGTAAGTAGAGTATATTTATTCTTAACATCCTATTACCTCTTTCACACCTTTTGAAACGAAAGCATCCTCTCTAATTAGTGCGTTATTTTTAATTAAATGTCTTAATTTTTTTATTGAAGAAGTAATGCATGTTCACCCAAGAAAACAAACTAACATTCATTCCTTTTACGTGCATTCATCAAGCACTTATTTTAGGCCGGGTATTATTCTACACTTATATATTTGATTCTGTTTATTCTCACTGCAACATTAGTTATTATTATTACCTTATTATTATTATTATATTATTTCCATGTTTTGCAGATGAGGAAATGGAGTCACAGAGAAGCTAGATGACTTATCTAACGTTACACAGTCCCCAGAACCCAAGCTTCAACCCCAGTGCTCTATTGTGTACTCTAAGGGGACACCCAGCATCCTACCAAGCAAATACAATAGTTGTTAGTAGTGCATATTCATTCATCTTTTATATGCTTTGAATTTTTCTAATTCCATCTCCATAACAGATGGAGTTTGATCCTAACCCCAGCCCACCATGTTACAGGCAATGGATGAGGACATTGTGATCCAGCAGGATCATGAGGTCTGCTTGAAGATTTTGGGGACCCATGTAGCCAAGAATGCTATCTTTGCTGTTTGCTCCCAGGTGAACAATTACTGGAGGCTTGTGAGCTTAAGCGCTGGGGCCTCTTATCTTGTGTAGTCTTTCTCTAAGAGGTGTGACTCTCATACTCCCAGTGTTGTCCAGAGGCCCGTCACGGTTGCTGTAGGGGAGACAAGGAAGGTTCCTCATCCCTGGAAGATATCTGGCTCTTCTTGTGGTTTTGCAGTCACTCCTAGAGTTTTAACCGTGTGTTCTAACCATAAGCTCTCTGGTTCTCAAAACAAACAAACATATACCCACCCACCGTCTTAGACAAACACATAAAAAATATTGCAGTATTTGGTACATGACCTTATTTTTTTTATACATCTTTTCATAATAGAGCCTTGTGTGACCTAGATAGTTTCTGGAGCCATTCTTTATCCACCTTAAAGCTTGATTGTGCCTTTAATTGATACTGGAGTAATAACTCTCTGCTACGTAAACGTTGGAGGACTGATGGAATGACTTGACCCACGGTACTTCTGAAGAACAGAAAAATGTAGTGTTCCAGTTCAACATGTCTTATCCTTTGTACTATTTTTATCACTGAGACTGAGCAGCAGAGAGATAATGAACTCACTCTTAAAATGATGAAACTCTATCATGTATTTTAGACAATGAATCGGTCAATCTGTGATGTTCGATGGGTAACTTAAATGCAGTTTGCTGTAGAAGGAAACTTTCTGTGCTTTTATGAAAGGAAAAACATTTACCAGTAAAATGGACCTTTTATGCAAGAGCTGTAAAGCAAAGAGATTCACCAGTGTTGCGGCATCATAATATTCCTCATGAGAAAAGGTGAATTCAGCTAATTGGTTGCATTTACAGTCCAGGCAACATCGGCACTTACATTATTAAGCAACACTAATGTTCTAGAATCTCCCCCTAGAAAGTCAGGAACTTGGATGCTTTACAGGTTCTCAGTGATGACTCATCTGAGACCTAATGACAGAAACACAGAAGCAAAAATTTGGTCTCATTATACCTGCTCTAGGTCCTGCTGCTGGAGTGATCTGCCTGGGTTAAAAGTGATACCCATCACAAAGATTCACAGAAACTGATGGCCTTGGTAAATGCCATCTGAATTTCCCAGTTGGCAAGAGTCTGCGGGTATTTGGAAAGCTTGAAGTTTAAAACAAGACCCTACCTGATATCGATATTTAGAATGGGCCACATTACATAGCTGTTGCATACATAATGCCACCGGTTTTCTAACCAGACCAGACCAGGACTGGCAATGGGCAGCACTGGTCTTGTTCTGTTTTGAGATATTTAAATTTATTTTACTGACCCCTTGGTGAGGATGGACCAATGCTCTTGCGGTCACTTCTCCTTTGATCCTTAAGTGTTTCCCTTGACATTGATAAGCTTCAGTGGCTGCAGTGACCAGCCGTGGTTAACACTGAAGGCTCTGGAGATTTCCTGAGTTGCATCTTGGCTTTGCCACTTACTAGCTGTATGGGCTGGGGGAGGAAAAGTAAGCTCAGTGTCTGTTTCCTCATCTGTGAAATGGGAATAATAATAGCACCTACCTCATAGGTTCTACCTCCCTACCTCATTGTTTCTGTATTAGTTCATATGACGTTCTTGGGAGAGTAGTGAGCATGTAGAAACTGATCAGTATTTTTTTGTATGATCATAGTTAGTATTATAGGCAGAGCATAAGTGGTAATACCTCCATTGCAATGTTGGTTTGAGGATTAAATGCAACAATACATGAAAATGTTTAGCGTTGATGCTGAACGGGAACTATGTACCCAACGGAAGTGATTAATAACAGCTGCCATTTGTTGTGAGTTTACCGCACAGCAGGCCTTGTGAAAGTCATTTACGCACATTCCACCAAGAACTCCTTGAGGTAGGTATTAGTAATGTTTCTATTTTACTGAGGAAATAATTGAGGCATAGTAAAGTTAAGTAATTTGATCAGTCAGGGAAAAACTGGACGTATTTGTTAAGATAATGGGAGCTACTATAAAGAATAAACCCATAGCTCTTAGTGGCTTAACATAGAGTGTTTCTCACATCAAATCCAAATGGACGTTCGGGGTGGCGGGGGTGGGGGGGGAGTGCACTCCTCCATGCAGTGCTCCCAAGATCCAGGTCTTTCTATGTTGTAATTCTAGAGCCTTTCAATGCAGCCTGCAAGGTCACTATGAGTTCAGTTTCAGGGATGCAGAGGGGAAAAGAACGTGAAGAGTTACACAAGGTTTATGGGCAAGGCCAATGTGCATAGTATTTATGTGCAGATTTCATTACTAGCCTTCAGTTATGGCCACACCTGAATGCAAAGGAGGCCAGGATAGAGAGAGTTTAGTTCTGTGCCAAAAACGCACAGGGTTTAGTGAAGAGCACACCATTTCTGCTATGGTGACGGAGATGGAACTCACACTCAAAAATTCTGACCCCAAGAAATCGACAGAAAAACTGTTTCTGTGTTTATGTCCCCTCATCTTCCAAAAACCCACTTGGAAGCTATAAAACATCATAAAAATGCAAGTTATTCCCTATTTTTAGCTCAGCTTCCATAGAGCTGAATCCTTTGACCTCTGACACCACTGGCAGATAATTTGAATTAAAAATTTAGGGGCGCCTGGATGGCTCAGTCGGTTAAGCGACCGACTCCGTCTCAGGTCACGATCTCACGGTTCGTGAGTTCAAGCCCTGCGTCGGACTCTGTGCTGGCAGCTCAGCGCCTGGAGCTTGCTTTGGATCCTGTGTCTCCCTCTCTTTCTGCCCCACCCCCGCTCGCACTTTGTCTCTGTCTCTCTCAAAATTAAAGAAACATTAAAAATTTTTTTTTTAAAAAATCAGTTGATCCTTGAACAACGTGAGGGGTAGGGACCCTGACTCCCTCTCTCCCATGCAGTCAAAAATTCACATATAACTTTTGACTCCTCCTAAAATTTAACTACTCATAGCCTACTGCTGACCGGAAGCCTTATTGATGACATAAACAGTTAACACATATTTGGTATGTAAATGTATCACACACCATATTCTTATGATAAAGTAAGTTGGAGAAAAGAAAATGTTAATAAGAAAATCATAAGGAAGAGAAAAGTCATTTATAGTCATAATGTATTTGTCTTAAAAAAAAATCCACGTATCAGTGGACCCATGCTGTTCAAACTTATGTTCTTCAGGGGCCAACTGTACTTTCCTATAGCTGGCATCTAAAAGAACAACTTTAATCATCTGATTCATAAACACTTTATTTTTTTTGGCCCCTAAAACTACTTGGTATGAGGTCAACATCTTCCGTTCACCAAAATTCGCTCTTTGGATCAGCCATCTACTGGGTATTTCTGTATTTCTCAGTTTATATCTACCAAATATCAAATTAACTAAGTTGACTTCATCCAAATTTTCATTTTTTAAGACTTTGAAAAGTAGCAAGCGGGGCGCCTGGGTGGCGCAGTCGGTTAAGCGTCCGACTTCAGCCAGGTCACGATCTCGCGGTCCGTGAGTTCGAGCCCCGCGTCAGGCTCTGGGCTGATGGCTCGGAGCCTGGAGCCTGTTTCCGATTCTGTGTCTCCCTCTCTCTCTGCCCCTCCCCCGTTCGTGCTCTGTCTCTCTCTGTCCCAAAAATAAATAAAAAACGTTGAAAAAAAATTAAAAAAAAAGAAAAGTAGCAAGCAACCAATAGTGACTGAATTTGTTATTATATATTTTAGAAACTTGTATTTGCAGCCTATGACATTTAGGTTTGCCCCGAATTAGATTGTCCTTCAACTGAAATCGCTTCTTTATGAAATTGTTTTGGCCCCAGGCTGCCTTAGCTTGTTTGAACATGCAAAAATGGCTCAAATACCATGGGCAAACCATGTCATAAATCAAATAAGAGCATAATACCCAGCCGCATGTGGTGCCAAGTCTCCCCAAATGAGTTTTACTTACCAAGGCTCTGCAAGATTATCTGGAGTCTTGTGGGTGAATTTTCAGTCATCTGATTCCTCTAGCTTTTCTCTGTTACCTTGTAGTAAGAATCAGGATCATCAGGCTGATATTTTGTTCTTGGTAGAAGGTCCCTTGGTTACCATTTCACATAAAAGAAGGGCTTGAGGATATTGAAAATGTCTTCTCTTGGTGTGTGTGACATTTTGGAAAAGGTTACTCCATATGTCACAATATAGCATAACATTCTCCCAAGGAAGAACAGGCTCAAAGCTCCATCTAAATAACGAATAAAAGTGAAAACTAGGAGAAATGGTTCTTCAAGGTTAATCCTAACCGCTGTGGCTGGTTAATTTTTTTTTTATTTTATTTTAGAAAAACAAATACTGATCTGGCAGCTTTCAGTCCCCACTGAGGAAAGAGATGGAATCATGAGAGGTCAGGGAGACTGTCTCCCCCTCAGCATAGACCAGGGGTTCACCCTCAGTGTTTGGTCCCCACTGCTATGAGGTGTTCACCCTCTTCTGGAGTGCGAGGGGAAAACACCATATCAGCTATGTGGGGGTTGACGGATTTCTTTCCTGGAGTAGGAAATGAGACCAAGAGAGACCTGCCCATGCATAGAACATTGCCCTTAGGAACACTGAAGAAAAAAAAAAAATCAATGTGAGAGTCAAAGATAATTTTCACATATGCTCTCTTTTTTTATCTTCAATTGTTGCTACTTTTTAAAAATAATCAAAAGTGAGGTTGGTTGAGATCCGGAAAGAGGAATATATCACACTGTCATCTATCCTAGAGATTCTGACATGCTCTCTTGAATTGGGCTCTCTGCCTGTCCTCATCACTGTCATTCCACACTCTTTAACAAGGTCACTGTTACTGACTGCCTCTCAGGAAAATAGAAAAGAGGTAAGATCACTATACATAGCTCTTACTCTCATTGTTAATTCAGAATTTTTCACTGTTTCCCACTCGAATAATAAAATTCTTTAAGAGTTAGTATGAGCGGACAATATACCGTGTCTTCTGGGCCCCAACTCATCCTGGCAAAAACAGGGAGAATGGAAGTAGGTATTAATCATCCTGTATTCACCTTTCACAGTTCCTGGCCTGGTTTGTCAGACAGACGACCTATTTTCAGCACTGGCTACAGGACGATGTGACCTTAAATGCCGTAAAAGTTTGGCAAAGGGTGGTAATAACTGAGGCACAAGTATTTGTGGAAAACATCAGAGAGGAGGGTTTGAGGCTGAGATCTTTGAGGGGTACAGTGAAGGAGGAGGACGCTTCAAACTCACTCTTCAAATCCATCTCAAATCCATTTGCCCTTCATGGCTAAGGCTATAATCTTCAATGGACAGGCAATGCCTGCCTCTCAGATAAAAACAGTGAAAAGCTTTCTAATAATACCTAAAACTAATCTTTAGTCATTAAAATCACAAGACACTGTCACCACCTCATTTTTATATTTCATAAAGTGTCACCCTTAACATTATGGAAAAAACCAACTTCTGTCACTAAGCAAATGATGTCTACTAAGCATAATTGAGCCAAGCTCCGATTCTCTTTTACCACCCCCCTGCTTTATAGAATTAAGCAAATTCAAATAAAAGCTCCAAATGCAAAAACCTTCCTGTCTCCCTCACTTCCATGTGGGTATACCAGAGAGCACTCCGCCATAAACGTTGTGCAGGCAAAGTCTGTCTCTAGGAACTCAGCCTAAGAAAACAGCCTGTAACATTTGGATATATTTTCCCAGCGTATATTTTATAAAATTAGGATCACACTAAATCTATGATTTTGTACTCTGTTTATTTTTTAGTTAATGTTATTGTTGAGCACTTTCATTGTATTGATTTCTTTTTAAGTATATGCTATTCAGAAACTTCATCATATTTCAATGCATGACGTGCCGTAATTTATTTAACCACTCTTATCCAATATGTGTATTGTTTCTAATTTTTCCATATTATAAATAATACTATGATGACAGCGGAGAGTTTGTGCATAAATCTTTGGCCATTTCAGTTTATTTCGTGAGAATACATTCTTAGAAGAGGAATCACTGAGTCCAAGAATGTGAGCTCTGTTAAGAAACTTCACATACGTTGCTAAATTGCTTTCCAGAAATATATTTGATGTTGTATTTTTAAATGGATTTACATTTCCACTGTCACTTAGGATCGTATTGGTCTTACTAGGTTCTTGCCAGAATTGAATACTTATTATTATACTTTAATTCAACTTCCAGCAGAGTTCTTTAACACCAACATGCTATTCCTGGGTGGAGGTCTAAAACTGATCTTTTCATCCAACTGTACGATCTCCTCTGGATTCCTACACATTGCTCTCCCCACTGTTTCAGTACCTTGTAGGGGCCCACGTGATCAAGTCTGCATACCAATGTCATGCTAAGCAGTTCCCTTTACCTCAGATGAGAGTTATTTGTAATGACTTTGATTATAAATTTCTTGGTCTTCGTAATTTCTGTATCTTTCCTCGCCCCTAGTATGGGTCCTTATATATAACATGTGTGCGCTGAAAATGCTTTCTAAAGTAATTTACAGTCAGTCGCCATTCACCAGCTTGTCAACTACACAATTTGCCCCCTTTGTGGTTCAAAGAACCAGTCCATGTAAGACACCAAAGTAACTACGGGTCTTCCTTCCTTACAGAAGCAACAAAAGCAGCAGTCAACCATTTTGATGGGCAGATCCTTTGATGCTAATGTATTTTGCTTTCTATTTTTGGCCCTGAGGCCAGTTGACTATTGGTGCTTGAAGAGTTTAAAACAGAAGCCCCAAGAATATGATTTTCCCATTTATTTGCTTATTTATCTTAACGTGTTTATTTCCATAAATTTGTGATTCTAAAGCTAGGGTCTTGGACTTACCTATTAGCAATAGCGAACATATTGTTAACATAGTTGAATAAATATCTAGTGATATTTGGCAGCTAAGTAAAGTCTATTTTGAGCAACTCAAGTCTGCCAGTTTATACCTGAAAAAGATTAATGAGTTACCTAAATTGTGGAAGCTGTGTCCTTCAGGCCACATGGAAATGTATTTTAAGTAGCTGAGACCAGATTCTCCCCATATGTGCTTCTCATTCGAAGGGAAAATCCAAAAATCTGCTCTGTTTACGAGAACATCAAATAGCAATTTCCCACCCTGATTCAGACTTCCAGTTTCTAGACACTTATTGAGCTTTTTGTAGAAAATTCATATTGGCTAAAATCAATGAAGCAATTCTAAAACTCCTTCACAATACCCTTTGGTACAAAATAATTAACTCGGGGGCTCTAATGTTTCCGTGAGTAAGCAGACCAATTTTCTCATGCAATACTCAAATCTCTAAAAGTGTTGGGTAGGAGAAATTCATTTTTGAAAGCTAGTGTTGGATCGAGGGTATTTTTATTTACAAATTTTGCAGGGGTTTATATGGCAGTAAAATGAACTTATAGAGAAGAATTTCCATTCTCTTCAGTCCATGATGAATACAAAACCCCATGGGTCATTTTGTGATAAAGTTAAGAAAGGTAGGAGTTTAAGAGCAAAGGGAAAGTGAGGAAGCTCAAGGACTGGAATCATAATCATTTTCTCAAAGTGACTTCTGTGAGCCTGCAAGCACCAAGATTAAATGTCTTTACTGTAAACCCCTCAAGGCTCTCTTTCTTGATTTCCATGCAAATAGAAACAGAGGCCAGAGAGAAACGAGTTGCCTTCAATAATCAAAACAAATCAAAGTGCTGACGAGGATAAGGGTAAAAAACATAGCATATCCATCCCAGAAGGGTATACGGTTAGAATCATAAAATCAAGAAATGATTGCACTTTATTAATCTAGGCCCATCAGTAAGAATCTTTCAATAGCAGATGACTGCAATTTAGTAAGAGAAGCCTTAATACTTCAAACTCTTGCAAGGAGGGTATGAGGTAAATCCAAGGTGGTATTATGAACGCTTATAAATTTCCTCCCATGGGTAAGATTCTAGAAAGATGCTTAAAATGAGAAAGTGATATGATTATAGAACGTAAGTTGACTTAGAATCAAACGAGGAGGCACAAACTTGTGTAGACACCAGTACTAACCAATAGAGTATCCTATGGGGGATACACCAAAAAAGGAAATAAGGTTATAAAATTGAGTTACTTCTTAAAGCTTTGGCAATTAAGAAGTAACTACTGGCTCACATGAAGAATTTATAATATTACTCAAATCCATGGTAAACATTATGATATTTAACCAATAGGATTATTATATTTAATCAACATCTTAAAACACTACCAAATTTATTCATAACATACTGCGTCAGAACACGTGAACAAAATTGTACTTGGCAAAAATGAGTGGCTAATCATGGCAAACTCACTAAAACCTGTATGACAGATTTGGTTCCAGTCAACGATCACACATTCTGAACCTAACACATTCTGAATTGATACGCTTTTACATTACAGGTGATTCTTTAATATCGTTACTGCCCTTCTTAAATTCCATATAAGTCCATTCTTTTTAAGAGTTTCTTATAGGGTGGAGCCAAAAAGAAATAGGAATATTTGAGGGGGGAAAAATCTTCCTTCTCTCTTGACTTATAAAAATTACAATACATATCCACTATTCCCCTAGCGGGAATAGAAAATGTTATATCTATGAAGAAAAATCTAAGTATACCAAACTCTCTTTAGAGAGAAAGAATTTGGATGATTATAAAAATAATTTAGATTCTTAGATGTTATGTGAGACGCAGCATTCTCCTGGGATTGACCTTTCAAGAAACCCAAGAATGAGAATTTTTACTCTGATTGCTAGCCAAGATTCAGCTTTCTAATTCTTCTCCCCAAATTTCCTGAGCTCTGCATTACACACACACACATAGAGAGAGAGGCAGAGAGAGGGAGAGAGAGAGATGATATAATACAATGATGACATGAGAAGTATCACCATATACAAAGGTTATATATTTCTGGAAATCAGAAAGAAGATCGGAGAGGAGATTTAAATGTGGGGAACTTGGAGCCCTCAACTGTCAATCGGAAACACTCTTCTACTATATCTCCAGGCAGGCCTAGAAAGTTGGGGCTTGGCAAATTTACCTTGTCAACTCCATATTACTTAGTTCTCCACTCAGAATAGAGCATACCAGCCATCAGGAATTAAGCTGTTTGGAAAGATTCATTATAAGGCATTAGTGACTTGGAATTTAATAGAATAGGAGCTATGGTAAGCAGAAATAATGACCCCCAAATATATCCATATCTCAATTCCTGGAACCTGTGAATACATTAGGTTATACGGTAAAGGGAAAATAAGGTTGCAAGTGATTTCATGATTGCTACTCAGCTGACCTAAAATAGTGAGATTATTCTGGATTGTCCAGATGGGCCCAAAGGAATCACAAGGGTTCTTAAATGCAGGAGAGGGAGACAGAAGAGTGAGAGAAGGAGTGAGGATGACAGAAGCAAGGTCACAGTGAGGCAGCATGAGAAGTACTGAACCCCCATTGTTGGAGCCAATGACGGAAGAAAGTGGTCATAAACCAAGGAATGGAAAGCAGCCTCGAGAAGACAGAACAAATAAGAAACAGATTCTCCACTAAAGTCTCTAGAAAGGAACACATCCTTGTTGATGCACAGAATTTAGACCAGTGAGACCATCAGTCTTCTGACAATTAGAACTGTAAGATGTTCAATTCGTATCGTGAAGCCACTAAGTTGCGGTAATTTGTTACAGCAGCCATAGGAAACTAAAATGAATCATTTTTGGTATTGAGTGTGGGGTGCTGGTGTAACAAACAGCTAAAAACATGGAGTGGCTTTGGAATTGGGCAGGGGAAGAGACTGAAACTGAAAGAATTTTGAAAAGCCAGACAGGAAATGCCCAGGTTGCCTTAGACTATGAACAGACATATTGGGGGGTTAATGGCTCTGCGAGTGAAAGTGTAGAAGGAAATGAGAAATATATTCCTGTAAATAAGAGGAAAGAGGACCCTCGTTATATAGTAGCAGAAAACTTAACAGAGCTATGTCCCACAGTTGTGTGGGAAGCAGAACTTGTAAATGACGGAATTCGGGAGTGTTCTAAGCATTGCGTTGAAGGTGTGGCCTGTGTCTTCTTGCCCCTTGCAGTAAAACATGAGAAAGAAGACATGTACGGAGAAGGAACTGTTTAAACAAAAAGGAAGAAAGGAAATTCTGAGACTATCCCTCCTGATAAAGTCAGTGTCCAGTCACACAAAAGGCCATTTGAAGAGGTTAAAATTAGATCCCCTTTCAGCAGAAGCTGAAAACTGAGATAAGATTATCTAGGAAAGATCAGTCAATAAGCTTCTTGTCTGATGGAGTAAATCCCTGTGACATACATAGAAAACCCACAAGTTTCGTAAGAAGTTTTTTATCAGCAGGAACATTGCCACCTTGGACTGAGAAAGACAGAATATGAAGTAGAGGCAAATGAATGGAGAATTCAGTGGCTTTCACCATAACAAGCCAGATCAGAGTAGACATTAGTTTGACATTGGTAGGGAAACAATGGAAAAGTAAGTGATTTTATAAATATTTGGCCAATTATATATTAGTGCTGTTTCAGATAATAGCAATTATGTGAGAATTCTGTGGATAAAAAAAATTTTTTTTATGTTAGAACAGACCATCCAGGATGGGACTCTTCTATAATAAACCCAATATGCCAGAATCTAAGGTGACAAAATATTTGTATACATATTAAAGATGTAATGACTTTACATTGCTAAATTTTTCAGTTGATAGAGAGACAATGATTGTTTAAAGGGCCATCGAGTTGAGGGCGATTCTTCCAAATAGTTCTACTTGTTTAAACTTCCCCTCCACTCCTTGGATTTCTAGCTGTAAAAACAGCTGTAAAACAGCTGTAAAAACAGCTAGCATTTGTGTGGATTCATTATATCCCAGGTCTGGTGCTTTACACAACTTGGATAAATTACTTCATACATTTTCACAAGGCATAAAAAGGTCTGACCATTATCATCCTTATTTTTCCAGATGAAGAAATGGAAGCCCAAGGGAGTAAAGTAACTCACCCATGTAGTAAAAGGCAAAGTTGGGATTTAAATTCAACTCTATGTGATTCTGGAAACACAGCTCTTAGCTACTAAATTATCCTTCTTTTTTTTTTTTTTCTTTTAAATATTTATTTTTAAGAGAGAGAGAGAGACAGAGCGTGAGCAGGGGAGGAGCAGAGAGAGAGGGAGACACACAATCCAAAGCAGGCTCCAGGCTCTGAGCCATCAGCCCAGAGCCCGACGTGGGGCTCGAACTCATGGAGTGCAAGATCATGACCTGAGCTGAAATTGGACGCTTAACCGACTGAGCCACCCAGGCGCCCCGAAATTATCCTTCTTTTTAAGTATCTGCATATTAACTGCTCGAATTCACAGTTCCCTGATAGACCTCGAAAGCAGCATGTTACTTCTAAAGCACATGTTTCTCAATATGCTAAATATGTATAGTTGCTTCTCCATAATATTCCTACCTGAGTTTAGGGAGACAAACTAAATTAAATAGAAAATGCTCTAAATTGAGATCAATTGTCTATGTGCCTCCAGAAAAGAATCGTAGTAGTTAGTATTGATTGTCCATATATTATGACCTAAATACTAGGCCAAGGGCTTTCTGTACTTCATCATCTTTAATCTTCACTCATGAGGGAGACTACTGTAGAAGAGGAAGAAGTTATGGCATGGAAAGCTTACCAGTCAGTCTGGTCATACAGATGGTTATAACTGTGAGTCAAGGCTCCAGACCCATACTGAGACCACTAAGATTTCCTGTCTTAGGAATAGCTGTATCTATCTATATCTATATCTATATCTATATCTATATCTATATCTATATCTGTACCTGTATCTATATCTATATCTATATCTATATCTATATCTGTATCTGTATCTGTATCTGTATCTATATCTATATCTATATCTATCTATATCATCTATATCATCTATATCTATATATCTTTTTGCATAGGAAAAAAAATGTTGCGTTAAACAATCTGCTCCTTTTTGGTAGTATTTAGATGGTGGGTGAGATTCAGGAGAGGAAAAATGTAATTTCTCAGCACCGGGAGGGCATGAATGTTTTGTGCCTGAAATATCCTTTGGTGGCTCAAGTCAAATTCTGGATGGTTCCTGACGGGGCCATCACCTCATAATCATTCAATGTTAACTACGTTTTCCTTGCTTTATTTGCCTGAGCCACCTTAAAATCCTAGGACAATTTCCCCCTCGTCCATTTTCAACAGGTTGATGTTGCTGTCTCCTCAATCTGCTATATCAAAGTACAGCTGGTGCCTCAGATCTATGTGGGCCCCTGAGTCATAAAGAGTGGGTACTTAGCAACCAGATCAGATAAGCACAGGATGTTCCATCTTTAATGGTATGATTTATAGTTCAATATGGCCTTCCATATCACTTGTTAACATTTTAGACTATAAACTGATCTAAAAACAGTTTAGCTTAGGCAATAGATGGGGAAGTGATTCCTAATCATGATCTAACTGACAAATATTATGGTCTGAAATTTACCCTAACATTTTAGTGTGCTTTTCCCCCCTTCCTGGTACTGAGAGTGACTTTAGCTGCATAATAACAAATTTCTGAGGTTGACTCAATATTTCCCTATTCTTATTTTCCTCTTCATGTTGAGGGAAACAAAAAATGTGTTGTTGCTTGGAAAATACTAATGGCCACCAACTGGTTTCCTGACATTTGAGTGAGCTTAGAAGCCCATCAAGAGTATGTTATGAATCAAAGCTGGTTCTGATAATTTCACAGCCATATCAATCATTGACTCTTCTTGACAAACTATCAAGGGGGAAAGACTCATAATATTCTATGGTGTATCTCCCACTTTCCCATACTGAGAATCAAACTTTCTATTAGCTTAAACGTTACTGATATGCACCCATAAGAAGAGAAACCCTGAGAAAATGTCAATATACATCAAAACTGACTTATTGAAAACAAGGTTATTTTCATAACCAGTAGGTAGATTGTAGCATATTATATGTAGTGTTATATAAATGACAGCATCAGAGATTCTTGTCCTAAATTCTTTTCTATGTTTTTGACCATCAAGTGTACAATTCCCACATTTCCTATTGGATTAAGTTATAGAGGGGATTTGTTAAAATGCATATATCTGATGGGATAATATCTGGAGTCATGTAATAGCAAATACTATAGAGATCAAGTTTTCAAGGGAAGGAGATTGAAGACTGGTAAAAGAATCAGGAGAGACATCACATAGGGAAATAAGGATGGAGGAGGAACCAGAGGTTGGCCTGAGATCAGTGGCCAACTGGAGGGAGGGCCAGGGGCTGTATCAAAATGGGAAATGAAGACAGAAGACCAACAGAGGAAGAGACAGGCAAAGGGTAAAAGTTTTGTAAGAAACATTAGACAAACTGGCAAATTAAAAATTTTGCCAAGAGTTGAGCTTGATTACATACAAGTAGAGTTGGCAAGTGGGCAATACTTATCAAGGAGGCCTAAACTTATTTATACCTTTGATTTAGTAACTTGGGAGATGTGAGTCTGATAAAATAATCCTAAAAACAGAAAATTTACACCACTATTTATACTACCAAAAACTTAAGAACCACCAAAATGTCTAACCACAGGTTAATCATTGAGTAAGACATGTCGATCTACTCAACTAAATCTTGCAAATACTTTGAAAGCTATGTTTAAAAGAATATAGAATAAAGATTTTATGACATAAAGTTGACTCAAATGATAAAAATACAAAATTGAATACAGAGTAATTGTTATAATAGAGATACATTAACATATTGATTGGGGCATATCAGACTGTTCTAAGTGTTTTGGTGAAGGGAGTTGTAGGTGATTAACCTCCCATCTCCATCCCATCAATTATTTCTTTTGACATCTGTATTTTCCAAATACTCTTTAATAAGTCAGTATCATTTTTTGGATTGGAAATTATTTTCATATCAGCATACTATGATCCCAAAGTAAGACCCTAAGACTAGCTAGCCATCTATTCCTTTCCTTTTTCAAGTCTGGGTTTTAATCAATGACAGAAATTTCATAGAAAAAACAGATCCCTTGAGTCAATGATATAGGATTAATTCTTCTTCCTTAGCAGAGTCTCTAAACAAGATTAAAAATGTACCACCAACGGATGGAAAAAAGAATGCATTGAGATCATTGTATCAGACCAATTAGTTGTGTTCTGTTAGATGAAAAATATAAATGTAGATTACAATATCTCGAGAATAATTATTCAAGTTGCATAAAACTTAGCCAGAAAGATAAGCTAAGGGTAATGTGGGGACACTTAAGTCATCTGTCATCTTGAAGAGTCCAATACTGGCTGATCTTGATAGTAAGCAGATGAGCAGTTATTGCCACCATAATTGGATTTTGTTAGGATAGGAGACAGAAATAGAGATGGACCTATTTTCTTTCCTTAGAGATTTGACATTTTAAAAGACATCCCTGCCAGTGGAGAATTTGGTGAAGGCTGCTCTTTTATAGTGGAAATCTTAAAGAAAAACATGTTGCGTGATGATTCATGGGAGGGTGCCAGCCTATTTAAGTGAGGACAATGCATTATTTTAATGTTGAAAGGAATGTAGAAGTATATCTGATATTTCAGAGGAAAAGGGACTACATTTGTAAAGTAATCATTCTTTTCAATGCCTATAGGTGGGTTGGGCCGTCACAGAAATGGAGGCAGCATGCAGAAGAAGGTGGTAGACTTTGGAATTAGGCGGAGATGGGTTTGAATCCCTTATTCGCTGCCTTCGTATCTTTGAGCTTCACTTTGTTTACCTATAAAAAGTACATAATAGTAATAGTAACTAGGCACAGCACCAAACACTTTATATTCACTAACTCAATTAATTCTTACATTGACTCCATGAGGAAAGTACCATTAGGAATATATATAACCAAGTAATGGAGACAGGGGGTACATTTCATAGCACATATGAAGGGGAACAATGAATTTGATCCTTTTCCCTTAACAGTGAGATTCATGGGGCGCCTGGGTGACTTAGTCAGTTAAGGTCCTGATCTCGCAGTCATAAGATCAAGTCCCGCATCAGCCTGCACTGATAGGGTGGAGCCTACTTAGGATTCTCTCCATCTCTCCCTCTCCCTCTCTCTCTCTCTCTCTCAAAATAAATAAATATTTACAAAAAAATCCCAATAAGATTCACAATCCCCTGGCCCACAATCTACTGATATGTGAATATTGAGTGGTTTATTAGGGTGAATAGCTGTTGTTGTTTCTATCCATTTGGATGAATTTGAATAATTTTGTTCTACTAAAAGCAGATCCTGAGACAAGGATTTGGGTACAAGTAGTTTATTTGGGGAGTGGAGAAGTAATAAAGGGAAAGGGTGAATTAATAAATGAGTCACTGCTTTGGGCATTTGGGGTTCAGTTGTAGTGGGGGCCTTCTGCAAGAGTGTTAAATAAAAGCTAGTACATCAAATAGCTGTAACATATAGATATATGTGATCTATGTATTATAGATGCAATTATTATGTAATATTTTCTATAAAGAGAATAAAATAATTCAGTTATTCCTGTAAAAAAAATACCTCAAAATCCACTTCCAAGTGGGGGAAGGGAGCTAGACAATTTATGTCACTACTTGATGGTCACCCCTGGGCCATTGGTCCCCCTGTTTCTGGTCTTTTCCATGCCCACTTTGAGCAAGATCTCACACCCAGAAGGAGACCAGGCCAATGACCCAAGGGGGGAACAACGGGAACAGTCACAGCTTCTGCTATAGTTACATAACAACCTACTGTCACAGTAAAACATCAGGTTTACTCTGGAAGGAAAGGGTTATCAAATTTCAGTAATTCTACATTGCCTTCATTTGAATAGCTCAGATTCCTAAAAGTGTATACCTTGCACAATCTCAGCAGAAATCACCCACGTCTTTGGATTTACATGAGACATAGACACACAGAGGGACCATTTAACAAATTATTCTAGCTGCTCAGAACAAACAATTAAACAAATAGAACCTGCTGCTGTTTGCCCCCAGCTGTGCGTACCAGCCAAGGACACAGTTCTGATGTGTTAGGCAAGAGTGTCATCTAGAAGAGAACATCAGCAGAGAAATGGTAAAAGGGAACGAGAGAGAAACCTACAGCTTAAGACCCCAAAGGCAAATAGAATTCAGAGACCTCGAAGAACCCAGAAGAACAGGGTGTCTTGTAAGAGCATAGCCATAAAGAGACAGATTCACTTTCCAAGTAATGCAACGGCTTGAAGGCAATAAATATTTGGAACGAGGCAGGTGAACATGCTGAAGCAAGGATTCCTGGAGTCTGACACACTTTGTGCTATGTATGTCTCAGGGCGGATGTATAAAGGAATTTGCCAGGACTTTCCCCCCAGAGATTCAAACATAATATCCATTACTTTGGTCTTCCAGCAAACGGGGTAAAAAGGGCAGACCCAGGATTGAGAATTAGTTAATAGGGCAACTCAGGGAGAGATGTAGGTCCTGGGGAATGAATTGGCAGTCCAATTCATTCATTGGCTCTATAGAAAATAAAGGTATCAGCCTTGCTTTTAATAAGTCCATGTTCTTTTTTTTTTTTTTTAGTTTTTTAAAGTTTATTTTGCGAGAGAGAGAGAGGAGGCACAGAGAGTGTGGGGGAGAGAGAATCTCAAGCAGAATCTGTGCCATCAGTGCAGAGCCCGATACGGGGCTCAAACCCACGAGGTGTGAGATCATGACCTGAGCCGAAACCAATAGTCAGACTTAACTGACTGAGCCATCCAGGCGCCCTTATGCGCCCATGTTCTAATGCAGAAAACAGGTGTGCAAGTAGGCGATTCTAATCTCTTCTGATAAATGCCACAATAAATACGTTGAAAAAGAGGCTACTTCAGTGTAATGGAGGAACAATTAATTAGGGCCATAGGAGGTCTGGGAAAGTACCTTCTTGTTGCTAATGCTTTATCAGAGATTAGAAGGAGATTCAGCATCAGTCTTTAATCTGGGGATATGGGATGGATGTATAAGCTTGGAAACAAAGAGTACCAAGTACATGGTGCTGTATAAAATACTCCATTCCTGCAGGGAAGGTAAGAACAACACAAGGTAGAGCCCTCTTGGAAGTGGAACAAAGCACAGTGACATGCAAAACTAAACAGGCTAACAGGTGCTACCATATCCCCTGGATATAAAAACGGCCCCGTTGTTTAATAAGATTTCTTCATTCAAGCATCTAATACTACGTTTCAAAAAAATTTTTGAACATTTTCCAGGAAAGGGAGGAGTTAGCATTACACATTATTACTTTTTAAAAAATATTTAATATATTCATGTGGGCTTCAAGCTTTGGAAATACTCTGTGAGATCCCTCTGTGACCTAGAGATGTGGACTCAAGATGAAAAGGAATAATTGAGAGGAACATCCGTCTCTGTCTTGAGTGAGCCTGGTGTGCGTGCCTCTGTGTGTGTGTGTGTGTGTGTGTGTGTGTGTGTGTGCGCGCGCGCGCACACACACAGCGTCCGGGGAGACTTCTTCTTAATCTCTATTTCATTAAAAAACTTCTCTCTTCTCCAAAGGGCACACACGGAGAACAAACTTATCTTTGTTGAGCCAAATCTAATTTTCCCAGTCAGAGAGATGTATGGAAAGCTGTACATAATAGAAAGGGACACACTGGTGCACATTTTAATAAAATGCATCATCTAATGGGTGTTAAGGTGTATTCCAGCCAGCTGGTTGGAGTATCAGGACTCAGTTCTTTTGACAAGGATCAGACGGTATAAAAGGACCAGAAAACAGGCTGGCTACAGCTTGAGTGCATTGTGGTGGTATCACCTCATTATATGGAGCAAACCCAAGTATATCTAAACTCCCCTCATAGCCTGGTTGCAGGTGTGAAACACCTGGCCCCCACTTTTTCCTTGCCATTGGGAGTCAGAGCAGCCCTAGGAACTGGTTTCTCATAAGGAAAAGCTGAGATTGAACTAGAACAGGGAGAGGGCTAACAATATTTACTTAAAGATAGCATGAAACTAATTGGATAAGCTCCATCTTATAGTCATTTCCTCCAAGTCAACTCAGACCTGTATTTTGGCTGCACTTTGTTATTAGATATTGTGGTCTGGAATGCCCTAAATGTGGATTTGGAGGGGAAAAAAATGCTTGTAAAAATGTAATTGTCTAAAATTTGTTTAAGTATGAAAAAAAATCAATAATGAGTGAGGCCAACTCCTTCCTTCTCTGGAAAATGTTCCAAAAAATTGAAATGTACCATTAGTGGCTAGAATAAAGGAATTTTATTATTAAAACGATCGAAGATATGTAAAGAGGCACTAAGCAAGCTTGGGGAAAAACACAAGCCCAGCTGAACTTATTTGGAGACCCAGTGTAGATGGTGGAAGAGGTCAAAAGCCTTAAAACGTGCTTCTGAAACTTCAGCGTGTATATGAGCTGCCCGGGCCTCTTGTAAATGCAGGCAGTGATTCAGGAGGTCATGGGTAGGCCTCAGGAACCTGTGTTCGTAATGTGGTGGATTTCTAACACTCCCAACTGGCTGATGCTACTGGTGGAAGGGCCACACTTTGAGTAACAAGGGTCTAATGCAAGAGCTGGTTTCTGCCTGTCCCCCATGGGCTTCCACTTGCTGCCTCGCTCTGAGAGTGTGACTTTGTGCAGATTTGTCTGTTAAAGACAAAGAACTTTGACATCACTGTACTAGTAGAAATCTCTGCAAAAAAAAAAAAAAAAAATCAATAGCAGAAAGTACAAGGGACTTGGCGTCTGTAAGATATGGGATTGATTCCAAGCTCTCCACTATTGTGTGACCCTGAATGAGTCATTTAACCTTGCTGAGACTCGTTTTCCTCAGTTGTAAGATCTATTTCTACAATCTCTGTCTTCCTACATCTGGGGATAGTCTAACAGATCAAATGATAGTGGCTAACATTGATTGTTTAGTAGTTGTCAGTGACTGTGACGAGCCCTTGACATGCGTTAATTCACACCCAACAACCAGTGCGGTAAATACTACGGTTATTGAGCCTCCCTGAGGGTGTGTGGCAACCCCTGTAAGTATTCACCATTTAAATGTCTTACAAAGTTCGCGAAGATTGTGATTGAGGATTCAGAAAAAAAGAGTAGAGAATAGGAACTTGGGTATTGTTGATCGCCCAGTCAGAGCCCACGGGTGTTCTCTGTGCTGTTCAGGCACACTCACTTCCTGCTCAGCCACAGGGACCCTCTCTTCAGGTCCTTTATTGTCAAACATGTCACTCCTGGCAGTTTAATATCTGCCACCACAAGAAAGTATAACAATGCCACCTGTACTAATTGTCCATGCTCCAGAAAAAACTACCTCAAACTTAGCAGCTTAAAACGACACCCATTTATTAGCTTATGGTTCTTGAGGTCACCCAGTTTATTACGAGGGATAGCGGAGTTCTGCGCTCAGGTCTCACATGCCACAATTTGAGTGGCAGCTGCACCGTTCTCCTTTCTGGAGGCTATGGGGACAAATCCGCTTCCAAGCTTCTGTTGCGAGAGTCACCCAAAAAGAGCGTGCCTTGAAGCTGCTGGACCGAGGGCCTCATTTCCACGCTCAGTCAGGGGCTGCTTTGGGCTCCTGGTGGCCACTCACTCCTCGCCACTTGGCTCCTTTTTGCAAGAAGATCCAAGTCACTTTTAAGAATTCACCTGATTTAGGTCTGGCCCACAGAGGATAATCTCCCATTTTTAAAGTCCACTCTGCCTTAGAGTATAACCTTATCATAGGAGCAAAATCAGTCATGTTTTCACAGTCCCAGTGATTATGCAGAGTGTGTGCACCAAGGGGCAAAAATTGGGAGGCCCAGTCAAAATTTGGTCTATCTTATCACGGTTCTTGGGGACTCTTTGTTTTAAAACAATATAGATCATCTTGCCTTTGCACTTCCATAAGGCCGTTTACTTGTATCGTTACTTATCATACTGCATCATCCGTGGGCTACCCAAGAAGGGTTATTTCCAATGGTACTCTCAAATGTTCCTTGTTGATGATAACCACAAATGCAAATCTTGTTCATAATATGTGGGGAAAAAAATGTGAACGGCAATTCATTTTCTGAATATGTTCCATTTACCATTCCAAATGATGTGGAGTAAAAGCAGAAAATGCATCTTTTAACCATTTCCTCTTGGGCCCTTTAGCTTGCAATTCATGGATTCCTAGAATGTCAACTCCTTTAGCATTGACTATATCTCCGTTATCTATACACTATGGAGAGAATGTTATATATACTATGACTTAAGACTGAAAAGGAAAACATGACACTGCCACATTGGTTGAAGTCAAGAAAAGACATTGATTGGTAGGATCCATTGGCAGTACAGAAGAATTGCATTAAAAGCCATCAAATGAGAGGCTTCATTTTGATATGTGGTGTGAAGATTGCAGAGGGAATAAAGTGATTGCCCTGGGTGCCATCAGTGGGGACACTGAGAGTTAAAAAATGTCTGCCACCACCAGGGCTCCCTTGGGATCTATAGATCAAAGACACAAATAGAACACAAACAGGTAAGAGCTGATGAATGAGCCCACACACAGAGATTAAAACCAAAGCTTGACAGTGAACTATCCATAGTCTAGTGTCCTTTCCTTGCATTTTGTTTAATATGAGTCAGAGTCACCCCAAATGACCATGTTGGTATCGTTGCAGTGGTCCAAGCAAAAGAAAATACTGCTTTAGTCAGTGAGAATAATCCACATGCCAGGCCCACCTTCTGGAACTGGAGGTCCAGAGGACCCCCCCCCAAAGACCACTGGTGAATTCCTAGAGTTTCTCAGAGTATCTGGTCAATGCTATATGCGTGGTAGCTCCCTGGGGTGGGGGGTGGGGGTGGCAAATGGAGCCCACAGGGTACATAGATCCTGGTCTAGATTTAAAGTTCTCTGTCTGATGGCACTGCCAGCCCTGGTTAGTTCTAAGCACTGGAGGTAGACTCAGACAAATTTAAAGAACTTACTGGAAAGTGCTCCTTCCAGTTCCCACTCTACACAGTGCAGAGCACCCAACAGGGGCTTTACTTCTCTATGTCTAACAGTAGTACTGCTTATTATCATTCTTGTTTTACAGATGAGAAAACCAGAATATGGTGACATTAGGTAAGTTTTCCAAAGTTAAGTTGCTAGTAAGTATCGAGAAATAAAATCAGAGAATTTGATTTCATAGCCTGTATTCATAACCAATTTGCTATATGACCCCTGAAATACTGTAGTGTATGTGAAATCATTTTGGGTGAGTGAAAGATGTATTTCTCTACTTTTTATAAAGTGTAAAGCATTTGGAAAAATGCATTCCAGCTATAAACAAAAAGTTTTGCTGTGAAGGCTAATTATGAAATATTAAAAAAATACGATCATCACAAATGACTTAATCAATTAAAAATAAAAACTGGAGGAATTATACAAGGAGAAATATATAGTAGGAATATATGTAATACATATGTAAAATATATATGTAAAACATATACATATGTAATAATAATATCATATAATATATATGTAATGTAATATATATGTAAAACATAGTATGATATGTAAAACATAAAGTTTATGTAAAACACTTTCCTTTGAAGGCTCTGTCCAGTACATATAATGTGAGATAGCGAGAACTAATGAAAAAAGTATGGTCTTATTGACTTAGGTCTCAGATCCCTGAGAGAAGATGGGCAACGTGGTAAGACGCAGAATCCGCCGCTTCGTGCCTGGAGACACTTTCTGAATTGGCCTTTCTGGAGGTGGGCTAACTGGAGCATTATAATGGTCCCACAGAAGAAACAGGTAGTTTGGGAGCTTATGGAGGGTAGGAATTTGTGGGACAGAGTCCCAAAGAGAAGAAAGTCACATAGAAAGAGAGCTCTACAAATCTGCATAGGGTTTCCCTTGAATCTGCTGCTCAATACTAAGCCACAAAGGCAAAGGATGAGATACCCTGAGGACAAGCAAAAAAAACAAGTGGGGGCCTCCATGCGGAATGATTTCTAGAGCTTTCTCTAACCTAGAAAGCACTGAGATGACTATTAAGAGTGGGGCATCCCACTGATCACTTGGGGTACTCAGTGGAGACACCCCCAGAGGATCACGCCTTAGTACCAGAACCATACTTAACCCCAAATAAAGTCTTATCTAGAACCCACCTTAACAAAGCTAAAATCAAAAGCTTGAAATGATCAAGCTAATAGGCAAAAAACTTAACTGCTGGCCAGAATAAAGTTCAATACTCTTTAAAATATAGCAACCATAATCCAGATGCTCAACAACGTAAAATCAGAAGATCTAGGTCCTGTTCGAAACAAAACAAAACAAAAAACTAGAAATACCAAAAAATAGGCCTATTGCAGGAGAAAAACCAGTCAATAGCTACAAACCCAGAAATAAGATAGTTGATAGAATTATAAGGCAAAGAGTTTTAAATGTCTGTTTAAATATGCTCAGCGTCACAGGAAAACATGATGATAATGAGAAGAGAAATGGAGGGTGTGAAAACTTACTAGAAATTCTCGAGATGAAAAGTACATTATCTGAAATGTAAAATTCACCACATTAAAAGCGTTTGACTAAGCTCAACATTCATGATAAAATTTCTCAGCAAATTAGCAATAAAAAGTACCTTCCTCCACCTGATACATGGCACTATGGAAAACATCAGGCTTAATGGTGAAGGACTCAAGAATGTTGATTGTCACCACTTTTACTCAACATTACATTGGACATCATGGCATATGAAATAAATCTGTGACTTACTCTTGCACTGCAGCTCCAACTGGCTCATAGGAAGTACCAAAACGTCCTAGAATGTCCCATCTAGACACAGAAAATCATGAGTTCCAATCCCCTCCTCCTATATGTGAGGAATCTAGGTAGGATGTGTCTTACTGCCCCGCAAAGAAGCATATGGCATGCGTGTTAGGAAGATAATATTTTTAAAATAAAATTCAGTGTTCTTTTCTTTTGGTATTGATGTCAGTGTGACCGTCTCCTGTTCCATCCCCATTCTTTCAGAGGCATCCATTTGCCCAGGGAGGATTAGAATCATTAAAGCAGAGATGTCAAGAAAAAGAGGAGGTATTCTGCTCTTGCATACAAAGTAGAATTTTTGAGTCTGTAACAATCACGTTGTCTTAGAACCCAGGCTTCATAGAAAGAGAAAGCATTTTTAAAATTCCTTTAGATATCATTAACATGTTAGGAGCTAGGCCTGACAGATTAGATCACAGAGTTTCTTCCAAAGTGTAGAAAAAAAGATGGATTTTGCCATCAAGACTGCACCGTGAGAGGGCACCTGTTGGGATGAGCACTGGGTGATGTATGGAAACCAGTCTGACAATAAATTTCATATTAAAAAAAAAAAAAAGACTATTGTTGACAGCCATTGCTCTCTGGCCAACACGATCTTCTCCGATACCCTTGGTGCCACAGGCAAAATACTGGCTCGACACACGTGTCTATCAGTTTGGGGGCTTTCCCAGTGCCCAAGTTCCCGGGCGCGGGAGATCTAGCCGCGATGAGCCTCTTCCCTCTTCTCCGAGGGTTCCTGACTTGTAGAAAGATTTTTCAAGCCTGGTTAACTTTTGCACTTCTAGTTCACCCCACAGGAAGTAGGCAACCTGTCCATTCCAAATTGGAGAGTTCAGGCTGCTCTCTCTCTCCAGTTTGCCATTTGTCCTGAATTATTAACTCCCTTTTAGCTTTGATTGGATCAGAGTAGGTTGAGTGTATGTCCAGTTTGGAAATGGTGCCACTCTGTCTCATAGGCAGAATTTGATGAACGATTTTCTTGAACCCTTCTGAGGTAGACAGGATAATACCCCGACCCCCAAATTCATCTATGTCCTAATTTGTAGCACCTGTGAGCATTATGTTCCTGTTACAAGGCAAGGGAGGATGAACATTGTAGATGGGTTTATGGTTGTTAATTGGCTGACCTTAAAGAGCTTGTTCTGGATTATCTAGGTGGGCCAGTGTAATCACAAGGGTCTTTAAATAGGGAAGAGGGAGGCAGGTAGTCACTGTTAGAATGATGCCAGGCTAGAAGAACGTGATTGTCCATTGCTGGCTTTGAAGCTAGAAGGGGCCCACAAACCAAGGAATGCAGGAAGCCTCTAGAAGCCGGAAAAGGCAGGAAAGCAGATTTTCCCCTGTAGACTCCAGAAAGGAGTACTGGCCTGCCAACAACCTGACTTCAGTCCAGGGAGATCCGTTTCAGACTGGTGACTTCCAGAACGATCAGATAATAAATCTGTGTTGTTTTAAAGCAGTAGGTTTGTGGTAGTTTGCTACAGGAGCACTAGGAAACTAATGCACTCTCTCTCTCTCTCTCTCTCTCAGCTTGGAGGAAGGGTGGAGATCATCCCCTCCACAAAATGATGGACTTCTCCTCGGGTAGCGTCAAGGCTTAGGATCCCCAAAATGCTTTTCTCTTCCTCCATGCCGCCTTCAAATTTCCTCTCCTTTTATCTGCTAGAGGGAATAGAAAGGGACAAGGTAGCTGTTGGACGCTGGCTGGGGGCATCCGTGTCTGTTTTGCTACCTTTTGGGAAGGGGAGAATGTCGAGGGCTCAGTATTTGCAGGTCTTTTTAGGATATCATTACTACTTTCTGTCAGGCCTCACCTTGTCCCCACTTGTTTCTAATTCCAAGGCAATGGGGTAGGTAATACTACAACATGCTGTCAGATTTGCATCACTGAGTGGTGAGATGCACAGTAAAATTTCTCTCTCTATACCACATATGTAATCTACATTTGTGGCAGCACAGATTCAAAGCAGCTTCTCCATGACATTAATAATGTCTTTCGCATTGTAGTGATACGTGCGCGTAGTTTTTAAAGCCTACTACCATTATGAGGCTGATCGTTTGAAAGAGACGTACCTGGCCTATTTCCGCGAAACGCTCTTTTAATATCCAGCCTGGTTGGTATGTACCCGACAGCTGGGCGGGGCAGGGGGTGGGGGGTCTGACTCTTAGGAATTCAGATTTTCATTTATTACCCCGTTTTCAGCCTGGTGACCCCGGGCTCCCTCGGCTCGTCCTTCCAAGAGAGCTGCCTAACTCGGTATCTGGGGTGTGAATAGGGGGATATCAGTGCCCATTTGCCACACGCTGTGTTTTCAGCCCCACTCCATATCCTGGACTTCATTAGGAAGATTCTAGTCCCTTCAATCACTGTGCCTCTGAGGATTCTAGCATGAATCAGCCTGCCTATTGTTGTCATTCCCTGCTCCCCCAACGGACAGTTTGATTTTCGCATTTCTGCTCTGCTAAATCAGTTATGACTCATCTATCTATTTTCCAAGCTTCAAAACCCTGTTGACAATCTGGCCTGCTGTCATCTTCCTCCTGTCTCTTGTCTTGTATAAAGGCTCAAAATTGTCTACCTTATACCCTTTTATTATTACTGAAGGGGGTTCTGGGGTGGAGCTGAGAGACGCATACAGGATCTGTCTACCTTAGTAGGCACCTGCCAATCTCCTTCCTTTGTTTCTTCAAATCCGTAAGTCATGTATGAATATTTCCTTCAGGAAACAGTGCAAAATAACAATTCTACTTCCTTGGATAAAAACAAACCATTTCTCCCATTTGAACTCCTCCAAAAATGCCCGCAATTTAATGCAATTCAATAGACCTGTATCGCTTGTGTGTTTCCAGTAGCAATTTAGATAAAGTGGTAAGTGTGGCCTCCATCGGGGTCAGTTTATAGCACTTGGTTGCCATGGTCACAGGTTCTATAAAATGGAGTAAATAATGAAATACTGTATCCTTCTTCTCAGCACCAGACATTTATAGTATTCAAATATTTACAGAGAGAGCAGACTTACTTAGTTTTTTAAAATATCAAAATGGGCCTGTTTTCTAAAGGGCAAATCTTTGCCACTGGCAATAAAGACATAAATAAATGAAATTCTGGCTTTTGAGAAGCAAATACTAAGAGAAAACTAGAATATAATCTTGCAGGACTTAATTTTAGTTCACTTTCAGGGAGCATGTATTTTCCCACCAGAAAAGATGGACTTTCTTTTATTAGTTAGGGATTAAATCATTTGGTGAATCAGGTCCTGAGACACTTTCTCTGCTTGTTTATACTTAAAATTAATGATAAGGAATAGCAAACAGATTTATGTCACAACAGACGGTGACTTCAATTTGGGATAGGTGAGACTTAAAATTTAGTTTTCATTTTTATTGTGATAAATTATCTGAGATATACCCTTTTAACAGACTTCTACTTTTTTTTTTTTAAAGTAATCTCTACGCCCAACATGGGACTTGAGTTCACAATCCAGAGATCAAGACTCGATGTTCAACCAATTGAGCCAGCCAGGCACCGAACCCTCTTAACATATTTTTAAGGATACAGTATAATATTCTTAACTGCGGGGGCAATGTTGTATGGCAGATATCTAGAACTTATTCATTTTGTATTACTGAAACCCCATACCTGTGATTAGCTAATCCCACCTTCCTTTGTATGACTTATCAGTCACCAACCAGCCAATCATTTTTCTTCCAAGATCTTTTCCCTATACTTTGACTCACAGAGCCTAAAAAATTCTGAGGTGGTGCTTCATTAGGAAAATATAGTAACATTTAAATCAGAGCATGTGGAAAGAGAACTAATTTTAGGGTTCCAGAGGGTACATGAGGAAAATGTAATTCTCTCATTAGTTTTTGCTTGTTTCCGATTGCAAGAAGTCGTGAGGAAGTAATAAATTGGAGAACAAATGTGTTTTTGATTAAAGTTTCTGTGCTGCTTTCAGAGACGGCTACAATAGCATAAATCTAAATAAACAGTCCGACATTTATCCCAGGCAAAATTACACGACATATTTTAATACCAAAATCATAGGGAAAATCATGGTTTCTTTGGAGCCTGCTGGTGTGTAGATGAAGGGGATATATGGGCTCCCTCTGGTGGTGAATTTAGCAATAATAATAACTGAACAAGTGTTATTGTTTAACCCAAAGACCAGGTGAAATTTAAAGAATCTTTTCCATTGTCAGCAAGAGGTCTGCTCGAAATCACCGTGTAGATTCTCTCCCAGGCTCTCGACTAGAGAAACAGACCAACATAGAATATGTATCACTTATTTTACTTGAGTTACCTGGCTCTTGAGTTACAAAGCTGACTTAGAAACCCAGTGACACTGTTTTGGCATCTAGAGTCTCTCTGAAAATGTGTAGAATCATTCACTCACTCACTCGCTGAATGTTTCTTATGGAAAATATTGGGATCTGTGGGTGACAGGGCTGTGGTGTTGAGAATTCCTCCACTACCCCTAGACCCAGACCTGTCTTTGTGGTAGTTGGGGAACAGGATTTATTGCCATCCATTGTTTGCAGCCAATGCGGTTTTATCCTGTTCTCTTGTCTTTGTATAGGGGATAAAATTTTCTACCTTATGCCCTTGACTGTTCTTGAAGTGGCTTGTGTGATGGAACAGAGATGAACATATGGGATCAGTCTGCCTTGTGTACCTTCTCTGCCCATTTTAATTGAAAATATATCTTCATACAATATCACAAAGAGGCTAGGTTTGCTATGTTTGTTTATGTTTATGCTTATGTCTGGCTTTGAAAAGCATAAATTGAAATATCTGACATAGGCAGTCTCACAAAGTAATTGTCTAAGGGTAAGTGTGTCCCCCAAACCTCCCACACTCTGCATCAGCTTTCCCTTTTTAGTCCCAAATTTAGAGCCTTGAATGCATGTTCAGTCATTCAGTTTCCATATGCATTAAAAAACTAGAATGAGGGGCACTTGGGTGGCTCTGTCGGGTAAGCATCTGACTCTTGATTTCAGCTCTGGTCATGATCCCCTGGTTTGTGGGATCGAGCCCCTTGATGGGCTCCATGCTGACAGCGTGGAGCCTGCTTGGGATTCTCTCTCTCCCTATCTCTCTGTTCCCCTGCCCACTCATGCTCTTTCTCTCTCTCTCTCTCTCTCTCAAAATAAATAAACCTTTTAAAAAAATTTTTTTTAACGTTTATTTATTTTTGAGACAGAGAGAGACAGCATGAACGGGGGAGGGTCAGAGAGAGAGGGAGACACAGAATCTGAAACAGGCTCCAGCTCTGAGCTGTCAGCACAGAGCCTGACACGGGGCTCAAACTCACAGACTGCGAGATCATGACCTGAGCCGAAGTCGGATGCTTAACTGACTGAGCCACCCAGGTGCCCCTAAATAAACTTTTTTTTAAAAAATTAAAAAAAAATACTAGAATGAAGTCTCTAAATTCATTAGAATCAATCATTTTATAGCCAAGCTCCTTGGTTAAATTATTTAATTTACCCCCAAAATGTAGTTAATAAAATGACAAATTCTTCAGGATATCATCGAAGGAAAAAAAAAACCCAAAATTTAAAGCACCAACATTTTTTCTGAAAACAAAACATCATTGAGAAGCACCTTGCATCGTATGTACACAGTAAGCACTCAATAGTGGTCTTGTTTTAAAATTCAAACAGCAAAACCATTCTGGACTACCTCGATGTTTCTCTTTCTCAAAATAACATTCTTTATGTTACAATGTGATCCTGCCCATGTAAGTCAAACAAAAAAAAAATCTGTCTCTGATATTATTATGATGCGAAGACCTCAAGGAAATGTTAGAAAACTAAGAGAGACACATATGGGATCATTTGTTTTCAGAACTATAGAAAGAAAAGAAAGTTATTTTAATGGTAATCAAAATGTGGTCTTTTCTTTATTTCCCTCTCTGACAGAGTAAGGAAAAGGTTCAGTGGCACACAATTTAAAATTTTATATACACAACATATGTGTCAGAAAGGTAAACCATCAAGGCTTGAAGCCGAATTCAATGGTTCTAAGAGCAGGCTGTGCATCAGATTAGCCTGGGAAGCTTATTAAAATTAAAGAAGCCTGAGATCACACCCCTGGAGATTCTAATTCAACAAGTCGGGGCAAGGCCAAGGTATTTATACATTTGACAAGTGCCCTCCGATGATTCTGAAGCAGTGGGTTCACTGGACAATATTTAGAAATCATTCCTCTCCGTGGCTACCTATCCCTGACAACCTCACTTCAAAAAAACAATGTTGCCACTTTGTCAGAAAGCCATACCTTGACTATCCTGACTGAGGGGCACTCCCTCACCCCCTCTCCTGTGTATCAGTCAGGCAGGCTTGGTTCTGCTGCAGTAACAAACAACCCCAAATTTGTATGGGCTTTAAACGGCAAAAGTTGTTTGCTTGCTGGTTTGTTTGTTTGTTTGTTTATTTATTCGCAAAAACTTTCCAGGTAAGATCCAGGCAAGTTTTCAGATAAGTCACCTTCTATGGGGTGGCTCGGCCTTCCAGCCTCCATCTACCTATCTCATTACAGATATCTCCATGTCAACGTGTGTTTTCCTGATTGTCACATCAAAGAGAGAAAGAGCTGGAGAGTCAAACACTAGCAATCCGAAACTGCAGCCTGGGAGTCACATAACCATTCTCCTCCATCAGCCAGAATCCATCAAGTGACCATGCATGACTTCAGGCGGGTACAGATGTATGATCTATAATATACTCCAAAGTACAGGAGAGCCAGATATTCATTAGTAGTATTTATCATACGATACTTAATTTTTGCCTATCGCAATCACCTGTTCTGATGACATTCTATCCGTTTGCTTATTCGGTTCTTGCCTGTACCCGCTAGATTGAAAAAAAATTTGAGGTCAAAATCCTTATGTTATTTATCACTGGTGATGTCACTCTGCCTGGCACGTAGTAAATACTCAAACTGTTGAATGAACGAACAAAGGAAGACAGAGAGCCGTCTAGTAGGATTCAGACAGGGGGTCATTCAAATTAGATCAGTAGGGAAAAAACCCCAGACACAATAACCGTTTATTCCGTTAGCCTGGGAGAATTAGATGATTAAATATTTATTGAGCACCTGTACCTTCTAAGACTTGCAAAACTGATTGTACCAATATAATCACACCTCAGGTTTACAATATCTGCCAGTAAAGAAGATAATAAAATACGAGAATCTGGACAACTAATGATAAACTGGCAGTGATTATCTGTTTTACGAAAGCTTCATTTTTTTTTTTACAGGATTATTCACAGTAGGACTCTCCTCAATAGCAATCTCTCCAGGAGAACTTAAAATATGATTCAATTTACACACACGCTCTTAGGAATCTATCTATAAAGTCAACTACTGGGGTTATTATGCCTTCGTTCTACAGAGCTTCCTAATGGGAGTAAGGAAATCCAGTCATAGAATTTTATGAGCCAATTTGGTTCTTCAATGTATTTCGTCTCATTTCTAAACTCCCTCTAGTGTCCAAAAAGAATAAAGTCCTTTGATTTTGGTAGTGAATCCCGACGCTGTCAGTTTGAAGGTAGCAAGTGAAACATTTTGAATGGGATTTTGAGAAAGACAGGAGGAACCTTTTCATTGTAAACTATGTGTTAAAAATATGTCCAAGTGTTTTTTTTCTTTTCTTTTCAGCTTTATTGAGGTATAACTGACAAATAAAATTGCAAGATATTTGAAGTGTAGGTTTTGATATACGTGTACATGGTGAAGAATTTCCTCCATCAAGTTAACACATTAATCACCTCACATATTACCTTTTTTTAAAAAATGAGAACATTTAACTTCTACTGTAAATTTTTTTCCACCACAAAAATGTATCTGAAAGAAAACATATGCAGTGACCCACTAGCTCACCGATTGTATACAATTGATGAGCATTGTTAGAAACTCAGGGAGGCACAACGTAAAGACAGGAAGCTTCCTTTCTCTCTGCCTTCGGTCTCACTCCTCTGAGTCTCCCAACCAACCTCAGGAAAAGCAGGCAAAATCGTATGTGTTTGCCAGCATGTATATATTTACAAGGAACGTTGCCTTTTAAGAATTTATGTAAAAAGAACCAAGCTCTACAAAGTGATTTGCATTTTGCTCTTTCCACTTGCTTTCAGAAACACTTCCAAAACACTACCACATGTTTTGACAGTTATGTAATATTCCTAATTCTTTATTCTAATTTTTGACAGTTACCATGGTCTTCCTCCATTTGGTTACTCTCTAATTTATTTTTAAATTTTTGAAAAAAAACCCTGTAATTCCAGTGTAGTTAACATACAGTGTTGTATTCATTTCGGGTGAGTAATATAGTGATTCAACACTTCTCTGTGTTAGTGTTCATCACGTGTACTCTTAATCCCCTTCACTTATTTCAACCATCCACCCCCCCCCCCCAACTGTTTGTTCTCTATAGTTCAACACCTGGCTTTTGGGTTGGCTCTCTCTGTTTCCCTTTGTTCATTTGTTTTGTTTCTTAAATTCCGCATATGAGAGAAATCACATGGTATTTGTCTTTCTCTGGCTTATTTCACTAAGCAAAATACCCTTTAGATCCATCCATGTTGTTGCAAATGGCAAGATTTCATCCTTTTTTTGTGCCTGCATAATATTGCATTGGATATGTATACCACATCTTCTGGATCCATTCATCTATTGATGGAAACTGAGGTTCCTTCCATAATTTGGCTCTTGTAAACAGTGTTGCTATAAACAGAGGTGCATCTATCCCTTTGAACTAGTGTTTTTGTATTCTTTGGGTAAATACCCAATACTGCAATTGCTGGGTCGTAAGGTAGTTCGATTTTTAACTTTCTGAGGAAATTCCATACTGTTTTCCACAGTGGCTGCACCAGCTTGCATTCCCACCAACAGTGCAAGAGGGTTCCTTTTGCTGCACATCCTTGCCTGTGTTTCGTGTGTTGTTGATTTTAGCCATTCCAACAGGTGTGAGATAATATTTCATTGTGGTTGTTACTTGCATTTTCCTGATGATGACTGATGTTGAACATCTGCTTATGTGTCTGTATTGGCCATCTGGATGTCTTCTCTAGAAGTTACACTCAAATTTATTTTCATAGTCCCATATTGATGGCCTTTTTACTACCAGAAAATGTCATTATTGTACATATATCTCTTGAAAACAAATTGGAGTATATACAAGGATGAATAGAAATTTCCAGGTCAAAGAGTATAAGAATTCATAGTTATTAAAATATTATTGGGGTTCCTGGGTGGCTCAGTTGGTTGAGCATTAAACTCTTGATTTTGGCTCAGGTCATGATCTCAGGGTCATGGGATCGAACCCAGCTTCAGGCTCTGTGCTAAACAGGGAGCCTGCTTAAAAATCTCTCTCTCTTTCCCCTCTCTCCCACTTGCTCTCTCTCTCTCTCTCTCAAATATAAAAATTTATGTATATTATCAAATTCTCCTCCAAAGCAGCTCAACTAATTTCTTCTTCTAGGTATTAGCTTGTTATTACCAATTTTGGTATGTTAAGAATGGAACTAATGGTAATTGAGAAATAAAAAAAAATACCTAATTTGGAATCATAAGTAAGGTTGTTTTTGTTTATAACAAATTTCACCTGAATTTTTAATGAGAGAAGTCTCATTTTAGATCATTTATTTAGAATTTAGGTACAATAGACTATATAATACAGGGTGGTCTCTTGGTGTGATAAGGTATATGATTGTCTTTATTATTTAAAGGTACAGACTTTATATGAATAGAAGATATTTTTAACTTTTCAGTAAATAAAAACATTTGATATTAATTTAACTGAATATATGTTTAAGTAGTGAGAAGAAACACAATTTCCAAACATGATGTTTCTCATTTGCATTTTGCATTAGACATCAACATATTCATATTCAAACTAAAAATGTTTTGTTCACTGGGAACTTTTAACTGCCTAATGTCATATGTACTTCGGAAAATCTTGTTTTAGGGGAAAAACCTAATGTACTTAACTGTCACCAAAAGAAATTTTATAGGGAATACCAACTTAAGTCCAATTACACCTGATGCTTCTCTGAAAAAAAAATTAAACACGTATTACTGTGGTATTTATTTTATTTTTGTTAAAATGGAATACTTACGTAAATATGTAATCACTGCATTAACTAAATCAACTATCAAGGCTCGTATGCAAAATGGGGCCAAGTTTTATTTCAAACAGCTATATATAATTTTTGTTTAGAGAGGTCAATATTACACGCCTAGTGTAATTATCCGCTATACCTACTGGAAGTCGGTCCCTGAACGCAGAACAATGGTTGCTGTTAGAATTTTGTACAGATAACACACACATGCTTATGCTCATCACACGTACGAGTCAATCAAAACCATCAGGCAGTATGAACTAACCTTATTTACCAGTGGCCTGAGAAACTGGCTTTTATGGGCTGCATCTCTGAAACTGAAATATCAGAAAATATATTTTATAAGATATCCATACATGGATCTGTAAACCCCCAAATTGGTTTTCCCATTGTATTTGTCTCCTCAGGCTGCCATAAGAAAGCCCTGCTGGCTGGGTGGCTTAAACAACAGATATTTGTTTCCTCACAGTTCTGGAGGCTGAAGTCCAAGATCAAGGTGGCATCAGATTTGGTTTCTCTTGAAGCTTCTCCTTGGCTTGTAGATGACTGCCCCTCACTGTGTCCCCAGATGACATGTGTCCTTTGTGGAGCACATCCCTAGCGACTCTCTCTCTGTATGTTCTGATCTCCTCTTCTTATAAGAACAACCTTCAGGGCCGCCTGGGTGGCTCAGTTGGTTAAGCATCTGCCTTCGGCTCAAGTCATGATCTCACAGTTTGTGACCGCTTCAGATCCTCTGTCCCCCTCTCTCTCTGCCCCTTTGCCCCACTTCTGCTTGTATGCACGCGTGTGCTCTCTCTTTCAAAACAACAAAAACAAAAACCTAAAAAAAAAAAAAAAAAGAACACCAGTCAGATTAGATTAGGACCCACCCATCCGACCTCATTTAAACATAATTTCTTCTTTAAAGTCCCTATCTCCAGGGGTGCCTGGGTGGCTCGGTCCACTGAGGGTCCAACTTTCGCTCAGATCATGATTTCACAGTCTGTGAGTTCGAGTCCCACATCAGGATCTGTGCTGACAGCTCAGAGCCTGAAGCCTACTTCTGATTCTGTGTCTCCCTCTCTCTCTGCCCCTCCCCCACACATACTCTGTCTCTGTCTCTTTCTCTCCAAAATAAATAAACATTAAAAATTAAAAAAAAAATAATAAAGTCCCTATTCCCAAGCACAGTCACATTCTAAGAACTATAGGTTAAGGCTTCCACATGATAATTCTGGGAGGGGACACAATACAGTCCATAATACCAATCTACCTCAAAATAATCCATAGTGTTACCAATAATCTGAAGAAAGGATTTGCCTACACCTTTAGCTTTTTCTGATGTCAATAAGCAAGAATGTGCTAGTCTTGGAATAGACTAGGACAGGATACAATAGGATAAGAATCCCCTATACTTGTTTTGTAGTGCATGTGTATGTTCTGTATATCATAATATAGCATACGGTATACTATACTTTTAAAAGTGGCAGAAAGCCCAGGCTCTGGAGTCAGAATTTATGAGTGTGAGTCTCAGTTTCACTATTTATTATCCGATCTTAGGCAAAATACCAAGCAAAACCCTTTCTGCCTCAGTTTCCTCACCTTTCAAATCAAGTAAGAATAGGGCCCCCTCATAGGGATTGTGCAGGATTAAGCGAGTTCCTCCATCTACTACAGTGCTTAAAACAGTGTCGGGTATTCGGTGCGGGCTTTACATCTGCTAATTTTGTTACTATTGCTGTCGTCAAGAATAAGTTAACCTATACCGGATACTTGGAAAATTTCTAGGGATGGAGGAGTGAATGAAGTGGAAAACCATGAGCAGACGAGCCAAAGACCACGGCAGTATATATCAGACAGTGTTTTCTTTGTCAGGTACGTGGTGATATTTTGAGGGTGAAATAGTGAAGTCTTCAAACCAGAGCGATCTGACATGCAGTAGGTCATTTTGACACAGCGTGTTGTCAACAATGACATTTTGATGTGATCATTTGATCTTCATTGCATAAAGCGGCTGCTTCCAAATGTACAAGCCTTGTGCTCTTACCAAATAAAGTGTGCGGACCAGACATCCCTGAATCCTCCCTACCTCTGAGCAGGATTACCCCTGACGCCTCCCCAATCCTCTGAGGAACTCCCCAGGATGTGCATTTCAGTGTTCTTCCCCATCTAACTGAGAGTAAGCACTTCTGCCGTCGCAGGAAAAATAGAAAGACATGGTCAAGGTTCTTGGCATGCTGTTCACACGGTTTTCTCACAGTATGCACTGGAGCAGGAGCATTATTAGATCCATGCCCGGTGCCCCCTGATTACCTGAGACCCTTTAAAACAAGACATCCCAAGGACGCTGCGGCGGGTTGAGCTGGAGCTCTCAGTTCAGATGCAGTAACGCCCCGAACCAAAGATCGATTCTGGATCTAGCCATAAATCGAAACCAAAGACAACTGTGATACCTTCCATGGCGAATCGTCAGTTACAGTTTGGGGCCAGCAAAATCATTCCATTGGCATGCCAACTTCAAAGGAAATGTGATAAGATACAAGTTCAGAAAATGGTCCTCATTAGAGACTGGACAAAAGATTGATGGGCAGGATGTATTGAATGATTGATCTGTGGGAAGGCTGCCACATCCTGCCTGTGAATTTTTACGGGAAATCATATAGACTGCAGCGTGGATAGTATGCACGCAGGATGGCATCTTTGGACGTGTGCATTGAACTAGTCCTCGTGCAAAATTTCTACACAGCAGCCTTGACACTAGATACCTGAGTGTGTCTGCAGACCCTCTCCTTGCACACACATGTCCTCACGCCCTTCTCAGAAATGGTTTTGAGACAGACAAAGTTGACTAGGAGTGTGAACAGGAAAACTCCAAGTCTTTGGGTTAAGGTGCTGGGAGCCCTTCATACGCCAAGATTTTTCTATAATATAGTCAACGAAGTGGGATTTTTTTTTTTTAATTAAGAAAGAAATGCTAGGTCAATGTTACTTAATAGTCCCTTTAAAAAAAAAATCTGTTGATTCCAGGGCCAAGTTTAGGGCAAAGTTCAGCCATAATGCTTTTAAAAACTTGAAAGCTACCTCAGGACATTTGTTTCTGCTTCTGAAAAGCAAACAAAAAGCTGCTCCTGTCCCTCAAAAAGGGCGAGGGGAGAAAGGCGAGCAAAGACACAGAAGGGGTGGTCCACTTGTGCTGGAATGCACAGCCTTGCCCAAAGCCCACCGTGGGGGCACATGAGCCAAGCAGTTCAACAGCCTGCATGGCTGCAAACAGAAGCCTTGTTCTTTGCCTGAAGAAAGACAGCTTCATCCTGTAACCGCAAAATCAGGTCACATTCCTGTTTGATTCTTAAGCTGGTGTGTCCTAAGCCCTTCCTGACCCAACTTCACTCTCCCTCTCAAATGTGTCTCCCAGCTTCTTCTGGGAGTCAGCCAAAGGTCTGCCCCAGGCCCCGGGACTTTTGACTCATCTTTCTCTGCTCCTACCTGCTGTCCTGCCCCCCACTCCACAAGCACCCCTGTGCCACATGACCTTTGTACAAGCCTTGCCTTATACAAAGGAGAGGACCATCACCTCTGAGGATAACTATGCTGACGGCTTCTCTGCTGTTTCCAAATCACTGTTCTCCTTCTTCACATCACAGCTAAAGCCAGGTGTAACTTTCGGCTAGGTTTCCTGAAGGCTGGGAGAGAAAGGGAGAGGGGAGGGTGGAGAGAGAAAGAAGGAAGGAGAGAAAGAAAAGGAGAGAGAGAGAGAGAGAGAGAGAGAGAGAGAGAGAGATGCATGCCACCACTCCCTATACCCCCCCCCGAAAACACACACACAAGAAACATGAAAAAGATTATCCATATACTAGGCCATAAAAATATTCTTAACAAAGAATCCAGTATTACCTGGACCCCATTATCTAAGCGCGCTAAAATACACTTAGAAATCAGAAATAAAAAGAAATGGAAAGCAAACTCAATGCATTTGTCTTTTTAAAAATCCGCACCCCACTAAAAAAAAAATCCACGAGGTGAACAAGAAGTGACTACAAAAATTATGAAATATATAGCTAAGTGAATAACGTCAAAACCAGCATACATCAACAGATAGGAGAGAGAGCCAAAGTAGTTCTTATAATCAGCGCAAGCAATCCTGGACAATCAGGAGGGATCAGGTGGTCAAAGGAAACAAAGCTTCTGCCTCATGACAGAAAGGCACCAAGTAGTTAAGAATTTTTATGGGTAACTTTTAACAAACCTTCTGGGACTAATAATTCCTATTTTATACAAGTGGTTTCTGAGATCTGCAAAGGTCACCCTTTGTCTCCTGTGATTATCTCTTCTTGGAGTCTTTCAGTGAACTCTTGTTTTAGAGAAGACGTAATTTGCTTAATTTATCCGGTTTCATAGAGAACTATTTATTGAAAAATTTCGGTCATTTCAGATAATGCTAATGTGCATCCTCGTCTTGACTTAATGTTTTTCTCCTTTTTTCTTGACATATTTTCCCTTAAGTCCTAAGCTGTTTTATTGTTTTGTTTTGTTTTGTTCTAAATCGTTGCTTCTCACGTTTGAATGTGCTTCCTGGATCAGCTATTTTCAGGAAAGTAGATTTGAAAGGAATCAGAAGGTGCCAGCAGCTTGGACTTTGGTCCATTGGTCTTTTGTCTCCAGACATTTTCCTATCAACATTCTCCACCAGGGGAGTTTGGTTCTGCTCAGGGCGGGTAGTCTTCCCAGCTTGGATTCAGGTTGCGTGTGACCAGCCTTGACTAGAGGCAGGGCACCTTCTGTTTCTCCCCCCTGCTTGTCATACTATCAACCTTCTTCTTGCAACAAACCATGTTCTCAACTCTCTTCTTGCAGCCCCACCTCCCCTACCCCTCTGAGATGTCAACCAAGGTTCAGGGAAATTCTCGCAGTCGGCCCATGGCTCCTGATGAGGTCAGAGTCTCAGCCCCAAATCCACAGTGGCGGGTGGGGTCCCTTCTCACTCTGAACCACGAAGCCGTCCATCTTCCTTGGTGTGCTCAGGGTGAAGGGCGCTTCCTATTTTTAATAAAGAAGAGATTTCATTGTTTGTCTTGTGTTCTCCGGGTTGCTTTCGGTTGCCTTTGGTGGGGAGAGGCAAGAACACATCTTTCTGCCATGATCTAAAACTGGGAGACCCCCTCATGGTTTAGTAACTGAGACTGGAAGGCATACAGATTTTCTCGCCCACAGATCCGCAGCCAAGCAATATGTCTCAGGGAATTGGTGATGGAAATTTCACTTTTCATTGAATTTAAAAAACTAATTTAAGAAATAAGTAGAATGTAATATGAATTAGTGCTGGGGGTATATTACTACCATTTTTTTTTACTACCAATATTTTTTAAAAGGTGATCTTAAAGCCAGATCAAAATGTTCTCATAGCTGGGTCAAACAGCCTCATGACAATGTCCTTGACATTAAAGCAGCCACATCAAAACACAGAAGCATCAAAATGTCATGTGCCTGCTGATAAAACGCTGAGCAGATACTGTGGAGGGAATGAACTTTACTCTTTAGTGGGCATGAGCATTTTATGCCAGAAAAAATAGGCTGATAATCTCAAGGCAGGTGTCCAAAAGGTTATACATACAAACTTCTCCAAACTCCTATTGGATTTGCACAAAGGTTTGCAAAGAACACCAACTAGGCCTCGGCTTATGCTTTACCGGGTCAGTGATGAGGACTGTTAGGTTTACTGCAAATAGCTACAAAGGATATTTAGAACCACGCCTCACTCTCCTACTGCATATCTGCCTACGTGCATGCTGGAGGTCATTTTGCAGAGCTAATGAAAGACAAGATTAATTAAGGTTGACCTATGAGTGATGACTGTAGCTAAAAACTTGGAAATCAGGATTTCCATTAAGACCCTGGGCTGGCTTTACATATGAGTGATATGGGTAGTTTACTTTCAATGAGGAAAGTGACCCTGCATCAGGCATCTAAAGAATTTTTTTAGTCGAATAAAGATGGTGAAAAAGGGGAAAGCATGGCCGTTGGAGTCAGACAGCTCTGAGTTCTAATCCTGGCTCTGTGCTTGCTAATTGTATAGTCCCTAGCAAGTTACTTAACCTCTTTGAATGTCGATTTTCCCTTTGTGATGATGGGTGGCAATGATGGTGATAACAGCTACCTTGTCGGGCTGTCAAGAGGAATAAGTAAAATAACATAATGAAAGCATCTAGGAAAAGCTAGGTCCCTGGAAAATGGTAGCTTTAGAGCTTGAAATATCTGGGACAGCATACTAAGCTATAGGAGAAAAAATGTTTTCATCCTAGTTTACCCGTTTCTGGGAGAAGGGTATCAGAGAAGCTGGAATAAAACATAAGTTTTTTTTTTTAATTTTTTTTTCAACGTTTATTTATTTTTGGGACAGAGAGAGACAGAGCATGAACGGGGGAGGGTCAGGGAGAGAGGGAGACACAGAATCGGAAACAGGCTCCAGGCTCCGAGCCATCAGCCCAGAGCCCGCCGCGGGGCTCGAACTCCCGGACCGCGAGACCGTGACCTGGCTGAAGTCGGACGCTTAACCGACTGCGCCACCCAGGCGCCCCAAAACATAAGTTTTGAAGAAGGAAGAGGAAAAGATTAGTAGGGGACACTTTCAACTATAGGAACTTCTGATTCCCATTTAGAGCCAGGGTTGTTATAAGACTTGACATCCGGGGCAAAAGGGAAAACATTGACCCAGGAATGAATAAGAGTGCTTTGGGGAAGGTCTGTGTAGCGAATCATTCGGAGTCTAAAGGGAAGGGAGTAAGCCAGGAGGATTAAACAAGACAGGTTCCGAGAATTCCACACTTTTGCTATGGGCATTGCAGAACCCGATGAAGTAGGTTTGGGTGACTCTGCAAGGGACAAGCTATTGACGGCAAAGTTCTGCCTCCGGTGTGTGGCGTCCCTGGGTGGAACACTTGGCACTTTCAGATCTTTCCGCCTCTTGCAAGTTCCAATAGGAGAACAGTTGAGATGTACAGGAAAACCAATCTAAAGTAGAATCCGCTCCTGTGAACGGCTTGCGAGTCGATAGGATGTATTCAGGAGAGAGGTATTTACTTCATTCCAGATAAACTGCCAGTCTGAAGGCATTGAACATTGTGCATTAGCAACCTGGGAGTCGCATTCCATTTTCGCTGTGAATATCCAGATCATCACATTCCCTGACGTTGCTTGGAAACAAATGTATATTTACGACACGGATGAATATATTCATAATAGAGATTTACATAATAATCCTGTCCATGAAATATATATTTTAAAAATGTGACACTACAAGGGCGCCTGAGGGGCTCAGTCGGTTAAGTGTCCGACTTCAACCCAGGTCATGATCTCGCGGTCTGTGAGTTCCCGCCCCGCGTTGAGCTCTGTACTGACAGCTCAGAGCCTGGAGCCTGCTTCAGACTCTGTCTCCCTCTCTCCCTGCGCCCCCCACCCCACCCCGCTCAAGCTCTGCTTCTGTCTCTCTCTCTCTCTCTCAAAAATAAATAAACATTAAAAACTTAAAAAAAAATTAAAATGTGACACTATACATATTCATAATTATTTTACAGTCTACACTATTTCCTTGTGATTTGGGATTCTTGCATGTCCTAGGCTTGCAAAAGAACTTCCGTGAAATCACTTTTCTTCTATGATTGCCCGTTCTTTCATCTTTAAAGTGAGGTATTTAACACTTTAATTTCCTATCTTCGAACTTTTGTGCCCTGCACAGCTGAACTTTAGAGAGAGCTAGGCATTTTCACTCCAGTTAGCCATGAAAATATATAAATATATAAACACGAAATATATAAAACACGAAAATATATAAACACGATCACATACGTATATAGTTAAGAGCATAAGCCTTCATGTTGCCATAGTCATACCAAGGGTGCATCTGTACCAAGGTCCACAAACACAATTGTGTTAGCAAAACACTTCAACATGGTTACACTCTACTTTGAATACATCAAGTTGACGTCCGAAGGTCCTTTGAGCAAAAGTACTGGAAAAAAAAAAAAGCCTCATTTTTATCAGAAGAGCACAATCTCTTCTGATTGTTCCCCAGAAAAGTCGAGAAATGATTCAAAATATCAAATTTTCCTCACATTGCGGCAAAGATAGAATAGACTGCATACCTCTTGTTTGCCCTTGCCTGGGAGAATTAAAAAAAGCTGAGGAAGCAAAAGAGTGAAATTATGAAGTCTGAAATAAAGCTTGAGAGAAATCACCTTTCATCATGACTAATTTCCGTTGAAACAAGTTTCTTTCACCAGCTATACATTCTTTCTTTCAGAAACTCACTAACATACTGTGAGGAGTTTGAGGTTCCAGGCCTACTTAATGTGCCTGACACAATGACTAACACTTCTTAGTTATTTAGCAAATATTATTCCTTATACTTAGACCATTTGACCTTATTTACACTTTACATTTTTCAGAATAAAATTTTTGAATTCCATTGCAAAAGAAAGTTAAGGAATTCAATGTTCTGCATATATATTTTCTTGGTTGCCTAATGGTTGACATTTGTTCATGATCTTTCTAAAAGATTGATGATAACATCTTAGGAAAACAGTAGTGTGAACTTAATTGAGTTTAGAAACAGAATTGAGCAGTGCCTGGGTGGCTCAGTCAGTTAAGCGCCCGCCTTCAGCTCAGGTCATGATCTTGTGGTTGGTGAGTTCAAGCCCCGTGTCGGGGTCTGTGAAGACAGCTCAGAGCCTGGATCCTGCTTTGGATTCTCTGTCTCCCTCTCTCTTCGCCTGTCCCCCACTCATGCTCTGTCTCTCTCGAAAATAAATAAACATTACAAAAAAAAAAACAGAATTGAGTTTTTATAACTGAGGATTTTCCAGGGCTCAGGCCATCATTCCAACACTTACAGCAGTACCTGTGAAGGGAGAAATACAAAAGATAGGGATAAATGTGCACGAATGTCAGAAAATAACCTAAAAACAATAGGATTTAAAAAAAAATCAATTCCCGTGGTTTTCTTCATTGGTCTAAGATTTATGATGAATTAAAAATAAATTTTACAGGGACAGTGGCTCAGTCAGTTAAGTGTCCGACTTCTATTCAGGTCGTGATCTTAAGGTCTATGAGTTCGAACTCCACTTTGGGCTCTGTGCAGACAGCTCAGAGCCTGGAGCCTGCTTCAGATTCTGTGTCTCCTCTCTGCCCCTTCCCCAGTGCTCGCTCACTCACTCACTCTCTCTCTCTCTCTCTCAAAAATAAACATTAAAAATTTTTTTTAGAAAAAGATGTTTAAAAATAAATTTTACAAAGTGACGCCTCTGATTAATTCGTTTTTGTTAATTGATGTTTTACTATATCTAAATAGTAAAATATCTGTTTCATTGGTAGGCATGGCAACAAGAGTGAGCATGCTAATTAAATCTAAAATAAATTCGGTTTTCGGTCGTCAAAAATATATATTAAGTATTGACTGTGGCTTCTGGAAAAGAAATCAACTCTAGTGTCAAAAGAAGGGTATATATTTGTTTTATGTATATTATGTTATTGACTGATTTTTTTTTTTTTACCTATGGTAGAACTTACATGTAAATACAAAATAAGGACTAGGACTGATCAAATAAACCGAGTAATATTTACAAATATCTCTTAAGACTTGGAGTCAATGGTCAAGCAGATTTCTAATTCAAACACGCAACACCTATAAGGAGCTACAGTATGGATGGCTCAATTAACTAATTTTTCCAAAGAGGATAGCTTTTGGGACACCTGGGTGGCTCAGTCGGTTAAGCGTCCAACTTCGGCTCAGGTCATGATCTCGCGGTTTGGGAGTTCGAGCCCGTGTAGGGCTCTCTGCTGACAGCTCAGAGCCTGGAGTCTGCTTCAGATTCTGTGTCGCCCTCTCTCTCTGCCCCTTCCCTGCTCACGCTCTGTGTCTCCCTGTCTCTCAATAATAAATAAACACTAAAAAAAAATTGTTAAAGAGAATCACTTGAAAAAAATTTTTTTAAGTTTATTTATTTTGAGAGAGACAGAGAGAGTGCGAGTTGGGGAGGGGCAAAGAGAGAGGGAGACAGAGAATCCCAAGCAGGCTCCACACTGTCAGCTTGGGCCCTGATGTGGGGCTCGAATTCCTGAAACTGTGAGATCATGACCTGAGCCAAAACCAAGAGTCAGATGCTTACCTGACTGAGCCACCAGGCACCCCACTTTTTTTGTAATTAGAAACATTTGTTTTCTTTCTGTCAGAAGGATTAGTACAAGTTGGAAACATTTTTATCTATGCATAAATGAGTATGTTGCTAAAGAATACAGAAACACCATAGAGCATTGCAGTAAACAATCTTTTAAACCTCTTCAAGATACTGAGGAAAAGAGGGGTGCCTGGGTGGCTCAGTGGGTTAAGCATCTGACTCCTGATTTGGGGTCAGGTCATGATCTCACGGTTTGTGAGATCGAGCCCTGCATCCAACTCCGTGCTGATAGCATGGAGCCTGCTTGGAATTCTCTCTCTCCTCTTTCTACCACTGTTCACGCTCTCTTTCTCAAAACATATAAACATTTTTTAAAAAAAAAGATGTTTAGGAAAAGGAAAACTTCCAAAATGTAAATTGAAGTTTTATTAAAATCAAGAGTATCTTCTTAAAACCATTTTCTGTCTCTGGTCACAGAAGGCAAGCATGGCTTCATCCATCAAGGTCTGTTTCATCTACTAGACTCAGCCATGGTTGGGGAGGATCTAAAAGTAGATACAGCAGCATCTCACCATATATCACTTCTTTAATAATGCCAATTAGCCAGACATACGCATTAACTATCCTAAATCCTTAGGACAAGAAATTACAATAAATCACAAAGATTCTCTTAATAAAATCCACTCTTTTTTCTAGAAGGAAAGGGCCTCAGAGACTGTTTAGTTTCAACTTGAATGAAATTCTAATGGTCTTCGAATTATGCACCATAGGAATTTCAGTGGTTAAATGTAATTACGTAATTTAGAGTGAGGTAAATACTAACAACAAAATGATGGTGATGATGGTAATTATGGTGGTGACGCTTTCCTTTTTTGATCTGTTCAAAGGTGGTAAATGTAGTTTACAGAGCTGTTAATTTGCCCAAGGTCATTCAATCAAATATATATTGAGCACCTATCTACTCCATGCCAGATACCCTTCTGAGTGCTTGCGTTATATCAAAGTAGACAAAAATCCTTGTTTTCATAAAGCTCACAACTGAGCAAAAATAGAAGGTAAATAGGAATATAATAAATAAATGAAATATTTGGTATGCTAGGAGGTAGGAAGTTAAATATAATATAATATAATATAACATAACATAATATAACATAAATGAATATGATATAGTATAAATAAGATATATAGTATAATATAAATATAAAGGAAAAGTAGAGTAAGATGTGGGAGAGATCATGTGTGTTAAGGTGAGTTGATTTTAAGTGGAATATTCAGGGTGAGCCTCAGGGGTAAAAGGGACATTTGTGTAGACTTGAAATTCATGAAGAAGTTGGTCACATGAAGTTATGGAAGAGGAGCAGTCTAGGCTGAGGGAACAGCTGGGCAAAGGCCACAAGACTGGAATGTGTCTGGAATATTCTGAAAAGCATGGGCACCTTGCTTTAGATCGTGGGCAGGGTGGAGGAATGGGAAGAGTCAAGTCAGGTGAAGCTTTGTTGGCCATTGTAAGGACTCTGGCTTTTACTCGGGGAAATCAGGAGCCATGGAGGGCTTGGAGCCAAAGAGGGCATGATTTGGCTTATACATTTAGATTATTCAAGGCTGCTGGTTGAGAATAGACTGTAGGGAAGTGAGGGCAAAATCAGGGGGACTAGTTAGGAGGCTGCCATAGTCATCCAGTTAAGAGATGATAGTGGCATGGGCCATAGAAGTGTTGAGTCAGCATGTGGCTCTGTGTTGAAGTTGCAGGGAACACGAATTTCTAGCAGATTGTATATGGAGTGTGAAGGGGTGGGAGGAGTTGAGAATAACAAAACGACTTTGGCTGGTCAACTGGAAGGGCAGTGTTGCCTTCTACCCACATGGGTTTGTGAGAAAAGATGAGTTCAGTTTTGAGCATGTTGTGTAGAAATGTCTCCAGAACACACAAGTGGGAATGAAAGTTGGAAATTGTATATGTGAGTCTAGAATTGGGCACTGAGGTCTGAGCTAGAGACAGAAATTTGGCGGTCAGAAATTTGGGTGGCATATTGATGCTTTGCCACTCGCTATTTAGTAAATAGAACAAGGATTTAACTGGGTTTGTTTGCCCTAGTCTCCTCCCCTACAATTCATAATCATTTTTCCCAATTAAGAAATAATTCAATGTTATTAGCTCTTTACCTAGGTCCCCTCAACAGAAACTTGAATCGCCAGATGCCCATCTACAAAGTCAGACAGGCTTAACAGAAAGATAGGATGTGCTTATGACACTCTAAGCTTCAGTTTTGTCAAAAGTATGTCTACGTGTTTGTGCCAGTGTGTGCACATTCATGGAGGTCTTTCCTATAATGATAATGACTGGAAAATGGTGTTTTAAAGTCCTTGTAAAATGTCAGATGCAAACAAAATAGGTAACTTTTTCCTAAAAGTTCCTGTCAGTGGCATTGCATCTGTCACTAGACATCGGTAACTTGATACACAAAGTATGTGTACATCCTATACTGTCATAAATACTAAATAGCTCACCAATAAAAAAAAAGAAATGTTTCAAAATGAAGGGTTTATTAACTCTTTGGCTATTAATTGCCACCTCCCCCATCCCATCAGTATTTTCTGATTAAGAAAAGAAAATCCTTTTAAAAGACAGCTATATAAAAGCAGGAATTATATTCGTGCTAAAACCTTACTGGTGAGCACTTAAGTGCACATTCACTATGAACTTTAGGTTTCCTTAAATTGCTTCTTTCAAAACAGTAAAGAGTGTAGGGTCAGTCAGTCTTCTTCCTGGAACTCATATTCTGATTTATAGTTTTCAACCTTAAGGTAAAAATCTAAAAGGACCCACACAAAAGCCTACTGTTCAGCTGCCAGCCTTCAGGAATAGGGAGTTATGTCACTGTCTTGCTTTACTTAAAGCCAGGCACTGGTGCATTTGTGGAACTATTTAAGAAGCAAATCTCAAAGGAACCAGCAGGCATTGTGCAGAGTCCCCATTCTGTGAAGACATCTCTAAAGAGTAGGGCCCTGTCACCTGGTTGCATGGTGAGGGAAATTTTCACTTCTTTTATACTATACATGACATAGTCAAATAAGTCAATAAGTCTAATGGCTTAGAGAGGAGATATCCTACCAGTTTATGCCAAAGGGACAGAGAATATAGCACAGTGTTTGGATTGGAGAATGACTGAATCTAACAAAGGTTAATTTCCTCAAGACGGAGAAGTCAGCAGGGCCCTGCAATTTCTTCTTGGATACTTCTGAGTCCCCTGGTCATTATAAAACCCCTAAAGAGGTGGCCAGACCTCCATTCGATTACCCGGAGGGGCTGGCGTCCTGTACACCTAATACAAACCCGAGAAGAAAGATGGTTATGCCTGAGACCAGCCCAGAAGCAGGACAACTACCAGCATTCTTATTATAAGAAGAATGTATGTTAGAATCTATGTTAGAATATGTGTTTGATGAACTATGAAATGTTAGTCAAAGAAACCAAAGACTTAAATGGAAAGACATACCATGTTCATAAATTGGGAAGCTGGCCATGGTAAAGAAGTCAATTCTCCCCAAACTGATCTATATGTTTAATGCAATTTATATCAAAACTCCAGCAGGATTCTTTGTAGATACAGGCAAAATTATTCTAAAATTTGTGTAGAAATGAAAAGGAACAAGAATAAATAAAACAAATTTGAAAAAGAAGAATAAAGTTGGAGACATCACGTTACCTGATTTTAAGACATATAGCTATAGTAATCAAGACAATGTGGTATTGGCAGAGGAATAGAAATATAAATCACCAGAACAGAATAGAGAATCCAGAATAGACCCATCCAAGCACAGTCAACTGTATCTGACAAAGATGTGAAAGCAATACAATGGAAGAAAGACAGCCGTTCCAACAAATGCTATTGGAACCATTGGACATTAAGAGGCAAAATAATGAACCTTGAGTTACACCTGATACTTTATGCAAACAGTAATTCAAAGTGGATCATAGGTGTACATGTAAACACAAACCATAAAACTTCTAAGAAAAATTTTCATTGCAAAGGGTTAGGCAAAGTCTTCTTAGAATGGTGCGAACACTCGATTGCTGAAGGAAAATTTGATAAATAGATTTCATCAAAATGAAATACTTCTGTTCTATGAAAGATCCTATTAAGAGGATAAAAAACAAAACTTATACATAGTAGAAGAAAATATTTACAGATCATGTGACAAAGTATTTGTATTTCTAACCTATTAAAAAAACTTGTCTAAATACAAAAATAAGAAAACAAAAATTTCAGTTAGATAATGAGCAAAAGACACACGTCACAAAGAAGATACACGGATGGGAAAGTAAGTACATGAAAATGTTTTCAACATTATTAACTTTAGGGAAATGAAGATTAAAACATCAGTAAGATACCAATACAATCCTGCTACAATGGCTAAAATAAAAAATTTCAAATAAAAAGTAAAACAAAAAGATACCAAAACCTGGCAAGAAATTCTGCCACTCTTATACGGCTGGTGGGATTATAAAATGGTACAGCCACCCTGGAAAATAGTTTGAAATAGTAATTTCTTAAAAAAAAAAAACAAAAAAAACACAACATACACTTACTGTATAACCCTGGCAATCACACTCCTGGGTATTTATTTTAAACAAATAAAAACTTAGGTTTACACGCACACGCACACACATACACACATACACACACACACACACACACACACACAAACCGTACATGAGTGTTTCTAGCAGCATTGTTTTTAATAGCTGAAAATTGGAAATTATGCAAATATTCTTCAATGGGTGAGTAAATATACAAATTATGGTATGTCTATGTCATGAAATACTACTCAGTAATAAGAAGGGAAAACCACTGATAGAGGCAGTGGTTTGGGATGGATCTCAAGGACATAATGCTGAGTGCAAAAAGCCCATCTCAAAGGATTGTATATTGTATAATTCCATTTATGCAGCATTCTCTCTCTCTTTTTTTTAAATGTTTATTTATTTTTGAGACAAAGAGAGACAGAGCATGAACGGGGGAGGGGCAGAGAGAGAGGGAGACACAGAATCGGAAACAGGCTCCAGGCTCCGAGCCATCAGCCCAGAGCCTGACGCGGGGCTCGAACTCACGGACCGCGAGATCGCGACCTGGCTGAAGTCGGACGCTTAACCGACTGCGCCACCCAGGCGCCCCCATGCAGCATTCTCAAAGTCACAGACCTATAGTGATGGAGAAGAGAGCAGTGGTTTCCAGGCGTCAAGACTGGAAAACACTGTGACTATTAAGGGTTAATATAATTGAAGTGTGTATGCGTGTATATGTGTGCGGGTATGCTGGTGCATGTGTGTGCATGTGTATGTGTGTGCACGTGGCTGTTCGTGTGAGCAGGTGTATGTGGGAATGGCGGCGGTGATGGAATCGTTGTCTGTTTTGACATGTTGAAGATGACCCAAATCTGTACATGCAATGCAATTTCATGGAACCATAAGCCAAAATTTTAAAAAGGAGCGCATGCAGACACTGGTGATTTGAGGTCTACACCTGAGTTAATAGTATTGTACCAACATCCATTTCCTGGTTTTAATAATGTACCATGGTTATGGTTCTGTAGGACATTATCATTAGAAGAAGCTTGATGAGAAGTACATGGGAACTCTTTGTACTTTGGTGGATCTTAAAATTCAATTTAAACATTGACTCTACCTTTTTAAGAGTTCACAAAGGTCAGGGGTATATGGGAACTCCCTGCACTTTCTGGTCAATTTTTCTGTGAACCTAAAACTGTTCTACAAATTAAAATAAAATAAGGATAAAAATATGGCTCCAGCAATAGTTTAAGAAATGGTTCAATGAAGGATCTCCTCCTCCTAATGGTAAATGTTGATAGCAAGGTATTTGCCTTTTATATTGTTCCAAGAAAAGGCTCAGCTTACACATGAATATGTGCCAGAGAAATAAAAAGATTGCCTCTTAATAAGTCATCCATGACACATGTGCGTAAAATTCTTGCCAACATGGCAAATATCTCATGCCGGAATTGCATTTTCCAGAACATCTGCAGATCGGTGTAAGTCTATCAACTTCTGCGTGGAGTTAGATTCAGTGAAGCAGTGCATGGATTATAAAATGCAAGAAAGCCCTGAGGAAGTGTTCCCTTCCCACCCATTCAGGTGAAGTCTGAGAATTAGTGTAGCTATTTTCTTTTTAATTTTTTTTAACGTTTATTTATTTTTGAAGGAGAGAGAGAGACAGAGTGTGAGCAGGGGAGGGGCAGAGAGAGAGGGAGACACAGAATCTGAAGCAGGCTCCAGGCTCCGAGCTGTCAGCACAGCCCGATGCGGGGCTTGAACTCACAGCCGTGAGATCATGACCTGAACCGAAGTCAGATGCTTAACTGACTGAGCCACACAGGCACCCCGTATTTTTAAATTTTTAATGTTTATTTATTTTTGAGAGAGAGGGAGAGAAAGAGAGGGAGAGAGGCACAGAGAGGGAGACATAAATCTGAAGCAGTCTCCAGATTCTGAGTTGTCAGCAGAGTCCGATTAGGGGTTCAAACTCATGGACAGTGAGACCATGACTTGAGCCAAAGTCAGTTGCTCACTTAACTGACTGAGCCACCCAGCACTCCTAGTGTAGCTATTTATACAACCTAGCATTGGGAGTTCTTGGTTATTCATGTGGCTGTGAAATTAGCCAGGGATTCTTCATGATTTATATGACTCTTGAGAAATAGTCACAGTTAAAAGATTGAAGGCATATTTTTAAAGAGTAAAGATATCTTTTACAATATTTTCTCAAGGGGAACCTTTGCTAAAGTTATTTACATCTCTGAGTATCCTTCTGGATTACACTGGTCACAGTACAGGGCTACAGGTGTTAGAAGCTATTTTGTGACTGTACTCTGCTTAGCGTCTTTTCGGAAAGTTTCCACTAGTTAACCTGAGGAGTAATAAAAAAAAGTCTCTTGTCAAAGATCTGGCTGTCTCAAGACATATTCACACCATGATAGGAGGCTGTCCATCCATTTCCCAAAGAACCTGTCAAAGCATTTCAGATCTAAGAGAAGAAAATAAAATTCCACCTGGATCCAACCAATAAATCAATTTATTTGAAAGCTAGAACCATAACTTTGCCTACAGAAGAAAATATGGAAGAAAAAATTCAGCACATTTATCATGTAAGGTGCCCTTGTGTTCTTACACAGACCTAAGTTGTTTTGCAAATCATGCTGGTGTTGAAGCTTAATTTTAAAGAGAAACTTTGCAGGAACGACTAAAAACAACACTCATTTTAAGTGTCCACAGTCAATACTTTGCTGGAGAAAAGGTCTCAAAAAGTTTGGCTCTGCACAACCGTGGCAGCAGCTGGAGTTTGAGGTTACTGCTCTATTCACCCATGCAAAACAGCCAACCATCAAATGACAACGAAAGGAAAGCATGCTTGGTTCTCGAATCTCTAGCATGTTACATAGACCTTGAATTTAAGGACCCAGATGTAGTAACAGCTTTCAGAATTGGGAAAGACCTTCAAAAATAGTTCACACCATTTTTAACTATCAGGTTTCTGTAAGAAAAAAAAAAGATAAATGTGAAATCAAAACTTCTAGTGCCAACTTTTTCAGCCTTTTCATTGATGCTGGACAAAATTCTTCAAAAAAAAAAATCAGACCTTTTTAAGGGCACTCAGTGTATCCAAAATAATATTTACTCAAGCACATCCTCATCTTCTGGGAAATGGTGCTTCATAACCCTGGAGCCACCAACATAAAGAGATTTTCTCCCAATATCTAAATAATTGACTCCTTTTGTAGAATGTAAAGAAGTTGTTGACTTCCAAATATTTACCATTATGTTACACTAGACATGATCTACTCTTCCTGATTCTCAATTCCTCTTCATCTTAGGAAATTAGCCTCAATACCAGGTTACACTGAGGAATCCTCTGCCTCAATTATGTAAACACATCCCTTCTTTTATTGCCAAAGAAACCTGAATGTCAACATAGGAGCCGTAATAATCCACCGTTACCTCTCTATCCACATTTTCATCATCTGTGTCTATCATTTTGGGATATCATCCTTAAAAAAAAAATTCACCCTTAATTATGTCATCACCAGTGCAATTTGGGGGTCCTGTCGGTAGTGCTCATTCATAACTAAGCCTTTACATATAATCTGGAATAGGTGTTGGTGTTACAGCCATTAGATATGGTTGCGTTATCCTCGCTGAAAATAATGAGTTGCCTCCTTAGCTGATAAAGTTGAATGACTACTTGTCTAGGCTCATGGGCCAAGTTGGATCTACAGGGAGTGTTTGGTGTCTGGTAAGGACATAGCTTAAGGAATCAAATGAGGAATATAAACTCTGTGGCCAGAAAAGTTGAGTCTTGTGAAGCAATCATTTGATTAGAAAGACACTTTTTTTTTTTTTTTTTTTTTTTTTGCTTTTTAAAAGCTTTGCTGTCATACCAGGTGTAACACATTTGGAAAGTGTTCATAATACAAATGCATGTTCAGTATAGATATGATCTCAAGACGTTCTAGAGCTTCCTGCTGTCTAGGTACTAATGTTGATATTAAAAAGGCTGCAAGGGAGTAGACCACGTACTGAACAATGTCTCATATTCCAATGGAAGCACTTCCTTTACCCCAAGAAAGGACCAAGGAGATTTGTTAAGCTTTGCACCATAAGAATTCATAATTTTTCTCTTAAGGAAATTAAGAGTAGAATAAAATACCAGATTTTTATATGAGTCCGCTTATTTACTGTTTCTTGTGCTCTTCATAATTTCTTGTGTATTTGATTTCCCATGTGGTATCCTCTCTCACAGCTTGAGGACTTTTCTCACCCATTTCTTGCAGTGTGAGTGTGTTGGTGACAGATTCTCTCAGCTTTTGTTTACCTGAGAATGAAAGTATTTCACTCATCAATGAATGATATTTTTCCTGGTTAGAAAATTCTGAGTTGATATTTTTTTCTTTTGGTGTTGTAAAGTTGTAATTCTGTTTTTTCTCCTATTACATTTCTGATGAAAGGTTGGCCTTAATTCAAAGACTTCTTTCTCTGCAAATAATGTGTTAGTGTTTTCTGGCTGATTCCAAGATTATTTTGTTTATATGTATATATGTTATATTACATAACAATGCATATATATGTGTGTGTGTGTGTGTGTGTGTGTGTGTGTGTGTGTGTGTGTGAAAATTGAGGAAAAACATGACACATATACAGCAAAGAGTACACGATAAGTATATTTCAGCGGACTTTATTGAAATATGGAAATTAAAGGACCTACCGTAGCCAGAACAATTTTGATCAATGAAACAAAATTAAGAGTCCAGAAATAGACCCACATACATATGAGGAATTAAATTTGATGAAAATGTCAAAACGATTCAGTGAAGAAAAAAATCTCTTCAACAAATGGTAGCGCAGCAACTAAATGTCCAAAAGGAAGACAATACCCTTCATCACTACAAAAATTAATTACACCCGGAGATAAAAGCTGAAAGTATAAAGATTTTAAGAGAAAACAAAAAAAGCCTGCAATCTTGGTAAAGGCAGGTATAGCTAGACAATAAATACACTAAACATAAAAGAAAAATTTATAAATTAGACTTCGTCACAACTAAAATCTTCTACTCATCAAAAAAAAACCCCACCAAGAAAATACAAGAGCAAGACACAAATTAGAAAATATTTGCAAAGCATTTGAAATACATAGATCTCGCAAAAATCTTGTGTCCAAAATACATTAAGAACTCTTACAACACCAAAGTCTGTTTTGTGAACAGATTTTTCACAAAATAAATTACGTAAATGGTTATTGAGGACATGAAAAGATATTCAACGTCACTGTTCATAAGAAAAGTGCATGTTATAACCATAATAAACACATCACACACATTAGAATGACTAAAATTTCAAAGATTAACATCAAATGTTGGGGAAGATGTGGAACATGTGAAAATCTTATTGCTGTCAGGAGTGTAAACGAAAATTATTATTGATAAACTTTTAATGTACTTCTTAAAAAGTTTGTCTTTATCCAGGAAAATAAAAATGTATAAGCACAAGAAGGGCTTATACATGCATGCTAATTATAGCTTTATTATTACCCTAAACTAGAAACAATCCAAAAACCTATCAACAGATGAATCAACAGACAAACCTTGGTATATTCTATCATAGAATACTTTTCAGCAATAAAAATAAATCGCTGATATGTGAAACAACTTGATTTCACAGACAGTATACTGAGCTCAGGAAATCAAACATTAAATAGCACATGCTGTATGATTTTATTGTTATGGAATATTAGGACAGGAAAGTCATCTAGAGCAATAGAAATTACATTAGCAGGTCTTAGAGCAGAGGATGGGGGTGAAAATGTAGTAACCAATTATAGAGACATGGGGGAACTTTCTGGGTTGAATAAATGGCCTATATGTTAACCAGGTTGGGGGCTATATATGTATATGCATCCCAGATCTCATCACACCTTGTACTTAAAATATGTACAATGTATTATATGTAAATTATACCTCAATATAGTTTAACATAATGAAAAACAAAAATCACACAATACACAGCACAGAAATTGACATAATATAACGTCATACTACTATAACTAATAAATATTTATTAATTTAATGTCTACCTTGGCCTTTGCTAGGGGCTTAGGAGAGAAAAGATGGAGAAACAAGTCTTCCTTCTAAGTGTCTCCAGTTCTAAAAGTTTGGGGCACAAAATGTTGTCACACATTCTATGGTGTGCTTTTCTCACAGTGTAGAGAGCTATATAGACCCAAAGGAAGAGAGGATTCGGGAAAGTTGCCAGAACAACCTTAAGCCACATTTTACCCAGATGCATTAACAGTAATGTTTGAGTCACCTCTGCATTCCTGGCACAAGTCAGAGAGTCCAGCATATAATAAGGCTAAGGAATTTTCGTGAATGAATGAAAGAATGCTTGAATGAGTGATAGTCTACACAGCTAATACTAACTCCTAACTCTTGATCTAGTAAAACAAAGTCACACCAGTTAGGCCAAATTCCCAAACACCCCTTTGGGGCACGTGTCTAAGACTTTAATCAATTTAGCTATACTCCTGACTGTTCTTGTCTATGACAACATATAAGCAAAGGAAACAAGGCCTACTTTTTCCTGTGGTAGACTTTCATGGCTTATTTAATATGACCTCCATAGAGTATTAATACATCACATCTGTCCTTGTGCCAGCTTGCTTTGAATAATACCTTTCAGAGTTAGAACAGACCTCAGAGACTAATTCCCACTCCTTCATTTCAGATTAAAATCCTTGGCCTCAAAAAGTGATTTGCTTGGGATTACACAGAATATTGACAGAAAATCCAATTCTGTTAAACTTCTAGTTTTGGTACTTTGGCTGACCTAAGACACTCACCAATGAAGGGGAAAAAAATCTCTTACCAAGGAAGGAAGGAAAGAGAGGAGAGGAAAAAAAGCAAGCAAGCGAGCAAACCCTTCCTTGGCTTGCCAAGACCCTCTCACAAAGATAGAATCAAAGGCCCAGCGAATAGAAACAAGGTGGCCACATCAGGGTCTCGTTTTCACATGTTTCACTTGCTTCCAGCTGCTTTCTTTTCAGACTAGTCCAAATCCCCTTCAGTCCTGTGTGCCTGTGCTAATTAATTGTCAACTTGAGCCTATTAATAAAATGCAGGACTGAAAGCCAAAAGAGGAGTGTTAAAATATTTAAAAGCCCTTAAGCCTGGGGCACAAGCTAATCTGGGCAGGAGGCAGAAAGGCTATTTCCCCTGGTGCTGAGTGGCTAAATAAGGAAAGTGAGTTTCCTGCGCTCCTTTTGAAACCTTCTTTCTGACTTACTTCCAATTTCAAAGGCTGGACATCAAAGAATCAGGGCCCATTGGTCGGCGCCATTCTGGATCATCCAGCTCCTTATTATATACACTCACAGTACCTTGAGAATCACATGATTATTTCCAAACAAGGCCGAGATGCATTAGGTTAAGCGAAAATCCTGGGGCAAGATATATTTAATGTCACCTTTCACACACAGCTGAAGTACAGTTGAAGCCAGGAAAGACCAACAAATTAGGCTCAAACGTGGCCAGTCTCACCAGTGGTGGGTATTACCGAATGACAATAGATTGAGTTTGATTAATTAACCAGGAATGCCATTTGTCTTTTTGCTGGCTGGCAAGCTATAGATCAGAGGAAATTTGGGCGGAGGAAGAGAAACAGAAAACGATTCAGCAAAGACAGTTTAGTGCCCTTTGTTCTCATCGACTAACATGGTTTGAAAATTGTGTTGGGGACTAAGGGAGGTATTTCAATCATATTAAAATGTTGACTGGGCTGAATCATTGTTCTCTGCATGTCATTAAAAGCTAGGGGGTGGAGGGGCGCCTGGGTGGTGCAGTCGGTTGAGCGTCCGACTTCAGCCAGGTCATGGTCTCGCGGTCCGTGAGTTCGAGCCCCGCGTCAGGCTCTGGGCTGATGGCGCAGAGCCTGGAGCCTGTTTCTGATTCTGTGTCTCCCTCTCTCTCTGCCCTTCCCCCGTTCATGCTCTGTCTCTCTCTGTCCCAAAAAATAAATAAACGTTGAAAAAAAAATTTTTTTTAAAGCTAGGGGGTGGAAATATACAATGTGCCCTTTGCCAAAGACAAAAGACTTGAGAGAACTTAGTATGTCCCACTTGTTCTAAAAACAAAGGGAAAAGAAAGTATTGGAGAGATTCTTAAGCAAGTATGTACTATGTTCTCAAAAAGAATTTCTATGAGAATTTTTCACCTCACTTTTGACAATGCCTCTCTAACCGTGTTCTGAGTGCATTTATAAATATCCAATGGATGAAAGCTAGTTTATTTTTCAAATGGCAATGTATTCACTTTGACTTGGGGTTACTGGGATGGAGGGGTGCAGTTTTCTTATGAAACAAATTACTCCAGTTAACTACAAGCCACAGGAACTTCTGTGTTAAAATACTTAAAGAAGTATCTTTAAAACATTGTGTATGTCAATTTCTGGACAATAGGTTGTTGGCTCTTTATTGAGACCACCATGCTTCATCATACAATGTATGGCAGACACAGTTTGAAGTGCTTTACAGGGGCGCCTGGGTGGCGCAGTCGGTTAAGCGTCCGACTTCAGCCAGGTCACGATCTCGCGGTCCGTGAGTTCGAGTCCCTCGCGGTCCGTGAGTTCGAGTCCCGCGTCAGGCTCTGGGCTGATGGCTCGGAGCCTGGAGCCTGTTTCTGATTCTGTGTCTCCCTCTCTCTCTGCCCCTCCCCCGTTCATGCTCTGTCTCTCTCTCTGTCCCAAAAATAAATAATTGCATTTAAAAAAAAAAAAATGAAGTGCTTTACAAAGAGTCCGCCATTTATTTTCGTAATACTCCTATGACATAAGATCTGCTATGATTCCAATTTCATAGACTATACTGAGCCTTGTTGGGGGTAATGAACTTACCCCAGGTGCACAGCGAAGAAGGATTGAAGTTGAGATTCAGACCAGCCTGAGCAGCTCCAGAGTCCATGTTCTTAAGTATACACCCGCCCCATGTCATCCTGACAGATTAAAAAATTCATGTTGGAAAGAAAGATGCTCCTTGCATTGAGAAATTTTGAATCCTGAATGCCAATGATGCCAGTTATTTTTAGAATTACTCATACAGATCTAGATTACTAGATGTTTGAGTTCATGTTTACCCATTGGTAAAACAGGACAGTGATGTCTATGCTATAATATTATTGAGAAGATTAAATAACTTAGTGTGCATGGAAAGTGCTTGGAACTTAATTTACCAAATGTTTAGGTCTGTCATCGCCCTACTGTATGTTGGGGATACAAAGACAAGTAAGATAGGCCCCTACGAACTTGGTTCCAATGCAGTGGTCATTAGACCAGCAGCAGCAGCAGCAGCATTAGGGGGACTTGTTTGAAATGGACAATCTTAGGCACTACTCCAGACCTACAAAACCAAAACCTCCATTTTAACATCATCTCCAGTGGTTTGTGTGCCCATTAACTTTTGAGCAGTACTATACCATGCACATGCAATTCACTGCCTGCCAGATTGGCTCCCGTCTTCTCTATGTGTGCAATGACCTCTCAATCAGGATTCTCTGGGAGAGTCCTAATTTCAAATTCTTCTTCCTTTTGTCAGACTATGGGTGTATCAGATTATGTGTTCTGGTCTCATGTTTGGAAAAAATGATCTGTGTATATGTTTTGTGTCTCAACATTTTCCAATTTTTCTATGTTACAAAAATGCCTTTAATTTTAACTAATAATTCCATCATCTGCTCCATCTGTCGTGGTTCTGCTTGTCCACATTCCTGAGGGGTTGTTCTGGGGGCAGGGTGTGGGATGCGTTGCCAGGGCTCACAGTGGAGTTGCACAATGCAACGTTCTTTGTAGTGCTCATTCTGCCTCCCAGAGCCCCTCAAAAGGGCAGAGAAGCCTCGAATCAAATATACACAGAGCTTAGAAAGTTAAAATTTAGCCAGAAGTTGAAACACCTGTTCATATTATTAAAAAATACAGTTGGCTAAGAAGACCAAAGGCATTAAAAAGAGCCATAGAAATAGGTATATAATATGGGATGGAATCTTGAGATCATCAGAGGGGCTGCTGCTGATCATAAGAGGGGCTGCTATAAGGCACAGATTCTCAGGAAAAGGAAACAAATGCTGCTTTCTGGTGGGCAATGCTATAAATCAGAATGAAATGAAAGCCACACGGTATTTCTTGGAGGTGAAATTGCCCCATGAATGGGACTGCACTTGAGGTATTTTAATAAAAAAGAATATATGAAAGTTATTCTTCGCAATAAATTGCAATGAATGACAGGTCTACAGACAAATGCACCAAATTCTATAGTCTCTCCGTGCTGCATTCCTGTCCTCGCACCTTTTTTTTAAATGCTTATTTATTTTTGAGAGAGAGTGACAGAGAAAGAGTGAGAGAGCATGAATGCAGAGGGGCAGAGAGAGAGACACACATACACAGAATCAGAAGCTGACTCCAGGCTCCAAGCTGTCCACACAGAGCCCAACATGGGGCTTGAACTCATGAACTGTGAGATCATGACCTGAGCCTAAGTCGGATGCTTAGCCGACTGAGCCACCTAGGCGCCCCTCCCTCTTTGTACCTTTCAAGTACAGCTAAACATGGCAGTTTGATGTGCAAAGAGGGCAGGTCTGGGAGTCAGGGACCTCAATTCATTCAAGGCTCTACCTTCACTGGCATTGAACTTCTTTGGGTCTCAGTGTTGTCATCCCTTAAATGTGACAGTTTTTGACAAGTTGATTTATAAGATTCCTCCAAGTCTAAGGTTTTTTCATTTAAAGATTTCACAGTCACCCCTCCCTGCAGGGAGGCTGGAGCCTTGGAGCCAGGAGTGATTCTTGTTAAGGAGCCACACCTGTTGTCCATATCTGCTCATTTTGTGCCCAGAGTACTTGGCACACAAAACATCACCACCACTGTTCTTTGACTGCATTTCTGGCTCTCGTAGCAGGGAAGAAGTAAGAATCAGTCAAATCTTTGGGGAAGAAAGAAAATTGGCATTAGGAGAAAAGAATGAGGAGAGAAGGGGAAAAAGCGAAAAAGTAGTCAGGGCATTCCCAAGAACTTTGCCCCTAATCAGAGGAGCAGGATTACCTTTGGGAAGGAGGGAAGGAAGGAAGGAAGGAAGGAAGGAAGGAAGGAAGGAAGGAAGATGTGAGGGAGGGAGGAAGGAAGGGAGGAGGGGAGGAAGGAGTGGGGAGGGAGTGAGGAAGGAAGGAGGGAGGGATTAAGGAAGGAAGGAGGGAGGGAAGGAAGGAAAGCAGACACCAAGTTGGCAAAGAGGAGGGGAGAAAGGGCAGTCAAGAGCATGGCCAGAAAGGTGCCACCTAAAGGGATAGCCATTTACTTTCTTCCATCCTCATTTCTACCCCTACAGCAGACATAACCTCAAAACCCAAAAAGATAAAGCTATGTTAGAAGACAGTGACCCAAGCAATGATGTTCCTTAATGCAGACCAAACTGGCTTCTTCTGTCTGATGTTGTGTCCAGTGAAATAGCCCAATTTTGCTTTTGAAGACCATGCCAACTTCCTTTCTCCCTCCCGAGAGAATTTGCTGTTTTCATTTGGTATCTTGAATAGTCTTTGCTGCTACAAAAAGCAGAGTTCACATTTACTTAAGAAAAGTACTTATTTCATGAGCCTCAATCGATTTCAAGGAAACCTGGTACTATTGACAGAGTGCTTCTTGCTGGGCTTTCTAGAAGCAAGAAATTCAGCTGAAAACAAGATATGTCGGTATCTATCAAAGGAGCAGACAGCAAAGAAACTGAAATATGATGGAGGAACCAAGATCTGAGATCCAGCCCTTGCTTTGACATAAAGTTATTGTTTGATCTTGAGAAAGTCAAACTTGCTGTGCATTAGTTTTCATACAAAGAGATGGAAAAATATCAGTACTTCTTTCCTCAAGGATGTTGCAAGTTTCCATCAATCTCCTTAGAAAAACACATTGTTTTAATACCTATGACTTTCTGCTTCCTGACATTTCCCATCAAATAAGAGGAAATACTTTCTTCACTTTTCAGAGGCTTGAAAATTCCTTTACCTTGATATGTCATTTCCAATTCAATTTGAAGAAAATCAAATACATTTCAATGATATAAGGAGAAATTGGGGGTGGGGGGTGGGGAAAGGCCTTGAAACTCAACTTGGTCTTCAAGAGAGAGACTAATCAGAATTGATACAAAGAATCTCAGAGGAAAAAAATAGGCTTTTTTTTTTCTTCTATATTTCACTGCCACTAGAATTTGCTCAATAGAATATTCAATTGCTACAACAATGACAATTTCGTACCTATCTGGGTACTTCTAAAATATTTTAAATCAGTTGATTATTTTAAAATCCTTGTGGGATGTCTGGGTGGCTCAGGCCAAGCGGGTTAAGCAGCCAACTTCAGCTCAGGTCATGATTTCACGGTCCGTGAGTTCGAGCCCTGTGTCGGGCTCTGTGCTGACAGCTCAGAGCCTCGAGCCTGCTTCAGATTCGGTGTCCCTCTCTCTCTTTGCCCCTCCCCCACTCACACTCTGTCTCTCCCTCCTTCAAAAATAAATAAACATTAAAAATTAAAAAAAATTTAAAACCCTTATTTACATGATAACTTTACTTAGTAAATCCTCCTCCACCCAACTTTTTTTCAGACTAAAAGCAGCAGCAAAATATCAGGCGGTAGTTTGGGAAAATTAATACACATTTTGAATGCGGAGTCTGAATTCCTAAGGTTTTCTCACCAAATCTATAAAGTGGGAAGAGATTTTAGAGGACATTTTGCTCCATTTAAAAGTCCATAAAGCCAAGTTAATTGCCTTCTGTTACATGAAAAATTAGTGGAAAGGTCAGAAACTGAATTCCCTTTTCATTAGACTCTCCTCGTTGAAAGACGTTCATTATTGCTAGTTGCAAAATTGATATTTCCATGGACAGTTCCAAGATAGGTTGTACAATACAATGACTGTAGTCGACTATTGGCACCAACCAGGAGTCAGTTGTAGGTTACTTTGCACTGGTCAAGGATAAAACTGAAGAAAATTTGGCTAACAGTAGGAAGAGGATTTTAGTAGAGGGGACATTATTAGCTATTTTCCTCATTGCTTGCTGCTCCTTCCCTACTCACACTAACAATATGGCACTTTAGCGAAGGGGTTTCCGGTTACCGTTCCATTAATGCAGGCAACACCTTCTCTAGCTGCCTACTTTCAACTCTCCCGTTATCATCCAGGACTTCCAGGACCCACTCTTTGGCTGAAGTCCCACCTTTCCGGGTCATCTCCTTGGAGCGGTTCAATTTGGGATAACTATAGGCAAGTTCTATTCTCGAGGTCCATATCTGGTGGCAGCGAATCACACATCTTTCGTCCACTTTCCATAGAGGTACAGCTCATTCATTCCCAATGCAACCTTCTCTTTGCTCAGTCATCACCAACTAGCCTCCTGCCTTCTTCTGTCTGGAGTGGAAGCAGTACAACCTGCGTCCCCCAAACTCAATGGGAAATTTTGAACAGTGCTCTTGCTGCTTTCTTTCTCACTTGACCTAAGTTGAAAGAGATGCACACCCTCATCTCCCTGGGGTGAGGTTGCTCTGCTGGAAGCCCTCTCTGTAAAGTGCTCATTGCAGGCCACTACAGCTTCTTTTCCTTAACTCCTCTGAGCTTCAACTTTCCAGTGTACGAAATGAGAATAGCCATACCATGAAACTTTCAGGAATGTCGTAAGGATTCCGTGAGATTAATAACGTGACAGTGCTTTGAAAATCATGACATGCTGGACACATTTCATTACTGCTGTAACATTAATTCTTTTTCATTGTCGACACATCTAAAGATTCAGGTAATTCTGAATGAAATAAAGACCCAATTTTTGCCTCTAAGGCTCTCTCTCCATCACTCTACTGACCTTCTTCCTTTATTCTTGTTTTTTTTTTCCTCCTAGAATCCAATCCCATTTTAAATGCACTAGTGGTTGAAGGATAAAGATATGGATGTACATAAATAGTCTGTCATTTGCAAGTCCCTGCATAAATTTATGATCTCAGGGTTTTCTAACCAAGCCAACAAAATTAGCATACTTGTTTGGCATAGTCAAGCTCAGCCTCTGGGACTAATCATCTTCCCCTTCTTTATATAACATTGATGTGCTTTCAGAGTAGAAAAAAATGTTATTACGATTTCCATTGTTACAGATGGTGTTTTCTTCACTCTTTCAAAATAATTTTGGTTTGGAATTAAAAAAAGAAAAACAATATAGCATTACCCAATATGGCACAGCGAAGAAGAAATCTGATGCTTTTTCGAACGAGGTAATAGGAGGAAAGCCAATAGTTACATAATGCATTGGTATTTTGTGTTGAAGAAAAACGTACCAGAGAAATTTGTTTTATATTTACAGACCAATGTGTTTACCTACACAGAGCCTTTGAAATACAGATTGAGTGCCTTTTGACTCCATCTTAACCAATGATCCCCAGCACAATAACTTGCACAAAGAAGCTTCTATTTACTTCTTGTTGAACATCAAAAGCTGTGGAACCAAAGTGATTATCATTGCCCAATTGGTGGCAAGCTTCATCCTTTTATTCAGCTTTGGGTAGTGGTTAATAACAGTCTCCAAAAACATACTGCCGAACTCAAGTCCTGGTTTATTATCTGTGTGACCTCAGACAAATCTCTTAACTTCTCTGTGTCTTAGCTTCTGTATCACTTAAATTGGATTATTTTATCGGTAAAATAGGATTGAATTAATGCGCAGAAAGCACTCATAAAAATGTCTCATACACAGTCTGCGCACATTACATGTTAGTTATTATGAGTGAGTCTTGACCACTTATATGCTCAGTGCTGGACTTGACTGGGGCACAAAATGATGAAACATAAAACATCAGGCTCTCTTCTCCTGGTACTTACAACCAGGTGGGGAGATAAACATTAAGGCTCTCATATAAATGTAAAATATTTAATATTTGTTAAAAAAAAGAGAGAGATAATTAAACACAAAATGGAAATGATCAGATCAAGAAAGCTAGGGAAATGTCTTCTGAGTATGTGCTGATTTAGCCAAGATATGAAAGATAAGGAGTTGGAGGACAGATTCTAGGTGGAGGGGACAGCATGTGCAGAAGTTCACCTGAAAGAATGTAAGGATGGGACAGTCCTGGTGAGCTATAATGGACAAAGGTGGTAACAGGGGAGATAGAAAGAAGTCAATGATGGGATAGATATTTAGAGGTAAAATCCTTGAGACCTGGATTGGGTATTATATACAAGGGGGAAGAAAATTAGGACTTTGTTTCTAAGACTCTGAAATATAAACCAGGTGAATGGTGAAACCTCTCACGGAAAAGTGAAAAGTGATGCCTGAGATTTTTAACCTATCATTTATTTTTAAGAACTGTATGTTGAGACAATGCCTCATCTATGATATGGCCATTACTACCAGTGGGGGGGGGCATGATAATTAACATTATTTGAACGTTCTTACATGGCCTGGGGACCACGTTGGCTCTTTTATATCACACAGGAATGCTGCAACTTTGAATAATAGAAAATTCAAGAAACAGTGGTCTTATTAGGTAAGAGGCTATTGATTTTATAGAATAAAAATTCTTGAGAAAATGACTCTAGGTTGGCTCCCGCTGTTCAAGAATATCATGTAGGAACCAGCTTCCTTCTAGTTACCTTCCCTGCCATTGTGTGGTTCTATATGCATGCTTCCAAAATGGCTTCTCTACCTACAGACATCATATCATCATCCCAAATGGGGAAAAAAGAGGTACAACCAAGAGCTTTGTTGTTTTAGTTGAGAAAGAAAGCTTTCCCCTGGAGACTTCCATGTGCAATTCATTGAAAGGTGAAAGGCGATTAGAAAAGAAGATTCAGAATAGCTTTGGATTAGCCAACCAATCGTTTCTGCCACAGTTCTTTTGTTATTTAGTTATTTTGATCTTTAGTATTGTCCCAGTATATATTTGGAAACTGAGGCTTATAGATTTTAAGTAAGTTGCTTGAAATCAACCACAAAATAAGGCATAGAGCCTGGGCTCAAACTTAGCATTCCTCGACCCCAAGGCCCACATGCTTCCAATCACTCTTCATTGCATTTTCTTGCATCTTGAAAAAAAAAAAAAAAAAAACTAGACCAGGTAAGTTATAAAACAGAAACAAATTATTTTCTTCCACAGTGTGTGGACACCATTTGCAGGTATAATCATAAGAGTACGTGATTTTTCCCCATAGCCTAAATACACTCATGCACACATTAAGTACAATACATAATGATCCTGAAAAGCTGGCAGTGGGATTAACAAGGTAACTTGGATGGCTTCTGTTTTATCATTTTATTTCACAGAAAAATCTTGGGGAAAAGACACAATGCCAATAAACCAGCGTACTAAAGACTTAAAAACAGCAGTTGTGTTTAGAACCGAAGAACAACTCCTTGAAGAATGTAAATTGCTAAAATAACAATGATGATGATGATGATGATGATGATGATGATGATGATGATGATATGGGAAAAATGGGAGATTTAAGAGAAAAAACAAACTTTTAAGTGGGAGAGCAGGTACACATATACTCCGTGTATTTTGTGCCCTGTCAGCATCTGCTTTTTTCCCCGCAGGTATATAGAAACTGGGGCTTGCATTTAGCTTCTTCATGTAAAACCTGAAAAGTGCAAATCACACTGTCAAGCGTATGTCTGACTTGAATATTTACTTTGAAAACTAAAATGATCTCTACATCCTCTAACTGTATTTGTGGTTTAAATCGGAGGGAATAGTTTTCTCATTTAGCCCAGCTGTCATATGCTGCCATTCCTGGCAGAAGAAAAAAATATATATGCAATCAGGAATACTCTAATTTTATTTTCTCCTATTTTTTTCTTTCAATGGGAGCATTACCAAGTAGGAGACAGGATGGGAAAAGAGATTTGCCAGTTGCCATCCAAAATCAGCTTGATTCCATTGGGATGGAATATTTTCTTCTATACATCTGTGGACATCTAGAACATAATCTACACAGGAGGCTGTCCAAAATGTCACCCTACGAAGACAAAGTTTTGGTAGGTGAAATTAGAAGCTTTTAATAAGGGGCTGAAAATACCAACAAGTAAAATTTTGTCACAACAAATATAATTTCAAAACGTCATTCTGCCACTGGAATTTTTTTTCCCTTTTTTCAAGTTTTATTCCAAAGAGAGGAAGGTTGCTGCTATGTTCTAGTTGCTGTAGCTCCTAGTTCATCCCCCTTTCATAAGAAACAATTTGAGTCTTAGGTTATGTGACTTATTCAACGTTATGTGATTCATCAGTAGAAGTACTAAAAAGTGAACTAAGGTCTAGATAGCTCCAAACCATTTTGTGTAAGCCAGCCTAGCAAAGTTCACAACTTTCTTTAGGAAAGGTTGAAAAGTAAATGTTGTGAGGGTGAGAGTGAACAAGGCTACAGTATTGGAAAAATGGGAGCTGGCCTAAGGATGATGGTCAAAGATATCTGGGCAGCAGTCAGAACTCTGGACAGCTCTGGACTGCTTTGGAAGTTCCTTTCTGATTCCACTTTCTCTCCAAACTCCATCAGTTTTGTTATCTTTTATGGGCAACAGCTTTCACTAAGTGCTTAACTTCTTCAAATAGTATTTGCATATAAAAAATTGTATTTGCATATGCAATATAATTGCAACATGGGTGGCAACATAGTATACTGGATATGGAGTCACATTTGTGTTTGGGTCACAATCTCTAACTTATAGTGAGATACAGAGAAAATCACATAACCTAACTTTTTCTTCTCTTTCACCATGAACAAAAGACATGTATTAATAAAATGATAGTGTCTAGCTTTATGCCCAGCACATATAATTACTTAGAACAACATTACTTTCTCTTCCCCTCTCCCATGTCTTCTTAAAGGAAAAGTCTATGCAATAGTCAGGGCTTATCTGGTTACAAGTGACAGAAAAAAACAGACAGTTCAAACTAGATTAAGCCAAACAAGGAACTTCATTGGCTCATGTAACTGAAAAGTCAAAAGGGAATAATTTCCTCAGGCATAGCTCAGTCCAGGGATTCCTGGCTCCTGTGCTCTCCATCTCTCATACAGGGTCATTTCACATAAGGAAGCTTTGATGATTGTTCTAGTAGAAAAGGCAGGGTTATAATTAGAATTTCTTCACTATCTGCATTTCCAAGTCTTGGAGAAGTTGCTGGTTAATAGCTATTCCTTTGCTTGTCATCCAGGAGTGGCAAATTATTTCTGCCAAGAAATCAGTTTCTTATGGTAGTGCTGATCCCTAAGTCACATAAAATGGATGACACAAAGAGAAAAAAAGGGAAGGGAAACTCAGCTGCTAGGAAAAGGGTATGGTGGGCAGATAGAAACAACAAATGATCACCTTAAAGGTTCTCTATACATTTCTGATCCTTTGGAATATGGGTTTGTTTCAGGGAAAGGGAAAATCAATGTCTATGGAATATCTTAGATTTATTTTTTTAATTTTTTTTCAACTTTTATTTATTTTTGGGACAGAGAGAGAGAGAGCATGAACGGGGGAGGGGCAGAGAGAGAGGGAGACACAGAATCGGAAGCAGGCTCCAGGCTCTGAGCCATCAGCCCAGAGCCTGACGCCGGGCTCGAACTCACAGACCGCGAGATCGTGACCTGGCTGAAGTCGGAAGCTTAACCGACTGCGCCACCCAGGCGCCCCTGGAATATCTTAGATTAAAAAAAAAATCAGTCAATAAATATTTGAATGAGTAAAGAATTTTTTTTAATTTAAATTCAAGTTAGTTAACATACAGTATAGTCTTGGTTTCAAGAGTAGAACCCACTGTGAATGAGTAAATGATTTAACTGTGAAGTCTCTAGAGCCCCAAACACACTGTAGTTTCAGGGAAGTCAGGCCCTAGTGGGATGATGTGAACTCGGTAGAAAGGACATGGCCAGTATTTTCACCCCTGAAATTCCATCTCTCTTTTGATGCAAGGACCAGGTCCTGCAAAGAGTCAGACCCCAATGAATTCTAACGAGTCAGGCTACAGCCTCTCAACAATAGCCTTCTCTGATTCAACTTGTTCTCATAACGGTCTTCATACTGTGATATCGTTTTGGCCATGTTCCACAGCAGGAGGAAGCACAATATGAAAATCAGAGATGAGCGATAATACGTAAAATGCTAAGTCTAGGGGCACTTGGGTGGCTCAGTTGTTGAGCATCAGACTTTGGCTCAGGTCATGATCTCGCAGTTTAGGAGTTTGAGCCCCGCATCAGGCTCTGTGCTGACAGCTGGGAGCCTGGAGCCTGCTTCAGATTCTGTGTCTCCCTCTCTCTCTGCCCCTTCCCCGCTCATGCTCTGTCTCTCAAAAATGAATAAACGTTAAAAAAATTTTTTTTTAAATCCTAAGTCTAATACCTGGCATATAACTGAGGGCTCAGTAAACTAGCTCCTTCTACAAAGCTATGGAATTATACTTTACTCTTGGCAAGCGGTTAGCCATTATGACATCATAGCCAGAGCAGGCTGTAAACTTGCCTTTGCTACCACCAACTGTGAGTGCCAAGTGTCTTTCTGACAGAGATGGTCTTGGGAACAAAGTTCTCACCACTAATTCTTATTTTGGGGGTGCACTGCATCCACCCACTCATCTGAAAAGTCATTATAGCAAGGGTACATTTTTTATTTTGTATTTTCATAAAATTTTGTTTTTTAAAAAAATTAAAAAAAAATTTTAAACGTTTATTTATTTTTGGCAGAGAGAGAGAGACAGAGCATGAGTGGGGGAGGGGCAGAGAGAGAGGGAGACACAGAATCTGAAGCAGGCTCCAGGCTCTGAGCTGTCAGCACAGAGCCTGATGCGGGGCTCAAACTCACAGACCGCAAGATCATGACCTGAGCTGAAGTCAGACGCTCAGCCGACTGAGGCACCCAGGGGTCCCTAAAATTTTGTTCTTTCGATAGTGTTTTGCAAACTTTAAAAAAAAAATGTAGGCCAGTCACAGAAGAACTAATATCGCATGATTTCACCGATGAGTTACCTAAAATAGTCAAATTCATAGAAGCAAAGCATAGAATGGTGGTTACCAGGGACTGGAGGAAGGGGAAAATGAAGAGTTGTTCAACTGGTGTGTACTTTCAGTTATACAAGATGAGTTATTTTAGAGCATAAAGTCTATAGTCGACAATAATATATTGTGCAATTAAATTGTTAAAATGGTAGAGATCTCACATTAGCTCTTTGTATAGTCCCTGCTCCCCAGCCCAAACAAACATGCACAACAAACAGCAGCACAATAAAGGGACTCATGGAAACATTCAGAAGTGTGGATATGTCCATTGCCTTCGCTGTTGTTATGGATTCATGGCTGTATGCAATATGTCCAAACTCATTAAGTTGTGTACATTAAGTGTATACAGTTTTGTTTATCAATTATACCTCGATAAAGCTGTTAAAAAATAAATTGAAACATCTTTTTCAGAAGACTTAATTTCATAAATTATAGCTAGATCCCCATACTAGACAGCTATTCTTAAAATATATTATCATTTTGGAAATAATTTCAGGAAAAATTCACCTAGTTCCATACTGTACTTGCCCTTTGACAAGTTCCCAAAATATCTACCTGTTTTCAGGTACTCTTCTTGTGAGCCCTTTTCCAATTGTCTCTCCACCTGTTAGCCAAGATTCCTGATTCATTCTTGGCCCTATTGTTCTCCAAATCTCAGAAATAGAAAATTATGTCCTAGTCTCACCAGCTTGTCAACAGTGTATCTCTACCCACTTGAAACAAATTAATAACATACACATAGCGCAGCCTTAGATATAGGAAGTTGGAGGCAATCCAAATATTTTTCAACGTCCCTTTAGTCTACTCAGCCTTGCGGTTGTCAGGAACATATGTCACTCAGTCTCAGACCCTCCTGGAGCTGTCAAGAGGGTACTCGGCGGACAGTTTCCAGCTGTCAGCTCCTTCAGGCTCTGCACCAGTTTAAGAGTTTTTTATGGAAAGACCTATTTCCCCAGAGCCATCTGTATTCGGCCCGGTACAGGATACTCTGATGGTCGGTACTCACTCCAGAGCCCCCCGTCTGATTGCCAAGACTTTACCAGGTCTGCATCACTGTTCAGCTTCACCCTCTGCCCAGTTCTTCCTTTCTCCTCCCTTCTCAGGCTTTGATGCCTATTTTTTTTTTCACTTCTCACTGCCACTCGGTGTCTGTTTCTGCTGAACACAACTGCAGCAAACCTCAATGCTCTAAACCACCTAACCCAAACATCACACATGAATCATTCCTGTAATTTCCGGTAACGGAGAAGCTTAATTCTATTATTTAAAAAAGACAGCTGAATAAATCCTGTAGTATCTGCTCTTAAGAGAACTTTACCCATATTTGGTAGTCTGTTGGCTAAGTCATTTCTAGTCTTTCAGTGTAGGAATCCTAAAAAGGTAAGGCATAAGGGGTGGTACAACTCACACTTGTATTTGTATGCTGTGTGATGCAAAACAAATATTCAAGCCATGGCTGTATCTTCTGAGTGATGACTAGAAACAGATCCATCATTTTTATTATCAGCATATGATATTTCTGTCAAATGTCTTAAGAGCCATAACTAAAGGAAAGCTCAAATGTCTTTACCCATATTTCTGTAATGATCTTTTTCTAGATATCACCCCAGGGCAACATATTATTTCTGCTAGGAATCTAATGTTCCTTTTCCAGTTTTCAGTCATGAATGTAGAAGTGATCATGTCAGAGCTGAACAATTTGCCCATCATTAGGTAATATAAGCCAAACCCGTCACAGTAAACATAATCATAGTAAAAAAAAAAAAAAAAAAACCCAACCAGGAAAAATGATTTAGAAGCCATGGATTGTTCATTTCATTAAAAAAAAAAAAAGGAGTTTATTATTAAAACAAGGGATCCTGGGAATGACATGCTTTGGCCACCTAAAAATTCCTTTTCAGCTTTTGAATTGGTTTCACCATATCTTTTAGCCTCTGTAATTCTCTCTGATGGCTCTGACAGTGCTTCTCAACATTCATTTAACTATGATGAACATTGATGATGATAATAATAATAATAATAATAAATAGTAAGGAAATAACACTAATCATTAATATGGGGTCATGCAATTTATATTGTCACAAATATTACATCATTCGATTTTTTTGGTCTTGAAGGTCATCAAGCTCCTTGCTTGCTTCAAAACAACACTTATGCAAAGAAGTGATAAAAGTCTTCTTCATGTTCATATAGGTTTTCTAAATCACAATGCCCTGCTTCCCTTCCAGAACTATCATAGGATTTATTAAAGGCATAATTTATTCCTTCTTTTAATCATTTACTTCCTGGCTTTGTCACTTAAAGGGTATACTGAGCTTCCTCACCTAGATAAGCCTAAAAGGGGCAGGAATTCTATCCCTGGAGACAAGGACAGTGCCTTCTGTCTCTTTTCTGTTTACTATTGCTGAGTTCATTAGGAGCTTGAACCTCATTTCACCATCTTCCTTAACCCACCAGCTCGTTTTTCATTCAGGATGCTTTGCTAGGGACTTCCATATAAAGATTACTAAATGTTATACGCCCAAGAGTTGCCCTGTTACGTTATCGATCCATTTCCCTATACACCACTGACATTTAGTATAGCGAGTATTAACTGCCTACACCATTGGCAGACCAAAAAGCAAACTATAGTATGAAAAACATGTTGCTTTTACCATTCTCTTCCTGAGTGGTGAATGTTGTAATGAAATGAATACATTTATTGTTTGTCATTTAGCGTATTACTGAAGAGAAATAAATCAAAAATTTAGACACATAGTAAATTTTAAATGTATGTAAAAATTTCATCTCCCTTGTGGATTTACTACATTTGGTAAGTGTTTTTTTTTGGGGGGGGGGACACAGATTTCAACTGACTTAAGACAGAAAAGTATTAAAAAAAATCAAGGTTGAAAGAAATAAAGAAATATCCCATACATGCATATAATATACAATTTAAGTAAGACTGATGATCCTTCCTAAGTGAACATCTTGGTTAGCTGTCCTCAGCATCTGAGGTAGATGTCCCCGCAGAAGTCTAGACTCTCCGAAACATTTCTTCCCGCTGATGTTATTTGTTTTTTTCCTTTACCCAACTTGCTTCTTTCATTCTCCTCCTTAACTATGTTCTCTGGAACACCCATTTCACCATAAACAAACTAAAATGGTACAACCTTAAATTCTTCATGACACAGTCTTCTCACCTACTGCATTTCAGTGAAAGATGGCACCTCCCAGACTCTACTTCCCAACCTGCCTTCTTTCCTGGAACAGAGCCTTCTCACTGCCCATGGTAGGCAAGGGAGGCTGATTTTCTCCTCCTTCAAGATGACTTCCAGACAATCATTCCTCCCCTATTCCTTTTAAAAAAATTTTTTTTTAATGTTTATTTATTTTTGAGACAGAGAGAGACAGACTGCAAGTGGGGGAGGGTCAGAGAGAAAGGGAGACACAGAATCCAAAACAGACTCCAGGCTCTGAGCTGTCAGCACAGAGCCCAACACGGGGCTCGAACCCACGAACCGTGAGATCATGACCTGAATAGAAGTCGGATGCTTAACTGACTGAGCCACCCAGGCGCCCCGTCTCCCCTATCCCTTTGATGCTCATGCCACCAACAATCCTTTAATTGGTGTGTGGGCACCTTTCCGTCAGTCTTCCTCTGCACCTCACTTCCTGTCATTTCCCTGGATGCTTTGATCATTTCAATCTGTGTCAATGACATCTTCAACACACTAGCCTCTCAATTCATTGACCTCATCTTATCTCATGACCTTCTCCTCGATTCCATTTCAGCCATTTGCTCTCGGTCATAACCTGGATCCTGTGATTACCAGGAAGTTTCCTCACTCTGAAATTGGAAAAAACAAAAATCAAGTACTTTTCTTCAGACAATAGTCACATCTCCATTCAGCTTTCTCATTTCAACTACTCCAAAGACCTTGATTCTTATCAGAACAGCCAATACACAAATATTTGTTATTCCTTCATATATTTTAACCTCTTTCTGTTTTCACTTTCTTCCCTCTGTGGCTTAGAAGGAACGATCTTTTCGTCAGTCATGATGCTGGATGTATTTATTTCACACCTCCAGATTCGTCATCTATGATCTCAATCTCTCCCTATTCCTCAGGCTATCACAACCAGATAAGAGATGATGGCCGGTACTGGAAAAGAAGCTGGTGATAAAGACAAAATTACTTGATGATGGGACTAAGATTTTTTTAAGTGTGGATTCAGAATGACTAAGAAGAATACAAGCATTATAGGCCCTGGCAATGTGGAAATTATAACAACTAAAAAAAAATTGGAGAAAAGGAAAAGATATTGAAGACAAAATTACATTTTCTCATGCCTCATCTGTTATAGTTGTGTATAAAAGGATACCATCTAGGCCCCCAAAATCAAACAATTAAACTACAAGCGTATTTAATAGTGCAAAATCAAGTAGTAAGAAAAGATAGCACTATTGACTAAACCAGGATGGCACTCATACATGAATAGACAGCTGACCCATGGATCAGAACAGAAAGTTCAGAAGCAGACCCAAGTACAGACGAGTATTCAGGGCATGGTAAATCTGGACCCTTGAATCTCCACCAACATGTTTAGGTTTCACTCTGATGATCTACATTCATTTCGCTGTCTTTCTAAAACAATTTTTAAACCGCGTGGTTAAAGAGGACACAAAATAATCAAACATTTGAAACATTTTCAAAGTGAGACAAATGCTGTGATGCAAAGTAACACTTGCTAAAACATAAAGTGAAGGAAACGTACTCAATTTGGGATCAGCAACGTCTTCCCTAAAGAAATTATTTCTAAGCTGAGATAATGAGTTTCTATAGAGGGGAAGAGTGTAGTGCATCCAGAAACATAGTGCATCCAGGTATGGCTCCACCTGGAGAACAAGAGTGGTCTGTGATGAAGATGCAGAGGTAAACACGGGTCAGACAAGACAGAAGCTCACAGGACCTTAACAAATGACAGGCTTTATCTTAAGAACAGTATGAAGCTATGAATGGGTATGATGGAAACTATAGTAAACTAGAAAAAAATCTAACTTCAACTTGGAGAGGGATTGGAGGGTACAAGAACACAGCAGGGAGCTATTGTAATTGTCCAGGCAAGAAATGATTATAGTTTGGGTTAGATTGATGGCCATGGAGATGGAAAGAAATGGACAAATCTGGTAGATAGTCTCCATACTTACCAAAACAGCTGCTTATTGGTTGCTATATTTTCCTATCAAAATAGGGGGAAAAAATGGATATTAAGGGGGGTGCTTGTGATGAGCATTGGGTGTTATATGTAAGTGATGAATCACAATATTTTAACCTGAAACCAATTTTACCATATATGTTAACGAACTAGAATTTAAATACAAGCTTGAAATAAAAAAATAAAAAAACTTATCAGATAGAATATTAATATCTTGAACCAGGGAAAACTGATAATACGTTCTTTAGAAACTTATTGAATCCTACCAAACATAAAAAAAGCCTATCCTAGGGGTGCCTGGGTGGCTCAGTCGGTTAGGCGTCCGACTTCGGCTCAGGTCATGATATCACAGTCTGTGAGTTTAAGCCCCGCATCGGGCTCTGTGCTGACAGCTCAGAGCCTGGAGACTGTTTCAGATTCTGTGTCTCCCTCTATCTCTGTCCTTCCCTTGATCATGGTCTGTCTCTCTCCATCTCAAAAATAAATAAAAAGCATTTAAAAATTAAAAAAAAAAGTCCTATCCTAAAATTTTATTGCCTTTAAATGTGTGCCATATCTTGATGTTTTGTTAATGCTATATATGATATTGTAGCGAAACTATTTAAGCTGGTGGATCCCCCGCTATCTTCAACACACTGCTTTCGAGATGGCCCTGGGCAAGGACAGCCTGCACAATGAAAGAAGAGAAAGGTGAAAGATGGGAAAGTTTTATGTGCTAGGCTTAGAAGGACACATACCACGTTTAACCCCAAATCCACTGGCCCGAACTAAGTCAAAACGTCCCAACTGGTTGGAAAAGCGGCTAGAAAACCTGTCCTATTACAGAACAGCACAAATATGGCAGAGCACTCTCTCCCCAGCCCAAGATTATTTTTGCATTTTTGGAAAATAGATGTATAATTACCATACTGAAGGGCATTAAATAAATATCCACTTCTGATTCAGTCCGAATTGAGGAAACCTTCCATGAAGAACTGACAACGTGTATACCCGCACAAATGAATGCATAGAGTTGTCGGGGGCCCCCTGATAAAACCTATGTAATGCTAACGTGCTACGTTTCCAGGTACGTCATCTGACATTGCTTCTCTTAGCTATATTTTTCTTTGGCCAGTGTACAGAAACAGCAGGAATCTGACAGTGGATATGTTCAAGATTCTTAGCTGTCAATCACAGTTCTCTCTCTGGCTCCAGTGGTTCCCATCTTTCCCACATGGAAAAGACGTTCTTTCCCTTCCCAAGATCACCGAGTGTTCCCTTCCCAAGATCACCGAGCCCAAGTGTTGATGAGACTCCTCCATGTGCTTCTTCGAGAACAGCTCCTCTGGGGCAGCTCTCCATCTCAGCCCTGACAAGTTAAGAGGTGAGTTATCTGCTCTCCACACCCTCAAGATGTAACGCTGAAGCCTGCTGGAACAGCAATGGACGTTCCTATTCGAAAGAGAGGGGGAAGATACAGGCACGTTGTAGTCACTGACCCAGAGTAATTCTAAGATCTAGCCAAGTGCATGGTACCATGTCTTTGATCGGTGCTCAGTTCTCCCACAGAGTGGTTCTTGGTGTCTCTTAGCTTTGCCCTCCGGTCTCTTGGCTCTGCTTTTCTGAGTCTTCTTCCCTTTTTGATAAGAAAGGTCTGTGTTTTCAACTGAGTAGTTTGATCAGCCTTCTTTACACCCATAAAAGGTGTAAAGGTTCATTTTGAACCCTCTTGCTTTTTTGTTGGTCCAAGCGGAGGTGCAAAAAAAAAATTGAAAAAAATTCATATGTGTATTTTTATTTTTCTTAATGTTTATTTATGAGAGAGAGAGAGAGAGAGAGAGAGAGAGAGAGAGAGCGAGCATGAGCAAGGGAAGGAGAGAGAGAGAAGGAGAGACACAGAATTCAAAGCAGGTTCCAAGCTTTGAGCTGTCAGCATAGAGCCTGATGTGGGGCTCGAACTGCCAAACTGTGAGATCACGACCTGAGCTGAAGTCAGATGCTTAACTGACTGAGCCACCCAGACATCCCGAAAAAATTTTACATTTTTAAAAAATGTATTAGTTAGCACTGAGAAAAGACGTCATTAGATTTTCAAGCCCTTCTTTCAAAGTTTAGTGTTAAGAAGCTTAATAATTTCCTTTCCTATAAATTGAAAATTATTTAAATAAACAAAAATATAAAGATATTATGGCTTACCTGCCATAATATTTAACAAATATTTATACAAATATAGATGAGGCCATCCTCTATTGACTTCTTCCCATCCTGATTTCTTGCTTTCCTTCTTCCTCCTTAGGCATAGTATATCTTGGTAGTTAAAACTAAAATGATTACATCCCAGATTTACCTCTTCCAAGCTGTGTAGTCTTGCACAAACTACTGTATCTCTTTGTGTTTCAGTTTCCTCAGTTATGAGAGTAACAGTAACATTTACTAAATGAATTCATATATGGAATTCATATATATGGCACTCAAAAAGTGCCATATAGTTGTAAGCTGTTACTATGTTTTACTGATTAGGACAGCTAAATGTTCCTAATCTAGTCCTATTAATGAGCTAAGAATTCCTTTCCCAAATAGCCAGGAGGGAGCTAGAATGGAGTCAGTCTGCTTGTCCTTAACTACCCACTTTTCCTGGTCCTACATTTCCTAGGTGTTAATTACTGTACTGAAAGTTTAGAATTGTTAGATCCTCGGTGTAGAAGAGGAAATTTAGAGCCCTCACTAACTTGCACTTACCCTGATGACCCAAAGGGAATATAACCCCTGACTTAGGGCCATCAGTCTCCATCCATCTCTCTTAGGATATGACCTGTCCTTTCACCTAGGAGATAACTTGATCCCTAAATCCACCCTCTTCCCTCTATCTCCATGCAAAGTTACAGGACTGAGTCACTTAATCTAGAGCAACACCCCAATAATTTAGACAGATGTCTGCTCAGTGATGACTCTGTCACAAAACAGTCAGGAGGAAGAAGAATTCCAGGTGTTAAGGCCAAGGATGGTGAGGCTTCTTTTTTCCTTTCAATGTGCATATCACTATGGCTTGTAGGAATATCTTTTATATAAAGTAGTAGACCGGTTAGGTTAGTGTACAGACATACCTGATGTAGAAAGTCAATTTCTGAAAGATCTACATGTAAATCCACACTGGAAAACAAAGTTATTTCTTCAATTGCGTGGACTACTCCTTTGATTGGAATTTAAAAATAATTCTGGTGGTAATTTACAGAAATAGCATTACATGTAAAATTCACTTACTGTGTAATTCATGGGCAAACCCTTATAATGAAGAGTTGAGTCAGGCAGGCCAAAATGTTGCAGAATGTCATTGAATTGGTAAATTTGATCAGGAAAATATCTTTAAAACAGAGTAAAGTGGGCGCCTGGGTGGCTCAGTCGGTTAAGCATAGGACTCTTGATCAGGTCATGGTCTCAGGGTTGTGAGATCCAGCCCCACATTGACCTCTACGCTCTCTCCTTCTGCCCCTTCCCAGCCTGGTCACATACTCTCTCTCTCTCAAAACAAAACAAGACAAAAACAAAAACAAAAATAATACCTTAAAAAAACATAGTAGGGTATTAGTAGTGATTGTAAGTGGGGAATGACTGAGAAAATCTATTGCTTACCTAGATGTTTGCTGATTATCTCACATAGTCTAGTATAATGACGAAGAACAGGGATTCTGGAGCCATATTGCCTGGGTTTAATACTGGTTATGTCACTTACTAGCTGTAGAAAATACTGAAAATGCTCAACTCGGATTCTCTTAGAGTGTTTTGAAGGGTTCCATGTGCATATCCTTCTGCCTCTATGGGCTTTTCTTTTAAGGATGTGTGCCTAGAATTCCCATCAGAGGAGGTCCTGTGGGTACTAGAAAGGCCTCTTGCCAGAACTGGTAGAAAGCTTGCCTGAGTGCTGATCCACCTGGGTGGCATGGGCATTTATGAGTGGACCAGACTGTAAAATCTCAAATCTATTGCCAAGAAGTTGGGCAAACTCTGCCACCTATGCTCAAGAGCTAAACTTCACAATCAGGAAGAGGTTGATATTATTGAGCCTGCCTCCTTGTTTGACTTCTTCTCTTATCTGTCTTGCTTCTCCTATTTTCTTACCTGTGAATCCTGGGAGCACTTTCTTAATAAACTACTGACACAAACAAATCCTCAAATTTCTTGGGGGTCTTCTTTTGAAAAGTCTGCCCCCAAACACTCTGCAGGTGATCTTGGGCAAGCAATTTAACCAGTATGTTAAATTCAGTCTTCTCACTCGGAAAATAAGGATGCTGAAAGGGTAATTATGAGGAATAATATGAGACAAAATGTATAAAGAACATAGTGCACTGCCTCACACGTGTCTAGCACTAACAAAATGTTAACTTAAAGGTTATTGAGCTTAAACATGAATCATGAATTTCCTTTGCTCAAAATTATTAGTAGTCCAATTTTTCTGACCTTTCCTATGATAACAAATAGCTTCTAGCAGTATGTTACCTTGTAGGTATTTCTGAAAAAATATAAACACACTTAATCTGTCTTTTCAAGGTAAAGATGACATTTTAACAGAAAGAGAAAACCTCAGGTAGCAGAAAGGCCATTTTGAAAAAGAACATTTGAAATATTTTTATTATAATGCTGAAAGTAATGTGAAATGTCACTCATAAAAATGTTCCCATCTGAATACCTACAAACCTGGAATAGAATTTTCTGTTTTGCAGTTTTCCAAAGAGTTTTAGTGGCTTTCTCATTCAATTTTAAAAATATAAAAATGTAGGGGCGCCTGGGTGGTGCAGTCGGTTAAGCGTCCGACTTCAGCCAGGTCACGATCTCGCGGTCCGTGAGTTCAAGCCCCGCGTCAGGCTCTGGGCTGATGGCTCAGAGCCTGGAGCCTGTTTCCGATTCTGTGTCTCCCTCTCTCTCTGCCCCTCCCCCGTTCATGCTCTGCCTCTCTCTGTCCCCCCAAAAAAATAAACGTTGAAAAAAAAATTAAAAAAAATATATATATAAATGTAATTCCTTTTGATTATCAGAACAACTAATAGACATCATAAATGAAGGAAACTTACTACAGAATTTAAGACAAACAAAAGCAAAGACCTTTGTCTAATTTAATGTGAAAATTAAAAGGAACATCATTATTCAGCAAACATGATCAATAATGTGCTTCTTCCCTATTTGTATCTAAATTTCTTCATGAGATATAATTTTTTAGGTATATCGTCATTAAAACTATTATTAGATAAATTTACAGAACTTCAAGTTGCTATATCAAAAGTACTATTTATTCTAAGATTTAAAAAAGGACATATTGAGGGGTGCCTGGGGGGTTCAGGTTGGTTAACCTCCGACTCTGGATTTTGGCTAAAGTCACCATCTCGTGGTTGGTGAGAATGAGCCCCATGTGGGGCTCTGTGCTGACAGCATTGAGCCTGCTTGGGATTCTCTCTCACCGCCTCTTCCCCTGCTCGCACATATTTAATCCTATTGATTTCACTTAAATATACTTAATATTATTTTAGTGAGAACAAAAATTCTTCTATAATATAAAGTAAAATATAACTTAATGTATCATAAATATTGTTTATTTAATCTTTGTGCAGTTCTTACTAAATTTATTTGTGGTATATTATTTATAATTTTAATATAGTTATATAAATATGAATCGCAAACTATTTATATAGATAGTTGAGTACCTAAATAGACAAAAACACATGCATAAAATTTTTTATCCCTCAAATTTTGTGTGATCAAAAGTTTGGTGAACCAGACTGCTTCAAATATTCTAAAATAATGATCTAAACCCACCAGTGAAAAAAAAAGAGATTGTCAGAGTGGATCATAAAACAAAATCTACAAGCAATCATTTTTAAATATAGAGACTTACATAGTTTAAAAATAAAGCAATGGGGAAAGATACACCATGGCAACACTAATCAAAAGAAATCTGGATGAACTATGTTAATTTTAGTCAAAGCAGACTTCAGAACAAGGAAAATCATCAGAAGTAAGATATTATGTAATGACAAAGGAGTCCGTTCTCCAAGACTATAAAATAGTTCTAAATTTATATACACCTATTAGATTATATAAAGCAAAACTTATTGAACTGAAAGGAAAAATAGACAAATCTACTATTATAACAGAAGCTATAGCAGTTGTAGACTTCAACATCCCTTTGTCATTAATTAACAGATCAAACAGACAGAAAATCAGTAAGGATATAAATGACTTAAACATCACTAACAACCAACTTGATCTAATGGACATTTAAGACTACTCCATCCTGTTATAGCAGAATACACAATCTTCTCAAACTTCCATGAAACATTCACCAAAAGACAGCATTCTGGGCCAAAATATACACCTAAAAAAAAGTTGAAACTCTACAGAATATATGAAGTATATTCTCTGACCAAAACAGAATTAAATCAGACATCAAGAACAAAAAGATAGCTGACAAATCCCCAACTGTTTGGAAATGAAAAACAAAACAAAACAAAACAAAACTCTAAATAACCTATGGAACAAAGACGTCTGAGGAAAAATTTAAAATATTTTGAAGTAAGTGAAAATAAAAATACACAAATTATAAAATTAATGGGGTGCCATGTAAGCACTTCTTAGAGGAGAACTTAGAGTGTGCAATTAATATATTAGAAAAGAAAAAATATCTAAGATTAATAACAATTTTCTACCTTAGGAAAGCAGAGAAAGAACACTTTAAGCATAATTTATATAAAAGAAAAGATATGGCAAAGCTAGATCATAAATTATTAAATCAGTAACAAGTAAACAATAGAGAAAATTAATTAAATCAATACTCCTTCTTTGAAAAGATCAACAAAATTGATAAACTTTTAGCTAGACTAACCAAGTAAAAAAGAGAAGGCATAAATTATCAATAGTGAAAGAGGTGTTGTCCTACTGATCCTATAAACATTAAAAGTATAACAAGGGAATGATGTGATTAAATTTATATGCACAAATTTGACAATATAAATTAAATGGTCCAAATCCTTGATAAACACAAACTATCAAAATGTATATAAAGAGAGATAGATAACCTGAACAAGCTTTGTATGTATTACAAACTTGAATCAATAGTTAATAATCTTCCAAAAAATAAAAAAATAAAAAGACCAGATGACTTCACTGGTGAATTCTACTGAACATTTAACAAAGAAATTTCTCTACAATTCTCTACAATTTCATCCAGAAAATAAAAGCAAAAGAAGTAATTTAAAATTAATTTTATGAGTTACCATTACCCTAATACCAAAATCAAATAAAAACATTACAAGGTAGGAATATAGACTAGTATCTCTCATGAACAGATACACAAAATTCTCATCAAAATGTTAACAAATCAAACACTTTATAAAAATAATCATATTCCATGACCAAGTGAGTTTTATTCTAATATGAAAAGCAATGTTATCATCAGAAAGGTAGACTAAAGAAAAAAATTATGTGATCATATCAATTGATACAGAAAATGCTTTTGACAATATCCAACATCCTTTCATGATAAAAGTACTCAGAACACCAGGAATAGAGGAGAGCTTAATGAAAAATATCTACCAAAAACAAAACAAAAAAACGAAGAACAAAAAACTATAGCCAACATTATGCTTAATGGTGAGAAGTTGGATGCTTTTTCCCAAAGATCAGAAACAAGGCAAGTATACCCTCTGTTAACATTCCTATTGTTATTGTACTGGAAGTTCTAGCTAGTGTAATAAGACAAGAAATATAAATAAAAGACAAACATATTAGAAAGAAAGAAGTAAAACTACCCTTATTCACAAATGACATGATTGTTTATGTACAGCACCACAAACAATCAACAATACCAAATCCTAGAGATAATATGTGAATCACAGGATACATGGCAAGATCACAGGATACAAGGTTGGTAAACAAGAGACAATTGTTCTCTTACATATCATCAATGAGCAACTGGAATTGAAAACAGAAAAATTTGCAATAGCACCAAAACAAAACAAAACAAAGCAAAAGATCTAAATAAATGCACAGACATTCCATATTCATATAAATTGGGACAGGAATATTTAATCAAGATAAAACTAAATCTTGTTAGGATATCAGTTTTCCCCAACTCAATCTACAGATTCTAACAATCCCAAAGTCTCAGCAAAAAGTTTCACAGATATCATCAAAATGATTCTAAAGTTTATATGGAGGGATGCCTGGGTGGCTCAGTCGGTTAAGTGTCCGACTTCGGCTCAGGTCATGATCTCACAGTTCATGGGTTTGAATCCCGCATCCGGCTCTGTGCTGACAGCTCAGAGCCTGGAGGCTGCTTTGGATTCTGTGTCTCCCTCTCTCGCTCTCTCTCTCCCCCTCCCCTGCTCATGCTCTGTCTGTCTCTCTCTCTCTCTCAAAAATAAATAAACATTGAAAAAAATTTTAAGTTTAAATGGAAATGCCAAGCACCAAAAATATCCAACACTATACTGAAGAACAGGGTTGAAGGGCTCACAGTAGCGGATATCAAGATTTAATATAAAGATTAAATAATAAAGACAGGGTGATGTTGGCAAAAGAAGAGGTGTCTAGATCAATGCAACATAACTGAGAGGCTGAAAGTAGCTCTATACCATTATAGTCAACCAATTTGAGGCAAAGTGCAAAGACTTTAGACAGTAGAGAAAAAAGTGTTTTTGATAAACGATGCTGGAACTGAACATCCATATCCAAAAATATAAACCCAGACACAGACCTTCTATATTACAAAAAATCAATGCAAAATGAATTCTAGACCGAAATGTCAAATGGGGGAGAAAAGTTAGATCTCCCATGCAGAATTATAAATAATGTGTGGAGATAGGGAACCCTCAAGGGGATGGAGCATAACTCTCCACTCTTTTAAGTGTGGACTGCACTTCTACAGAAGACAGTTTGGAAATGAGGGGAAAGAATAACTTTACAATGGAGAAACCTGACAAGCACTACCTCAGCCAGGCGGTGAAGGTCAATACCAGCAATTAGACATATTGATGGTACACACCCTTGACATGCTACAATGAGAACAAGACTTTAAGTTGGTCCTCGTCCTCTCAAAACAAATAATCCCCATCTAATCCTGAAAAAAAAAATCAAAGTTTGACTGAAGTACATTCTATCCAATACAAGACCAGCACTCCTCAGAACTCTCAAATGCAACAAACACAAGAAAATTGAAGAAGCCATCACAACCAAGGGGAGCTTAAGGAGACATAATGACTAAAATTAATGAGGTATCCTCAGTGGAATCCTGAAGCAGAGAAAGGACATTAGGTAAAAACTAAGGAAATCTGAATAAAATATGGATTTTAGTTACTAAGGTAACAATGTTTTGTTAATTGTGACAAATGTATCACATTAATGCTAGACGTTAATAATAGAAGAAAGTGGGTATAGGGTATGTGGAAACTCTTTGTACTATCTATGCAATTTTTCTGTAAATCCAAAACCATTTAAAAATAAAAAGTTCACTTAAAAAAGTTTAACAAGGAGCTAATAAAAATAACAAATAGAAAAATACTTTTGCAAATGAAGCAACGTACTGCTAAATAACTCAAAGATAAAGTAAGAAATCACAGTGGAAATTTGAACAAATTTTGAACCGATTAATAATAAATGTTATTTATTTGTAATATATAATAACAAAAATAAATAAAATAAATATAAATAAAATATGCATATTAAGTAAGAAATAAAATAAGGTTGATAATAATTAAAATAATATAAAATAATAATAAATAAAATGATATACATAACTGCATAACTACCATTGAAAGACATAAATAAAACTTTGCCTTATATGAATATAGTATTAAAAGAACAAGAAAGGCTGAAAACAAATGCATGATGTAACTATCCATCAAAACAAGTGAAAATAACAAAAGAACAATAAATACCAAGTAAAAGGGAGAAAATAATAAGTAACAATGGCAGAATTTATGAAATAGAAAATTCACTTATATTAGAAGTCCAATAGAGCCCAAAGCGGTTTTTTGAAAGACTAATAAAATTTATAAACTCTTAACAAATCTAATCAAAGAGAAGAGACAAATAACAAAAATCAGAAAAGGGAAACATCACAGAAATCCTCGACATTAAAAATATAAAAAGAGACTACTCTGAACAACTTCATGCCCATAGCATTAAAAATGTAGATGAAATAGACAAATACCTAAAAAGAGCACAAGCATATAAAATAGAAACAGCAAGAGAGAACATCTGATTTGTCCTGTAGCTATTAAAGAAATTGAATCTGTAATTAGAACTTTCCCACAACAAAGCACCAGGCCCAGATGGTTTCCCTGATAATTTCTACAAAACATTTAGGGAAAAAATAACTCAAACACATTCAAGGAACAAAAAAAGAAAGTTTCTAAACTAATTTTATGAGGTCAGCATAACCTTGATGCCAAAACTTAAAAAAACTTTACCAGAAAAAAAAAATTAAAACAAAAAACTTAAATGAATATAGATGCAAAAATTCTAAACAAAAGTTGTCAAATAAAATCCAGTGATATATAAGATCATCACCAAGTTGGCTTAATTTCATATATTCATAGTTCATGTAACGTTTTTAGAAGTGTGTCACTATATTTGATCACATTAAAATGAAAGGAGAAAAATATCATAAAAATCATAATAAATTCAGAAAAAGCACTTGGGAAATTCAACAGTAACATATGATTTAAAACACACACACACACACACACACACACACACACACACACACACACACACGGGGCACCGAGGTGGCTTAGTCAACTGAGCAATCGACTCTTGATTTCAGCTCAGGTCCTGATCCCAGGGTTATGGGATTGAGTCCTGAGTTGGACTCTGTGCTGAGTGTGGAGTCTGCTTGGGATTCTCTCTCTCCTCCTCCTCCTCCTCCTCCTCCTCCTCCTCCTCCTCCTCCTCTCTCCTTCTCTGCCTCTCTCCTTTGCTCATTTGCTCACTCTGTCTCTAAAAATAAAAATAAAAAAATAAACACATGTAAACTGACAAGGAAACTTTTTTAACCTGATGAAGAAATCCTAGATTTAACCCCCCCCACAACATTAACAATGAGTTATCCAATAAGGAAATTGAGAAAAGAATTCCATTATTAATAGCATCAAAAAGAGTCAAATACTTAGAAATAAACTTAAGGAGATGAAAGACTTATATCTTTATAAAACATCGATGAAAGAAGTTAAAGCAGGCATAAGTAAATGGCAGGATATCCCATGAAAGGAAGAATTAATAATGTTAAGATATCTATAGTACCCAAAGCAATCTACTGATTCAGTGCAATCCTATCACAATTTCAAAGCATTTTTTAAAGAAATAGAAAAACAATGCTAAAATATGTATGGAACCACAAGAGACCCCCAAATGGCCAAAACAATATTCAGCAAGAAAAAAACAGCTGAAGGCATCAATCAAAATTCCTGACTTCAAATTAGATTACAGAGTCTCAATATTCAAAATGGTATCGTATTGGTGTAAAACAGGCATACAGACCGATGGAAGAGAATAGAGAGCTCAGAAATAATCTCATGCATATATAGTCAACTGATCTTTGACAAGTATGCCAAGAATACACAATGGGAAAGGATAGTATCTTCCACCACTGACGCTGGGAAAACTGGATATCCACATGCAAAACAATGAAATTGGACCCTTATCTCACACTACACAAAAATCAACTCAAAATGAGTTAAAGACTTAAACATAAGACTTGAAACTTTAACACTCTTAGAAGGAAACAGAGAAAAAACTCCTGGACATTGGCCTTGGCAAAATTTCTTGGACATGACAAAAAAACCACAGGTAACAAAATCAAAAATATAAACCAAAGTAAAATACTCCTAAACAGCAAGAAGAACAATGAACAAAATGAAAGGCATGAGAGAAAATATTTGCAAACCATATACCTGATAAAGGATTAATATCCAAAATACATAAAGAACTCCTACAATACAATAGCCAAAAAAAAACAAGCTGATTAAAAAAAAAAAAAAGGCAAAGGACTCCTGTATCCCTTGGGTAAATTCCTAGCAGTACTATTGCTGGATCATAGATCTATTTTTAATTTTTTGAGGAACCTCCATGGATGGAACTGGAGAGTGTTATGCTAAGTGAAATGTCAGACAGAGAAAAACAGATACCATATGTTTTCACTCATATGTGGATCCTGAGGAACTCAACAGAAGACCAGGGGGGAGGAGGAGGGTGGAAAAAAAGTTATAGAGAGGGAAGGAGGCAAACCATAAGAGACTCTTAAATACTGAGAATAAACTGAGGGTTGATGGGAGGTGGGAGGGAGGGGAAAGCGGGTGATGGGCATTGAGGAGGGCACCTGTTGGGATGAGCCCTGGGTGTTGTATGGAAACCAATTTGACAATAACGTCATATTAAAAATATATAAAAATAAATAAAAAGTAAATGAAAAAAAGGCAAAGGAACTGAATTGATGTTTCTCCGAAAGAGACATACAAATGACTAACAGTTATACGATGGCCAACAGGTATATGAAAAGGTGCTCAACATCACTAATCATCAAGGAATCCCAAATGAAAACCGAAATAAAAACATATCTCACATCTGCTGAGATGGCTTTTATCAAAAACCAAAATATAACAAATATTGGTCAGGATGTGAAAAAAGGGATCTTTGTACACTGTTGGTGGAAATGTAAACTGGCGCTGCCCCTATGGAAAACAGAATGGAGGTTCTTAAAAAAAAACTAAAAATAGGACCAGCATATGATCCAGCAATCCTACTTCTGGGTATATATTCAAATGAAGTGAAACCAGGGTCTTGCAGAAATAACAGCCTTTCCATGTTCATTGTAGCGTGACTCACAATGGCCAAGACATGGAAAACAGTAGGATGGAAACAATCCAAGTGTCCATCAACAGATGAACAAATAGAGACAATGTGGTATACACACACACAATGGAATGTGATCAAGGAAATACGAGAGGGCAGTCTCATGGAATTTGCACAACATGTCTTTGAGCTTGAAATACGCATGTTTTGCAAACATGTCTTTGAACTTGAAAGACGCACTGGTCTATCTGCTCAAAATATTGTTGACCTCTTTTAATTGTATCTAACACTTGAAGAGAGCATTCAAAGCCGGGAACTTGATCACCTGGGCACATGCTGAAGAGCAATAGGTTAAGGCAGTGATTTTCAATGCTGGCTGCATTTTAAAATCATCTGGGGGGCGCCTGGGTGGCTCAGCCGGTTAAGCGGCCGACTTCGGCTCTGGTCATGATCTCGTGGTCCGTGAGTTCGAGCCCCGCGTCGGGCTCTATGCTGACAGCTCGGAGCCTGGAGCCTGTTTCGGATTCTGTGTCTCCCTCTCTCTGACCCTCCCCCGTTCATGCTCTGTCTCTCTCTGTCTCAAAAATAAATAAACGTTAAAAAAAAATTAAAAAAAAAATCATCTGGGATCCCGCTGCTAGAAATTCTAAACTGCTTGGTGTGGGGTGAGGCATAGCACAAGTCTATCTTAGAAGGTAATTCCAGTATGCCCTCAGGGTTGAGAATCACTGGTCTATTTTATTTATTTTTATTTATTTTTTAATGTTTTTATTTATTTTTGAAGGAGAGAGAGAGACAGAACATGAGCAGGGGAGGAGCAGAGAGAGAGGGAGACATGGAATCCAAAGCAGGCTCCAGGCTCTAAAAGCTGTCAGCACAGAGCCTGATGAGGGGCTCGAACCCACAAACTGTGAGATCATGACCTGAGCCGAAGCCGGATGCCCAACCGACTGAGCCGCCCAGGCGCCCTTATTTTATTTTTTTAAATTAATTTTATTTAAATCCAAGTTAGTTAACATATAATGTAATAGTGATTTCAGCAGTAGATTCATGATTCACCTTTCATTTCACTCATCATGTTATACTTCCAGTGTTCATCCCGACAAGTGAGAATCACTGGTCTAAAAATGCTGTCATCTTTGCCCCGGGTCCCCCAGGTAGACTTGTGCTACAGGTCACGGTAAGTTCTTATTTAAAAGTTCTTAGGCCACTTACTTGCATCTGCTGTGCTTCCACTGTTCATGTTTTCATTCCTTAGTTCTACCAAGAATTTCTCATTAACTTAAGACGGAAATAAAACCATAAAACAAATAGCATTAGCGTAACTCTGCATTTTGAAAGTCCATTTTGGTGCTCAGATTTATTTTGGTTTGGTTTTTATCATTCCTTCTGTTTTATCATTATATATATTTAATTTCTCAAGTTTCTTGAATTAAGACTCCTCATTTGACTATTCATTTTATGGTACTTTTAATGTTTATTATGTCTTCTTTAAATTCTCTCACAGCCTCCTCATTTCTTACCCTCTAGTTTTCTACTTTCTTTTTGTAACTCAAAACTTGATGCTTTCGTTATGCGACTTGGGTTCCCTAACTTTTAATATCTCTGGTTTTAGCTTTATGTCTCCTTTTTCATTTAAATTTTATCTTATTTTCATTTTTCTACTGCTTCTTCTAATTACCTTTCCTCACAGGTGTAACCATCATGTCAATAAATTATCTTGAAAATTTTGTCGATACAGTGTCAATTTTGAAGAATCTTCTCAGACGAGCATCTATTCACCAGCGAGGGTCATGGAGAAGTGGGACACCTGCTCAGTGGTGTTCTCAGTGGGATGGTGCGTTTATATGAAACACAACACACATGTGTAAGCTTTTCTGCTTCATCATTGCCTTCTTTATTCTCAATCATTTTAAATGTCAGTCCTTACTTTCTCTTTCTTTTTAACTTGAATGAATTAAGGTCTTAGTTTCCTGAATCTTTTATCGCAGATTTATATTTCCTTTTGCAAACCCATTTTAAAATTTTACCATTTTGTTTTTAATTATTTTCTAAGCTACATTTTGTTTTAATTTTTAGTTCATGATTTGTCTTTCTGCTGGTAGGTAGTGAGGATAGTCAGAAAAATCAGCCATTGTATACGGAAGGATAGCAGACTATCCTTTCATTTCTCCTTTATGGGTTTTCCACCAGGTCCGATGCTGGCTCTACAAAATATCTTATTCCTTGTTTCCCAGGATACTTACGACAACTCAGTTTCTCCGGACAATTGTGATTCTATCTCTTTGATAAGTCCGGAAAATACCAGCACAGTGCTTTCCATGACGTTTTATATTTACCAGCCTTTTAATGTGGCACTAAATTTTGGAACCTATGATTTCAACATGCAAAACTATTGGACTTAGGATAAGGCATGCTACCCAACAGGAGGGGGAAGAGGCAGCAGTGTGATTCCACGCCAGCAAGAATCCTGAGGCACTGTCTCTGTCCTGGCCTTCGCGGAGATTCCTCGCTGGTGCATTTCCCCAACAGAAGATCAGCATCTGGTTCCTAGTCTCTGACCAGGCATTCACCTGCCTTTGTTACACATCTTATTTAGTTATTGTCCTTTCTCTATGGAATTCTAGGAAAAGCTTTCTGGTGTGTGAGTCCTCTTATTACGTGCCTCTAATATTGATGTGCTGGGAATGCTGGTCAGAGCTGAGGTCGGTACCAGCAGGGGGTGGGTTTGTTTGTTTATTTATTTAAATTTTTTAGAAAATGTTTATTTATTTTGACAGAGAGCGAGACAAGGAGCATGAGTGGGGGAGGGGCAGAGAGAGAGGGAGACACAGAACCCGAAGCAGGCTCCAGGCTCTGAGCTGTCAGCACAGAGCCGGACGAGGGGCAGGAACTCACAGACCATGAGATCATGACCTGAGATCATGACCTGAGCCGAAGTCGGATGCTCAACCGACTGAGCGCCCCAGGCGCCCCAGCGGGAGGTGGTTTTTAAATTTTTTTTTTTAACATTTATTTATTTTTGAGACAGAGAGAGACAGAGCATGAATGGGGGAGGGGCAGAGAGAGAAGGAGACACAGAATCGGAAGCAGGCTCCAGGCTCTGAGCCATCAGCCCAGAGCCCGACGCGGGGCTCGAACTCACAGACTGCGAGATCGTGACCTGGCTGAAGTCGGATGCTTAACCGACTGCGCCACCCAGGCGCCCCTGGAGGTGGTTTTTGATGGATCCAGTTGTACTTCTGATGTAATTCCAGTTGTACTTCTCACCACTCCATTTTCTCCTTTGTGGAGATCCTACGCCTTATCAGGCTGCTGGAGTCCAGGGAGACGGAAATGACCATCCTAGCCTTTGGCCCTGGATCTTTCCTTCTCTTGGAAAACAGGGGACTTCGGGAATTGGCTGATTTGGGCTTCTCCTGTCTGTTGTTCTTCCTCCCGAGAAAAGGGTGGTAGGTGGCAAACATTAAAGTCTTTAAAAGTAGACTTGGTCATTCTTGGGGATTTGTGGAACCATAATAGTTAATGATACGTCACTTTAGTTCAAGATTACAGTCAAGAACACACAGTCCAGCAACCAAAAATAGTTTTGAAATACTTGAAATCTTCTATTTACATTTCATATGAACCACTAAGAAACACACAACACATGGTTAACAGCAACATGGCAACACTTGTACTTTCTCCCCCTTTTCATACGTATCACGTCCTGCACCTGCTTGAACCAACTCTCTCGTGGTTTCCCCAAGCCTCCTTGCTACCTCTCTTCATTCATATTCTCCCCTCTCCTACTCCTCACCCCTATGCTTTTATTACGTGGAAAAAGACACAGTCACCATTTGAAGGAGGTGGTGGCCCTGGACTAGTAATTATGATTCTTTCTGGGCAAGCTGAAGGGGGCGCAGGGAAGGTAGGTTATAAACACTCAAAAATGAGTTATTTTTACAGCTGTCTTTGTAACTGCGGAGTTTGTTTATTCTATATTGGTAAGTACATGTAAGTCTGCTTTTTTTCCCCTTCAATGACATTTTCTCCTCAACTACACAATATGAGGGATGAGGCTAAGGACTCATCTAAGACCTCTCCCAGACAATGTGACTGACTGGACCTTAATGATGGGATGGCTTTTCCCATTTAAGGCATATTCATGGATAAGGACATTTCTTTGTTGGTTTGTTTTTGTTTTTTAAAGTTTCTTTTTTCATTTTTGAGGGAGGGAGGGACGGAGAGAGAGGGCGAGTGAGAATCTCAAGCAAACTCCACGCTGTCAGCACCCAGAGTGATGCGGAGTTCCATTCCACGAACTGTGACATCGTGACCTGAGCTGGAATCAAGAGTCTGACGCTTAACTGACTGAGGCACCCAGGGACCCTGAAAATGGCATGTCATATGGAATGTTTTGATGGGCCATGCCGACCATTGGGGTAATTCAATATGTGTTACTGTTATTCCCATTTTCAGATAAGAATACTGAGGCCTAGAGAGATTCAATAACTTGCCCAAGGTTACAAGTTATGACAAGGTTATAAGTCATAGGTAGCAGAAGAAAAATTAAAGCCTTAGCAGTCTGACTCAGAACCAACATTCTTTTCAACAACCTATGCTGAACAGGGTGGCAGTTCTGATCTCTGAGAGCCCAGGACGTTGCCTCCAGGTTCTTAATCTGTAAGCTGTTCTTTCCAAGTCTGATTTCTTTCCTAAACTGGATGTTATTTTTCTTGATACTCCATGTACACATTCTGCCTTCTTAGGGATCCAGTAACGTTTCACTGACATTAATTCTCCATGTTGGACTGAATTTCAGTTATTTTAAGATAATCAATGAGGCAGAATTTCAGGGCACCCAGCGACCTAGAGACCAAAGGGTCATTGTCTCTCATTCTCTGTTAAAAAGAGCATTACAGGACAGTTATTGCCACACAGACTTTAGTACTTGCCTTGCTTAGGAGAAAGCTTTTTCTTTATCTGAAAAGATTTTTTTTTTATCTGAAAGCTTTTTTTTTTTTTAACTTCCCTACTTTTAAAGGAGGAACATAGAGTTTGCCTTCAGCTGGGTATTTTCTTCCAAGGTGATAGCTTCCTTCCCAACTTCAGCAGAAATGATTTGCAGTGAGGCGGCCCAATCCCAACTCCACTGGCTCTTTTGATAAGGATTCCTGAGGCAGATGTCTCTCGGTTACCTAGTAACAACATTAGAAAAGGAGGCTAGCATAATTTTTGGACAAAGATTACACGCAGGAACTTTAAAGTACTGGCGTTCCATTCATTGAAATTGAAATTAATTTCAATTGAAATTGAAATTAAAACTCACAGTTCTGAGTGTGAATAAATTGAGAACAATACCTAACTCTACCAATCTGTTATTTCCATTTATCTTTATTTCTTCTTACAAGGGAACTTGTAAAAATCACTAAATATGTGGCAAGTGACAAGGAGGCTTAATGCCTGTGATCAGAGTCTCCCTGGAAAAAGAATCATGGAGTAACTATCTCTACAACCCTGAATCCTGGTGTCTTGGCAGACAATTTGAGGACTAACTTGAAGCAACAACACAATAGATATCTGATTCTCTGGAGGAACATTCCTCTAGAGCACAGTTACTCAAAGTGTGATCCAAGGAACATCCACCTCAGAATCACCTAAGGGTCTTGTTTCGAGCATGAATCCTTGGACCTTCCTCCACATCTTTTGAATCAGAGTTCTGGGAGTAGCTCTTGAAAACCTACAGTTTTAGCAAGCTCCTTAGGTGAATCTTTTGCTCACTAAAAATCTGAGAAATCTTTTTGGGGGGGGGGTGGGGATAGTGGTGTCCATTTAATGGAAAATACCTTATTGTATATACTGATAAGAAAGATGTGGTAGTGAGTGGAATCATATGTTGGGGAAAAACTTGAAAGAAATTGTTTTTTTTTCTCTAAGCTTCAGGCGAATGTCATAATCCATGGTTAGGGTAGATATTTTGACTTCATAGAAAGTGATTATTTTTTGCAGACCTTAATCCTTGCTGTTAGTGTTGACAGTGAAGCATTGAGAGGAATGAGATCACAAAATGTGTATTTTAACCTGACCAGTAGATTTTCTGTCTAAGGAAATTTCAAACTTGGTATGGTAAGAACAAATTTTTCTCCTCTTACATATTATTCATGAATTTTGTAAAATTTTTATGCACTCCATGTTTGAGCAAATATGGGGTCGCCTTTGATAAGAACTATAGAACATCTGACGTAAACTCTAGGCTGGGTAAAGAAGTATTTGCAAAACAAAATTTCAGAGAATTTCTCAGAAACTCTCCAGTTTAAATCCTGTTGTAAAGTCACTACTGGATGTCCAACCTCAAGTAAGAAAAATTATTTTAGAAGAATCTGTCTCAACTATCAGAACTAGTAATGAGACAAATTCTAGAATGTGTGTACCGATTTATGACTTTAAAGAGTAGAGTTTGGGATTACTTAAGGAGAAATCGGCCAAAAGCATTATAATAATGCAGAGGTTCTCGAACTTTCTCAGTCTACCATGTCTTCAGTGTCTCAGTAATTCTTTCATATTTTACACTTCTGTTTATGAAGTAGTCAGGCCCAGACACCTGGTGGCAGTTATGCAACAGCATTTGACAGGTATTTCTGTGTTTCCCTTGAAAATGTACAACATCTTGCAGTGTCCCTGTGTGTTCGATGTGACGCTCCAGAGCCCCTCAGCATGGATCTGGGAACCACAATAATCATGGTTTACAACATTTATTGTTCTTTTCTTGGCTCTGTGGAGTAGGTGAGTATGATCAAGTCTGCATGTGCTCATTAGAAGCACTTGGCTGATGATAGACATCAGAAATCTCTCCTTAAATACACCCCAAGAACAAAGGTTCATCACAGCATTGGATCATATATGGTCCTTCTTCTAATGACTTGAAACATTTTTAGTTATACACTCTCCCTTCTCCTTCACCTCAGGAAACTCAGCATATTCAAACCCGTCTTGCTTTTTCTGCTATACTTATTCCTAATCTTGGTGAACCATCCACCTTTGAAACTGGAAGCTGTGTGGTCATCTATATCTTCCCATGCATGATGTATTCTACACTAGTGGCTGAGTCTTTTGATTCACCGGTCTTTAAACTGCTCTACCCATTCTCTTCCTTTCACCTTCAGTGGTTTTTCCTTAGTTTATCCTCATATGGACTGATGTAAAAATTTCCAGTTTCCATACCTTCCTGCAGCCAGTTTTATCTCTCTCCAATACACTTTTTTTTATTGCTGACATTCATCTTTCTAAAAGCACAAATCTGATGATCTCGCCCGTTCTCTCCCTTAAAGTCCTTCAATGACTCCTTGCTATCTCTCCACTAGTTGAGACTAATTCCTTCAGCATTAGCCAATGCCATCTCTTAGGCTTCATTCCTAAGAACTCTGTGCACTGCCCTTCCTTCCAGCACCTATACTTGAGCTATGACCCCGCTTACACTCTACTGCTAATTACACGGAACCACTAACAAGTACTAAGCCATGCAATCGTCTTGCTTTTTGTTCATTTTATTCCTTGGCAAGGTGCTTCTTCCTATGTGTTTTCCACTTCTCCACTTATGATTCTTTCTTTAAAATAGGCAGGTATAGGGGCTCCTGGGTGGCTCAGTCGGTTAAGCGTCTGACTTCAGCTCAGGTCATGATCTCCCGGTTCGTGAGATCGAGACCCGCGTCGGGCTCTGCGCTGACTGCTCAGATCCTAGAGCCTGCTTTGGATTCTGTCTCCCTCTCTCTCTGCCCCTCCCCTGCTCACGCACTGTCTCTCTCTCTGTCTCAAAAATAAATGAACATTAAAAAAAATTTTTTTAAGAAAAATAAATAAAATAGACAGGTATAGTATAAATATTGTCATAAGTCATTCCGTGTCTTTGGGGGAACAAGATGGGTTGTAAATAATAAACATAAGTGCTTTGGTGTATTACTAGTGCTTCCCAGGTATTATGACAAAAGAAAAAAAAGAAAAACTGGACCACTGATAGCAGCTATGAATATTGACTAGAAAAAATAATGTTTCCAATTCATAAGTTAATCAAGGGGCAATCTTCGTCCTAGGAAATAGCATGTAGGGCAACAGCCTCATACCAACTATACTCCTGGACCACAGGAATCTCACTCAGGGCCGACAGTCTGATTACACATGTGTTTGTCTCTCAAGCCATCAAGAGGGCAAAATGGTCATTTTCAATTCAATAAGTATTTATCGAGCACTCGTACTTTGATAGGTACTCTGCTAAGTGCCGGTGACGTCAGTCTAAGATGATGCTTCTGCCTTTCGTGAAATCGCATGCGATGGGAAAGAAGATATATGCCGGTCAAAGCAACCTTGGCTTGGTTGTTAGAAAGGACAATCAGTGTAAACAGTACAAAGTCCTTGAGAAATGCTAAACCTTGTTCAAGAAAGTCCAAAAGCATTTTATTGTCCAGAAAAAAAAAAAAAAAGCTGTTAAACCTTTCCTTTAGAGACCTGACTTGTTTGTATGTTTTGAAAATGAACAGTCGGAAAGAATACCCATTTGTAGTTCTATTTTTATAAGCAAAACTCCAATGCAAGTTAACAAGGGTTGTCGCCTCTGTGACTCACTTATCTGTGCGCTTGGGAAAACTTTTCTCTCAAACCCCAAAGGTCACACATGTCCCAGGCCCCAGAGCACCTAGGAGGAAATAGCATAGAGTGTAGCATTGCAAACTGAAACTGCAATGTTACACCAGAGGTCATAGATCTCAGAGATCCTTCACATCTATCCCAGCTTCCAATGTTCATTCCTAAGACCACCAACATCAACCTATAAACACTGATTACTGGGACAGTAATTCAGAGCACTCTCGCTAGTATTAGATTGAGAAAGTCAGTGTGATTTGACAAGTAGGAGAAAGGATTTCATGTACTTTCTCCCTTACCCTTCCATGATGCTCGATAATTCATCATTTGTAATCCATTCCCATGAACTGAGCTCTCTCCTCTTGACATCCCCACTGTCAGGCGTTAGTGTGTGTTTTTTATTTTCTTCCATTTAAGGCAAGTCTCTGGAGAGAATGAGAGTCATAAGTTCCTGGCCTGAGATTAATTAAAGGTAGAAGAGAAGAGTAGAGCGTCACAGTGAGAAGGGCTAAGGGCAGATTATCATCAAGAGGTGGTTTGGGGAAATTAAAACCCAGTGTCACCTATTATATAAAAGGGACTTGTTTCTGACGTTCCTATTTCCATCTGTCTTAAAATTTTGACTTATCCACAATAAGACTTTTTTCAGGCTTTGAATCTGTGAGAGCTTACCTTCTCGTAAATAACTGAAGCGGGAGGAAAGAGATACTGATTCTAGCTTCACATCATGAAGTAGGAAAAACATCAGTTAGACTATCAAGTATAAGATCTCTAAAATATTCATTGTTAACAGACCTCAGGGAAGAAGCCGGGATAACCATAGCAACACTGAAACATTCAGGCCATAAATTCTGTGAAATAGATAAACCAGCGGCAGCTGATTTCAGTGGAAGGGGGAAAAACCCACATTATTCTAAGCTATACTCTTGGCATAAGATCCTAATGTCAATTCTGTGAATACAGTGATTAATTTAAAAAGTAACCAGGTACCGTATATATTATATGAATTTTTTTTTTCACAAAGTACTGACTTTACAATCTATGTGGCTTAAGGAAGAGACATGCAAATTAGACACTTGAGATCAATTTAAGTTTATTTTCTCAGCTAAATAAGATGCTGTGGTTAAGAATTAAGAACTTCCTTTAATAAATTCATCCCTCATCCTCAGTCCTTCCAGATTGGGGAATGAGAGGAAAAACCTTATGGAAAGATCAAAGGAAAGAGAAATTGTAAACAGTAAGTTACTTTTGTGTGAGTAAACATTATGTCTTCTATGCTGAAGAATGTCTTGCTCACTTCTTGTGCCTTTTGAAATATTTCACTACCTTTCATTGTCTGAAATCCTACCTCTTCCATGAAACTTTCCTCAATTCACCAACCCATCTGGGGCCTATTCTTTCTAAACACAAATAGTAGACACAGTCCATCCCACCCAAAACAGCATTAACTGCACCATACTTTGGGTTGGAGAAGGCTGTAAAGAAATGGAATGAGGTCATTCAATTTCTGGGAGTAAAAGGATTCAGAGAAATCCCAAACCTCCCTCAAAATCCCCCCCACTCCAGGCTCTTGGTTTGGACTGCATTTCTTTCCCCTCTTGTTCCCAAAGAGGTCTCTTTTAGGATGATTCAAATACTTCCAGCACCCTATATTCTTGGAGAAATTCTGCCTCCTGTTTGAAATTAGAAGTTGTTGTGGTCTTAAGAATGAGAAGCATAGAGCCAGAGATGAAATTTGTTTTTTTCTCTGCTCGATCAGAACTATGTATCGAAGGTGTTTGTTTTGCATATTGCTGCCAGATATTGGAGAGGGAGAAAAGTCTACCAAGAGGCCTCATTGGCGCCAATGTGTTGGTGGTATCTTGGTTCAGATGGGGGATCTCTGATCTGAATGCTAAAATAACAGATCTTTATCTACCAGGGAGTCTGGAGATCCCCAGATGTTATCAACAAAGCCAACACCAATGCTTCCTTCTCTCCTGGCAAAGGTCTCTGTTGCTTTTCATGGGATCTGGGTCATTACCTCATAGCAGGGGAAAATATTAAATTGGAAGTGGAATATAAAGCAAGTTATGATGGAGAGAAAATCTTATCCTGCTAAGAATTCTAAGGTTTATATATCTGCAGGGATTTTGTATTCTTTTTTACCTTCGTCTTGTGACTAGAAGGTTACCATCTTGTGACAGTAGAGGTAGGAACGGTGGGTGCCCTGTGATTAATGGCATTTTTCAGCATCTTACAAATGTTCCTGTTGTTTTTATTGGGTATGATACACCTTCCTATTGTGATCATAAGCTTTAAGGAGATGGATATTATCTCTGTTATTTTAATATGTCTTATCTTTAGCAGAGGCAGGAAATAAGGTAGACACCCAACAGATAGCTAAAGGTAATAAAGGATGGGATGATAAATTCTTATAACACCAGCAGAATTTTAATCTGATCTCCAAGTCCTCATTTTAAGTTTTTCATATACTACAGCTAAAATTTTAGAAATGTTTAAATTTGATATGAACCTATTTCAGGGAATGACCATAGTAGAAAATTTGCCCCATTTTCTCCCAAAAAGGGCTCTGGCTTTATCATTGGGAATAGAAGAATCCCTGCCTAGAGATAAACTATCAAAATATAATGATGACCCAGAAAAATAAAGGTTGATAGAGGATCTGGTCAAAATCCATGTAATTAAGAAGATTAAATGCTTATGGCAATTTTTTTCACCAGACCTCGGAGGAATAGAACTTAATAATATACTCCCATTAAGTTTGAAAAAAAATGGGATTTTAGGAAAAATACAGATAAATATCACTTTGAAGAATGAATAATAAATAGAAAAGAGGGTTTGATATTTGTTAAATGTTTCATAAAATTTCTCACTTAATCACCCAACATCCCTACAAGTTGAGAGATTATTTTTCCCATTTAGAAACGAGATAACAGAAATACATAGAGATTAAAAGACTTGTCTGAGCTGTTGGTGAAGAACAATTTTGTACCTTGATTTAGTAATCCTAAATCTAATTTGTTTTGTGACATGCACTGCTACCAAAACCTCATTATCCCAAAAGATGTTTCACCCTAACAACATAATTATGCACGAAGGGGTTTTGGATGATTTTCTGAAAGATAATTCCAAGACGGATTCCTAAGGCAATTTAAGAATATAGTGTTAATATATATCCTTATAATGTCACAGAGGAAGCCACAAATTCTCATCAATCAGTCCTTGGTGCTACTGAGAGAGATTGAGTAGCATGACACCATCGGTTCAACACAGTGTGACATTTCTAATATTCTTAGAAAGGACTGTAAGAATGACCTTTAGAACTTTTTCTAGATAGAGTCAGAAATGACTTCAATATTGCCTTAGACAAATTCCAGGCATAAGTCAGATTATCAAAAGAAAGGGCAAGGAGGTGGCAAAGTAAAGAAGAACTAACTTGGATGGAAGGGGATAAAATTGGAGGAAGCCTCTGCTAGCTGTGAGTTTGTGTTTGCCCTTTTGGGCGGTATGGGTCTGAGGGAGCCCCTCTTAATATCTATCATAGGCTTCTAGGCTCCGCGTTTTTGCTACCATTCCTTGGTTGTATGTTCTACAGCCTCCTGAGGCCGTGCAATTTAGAATCCTCTTATTTCTGCACTTATCCTTGGTGTTTCCTTTTCAAAAACTTCCAGTATTTGTCTTCCAAAACCTTCATTTTTGCTATAGTTGGAAAGTCCTGACAGATGGCATTATAAAACCTAATGTAATGCAGTCAATAGCTATTCCACTCTTAATACTCACAATATTGCATTGGGGGTTCCCTTCCTGTTCAGAGCTACTCTCCACCCTTAGCTTCTGTTCAGAGAAAACTCTAGTTAGGAATAATCTCAGGTTTACTCATCTTTGAGCCTGGAGGAGGCCCAGGGACTTCTGAATCAGCCCCAGGATGGAGCCCACCTCCTACCAGGTCCTGAGAAAATATTGTCTCGTTGTCATGAGCCCCTTGGAGTCAGAGAATGTCATAACTCATTTAGCACTATTTTCTGGTTTTTTTTTTATTATAGAAATAATGCATATTCATGAGAACATTTTGGAAACACTAAAAATGAAAATAGGAATACAATTAAAACCATGCATAATCTTAGCACCTAGAGATAATTACTGAGAGGATGGATGTTAATCTGTCTTTTTATTGTATATCATGTCTTTTTTTTTTTAAGAATTGAAATTCACCCTACATGCCATTCAATGTTCTTCCACAACATGAATTTTAGTGGTATATAATACTGCATTCTACAGAAAACATACATCGTTCATGTGACCAACCTGCCTGGTATAAGACATTTGGTTGGTCATTTTTAACTCTATGACCTTTCCCAGCGAGGGCATGCCATATATAAGGACAAAAGTGCCGTGTTGGAGATGAGTCAGTGCAACAGCCTCAGCCTAGTTATAGAGAGTACGTGGAAGAAAGATATTGAATGAATACTTGCTGAGTCCATTTTTTATTTTTATCCCTACCTCCTCCACACTCCCGCTCAACCCAAGAAAAGCAAAATACTCCCTTAGGCCTGAGAAGGAAAGGAAGTGCTGCAAGAGTTGAGACGGGCTCTGCCCCCCATTTCCACTTCACCGCCTGTCCTTAGCCGCAAGCAAGGGAAACAATGGAATCCAGGAAAGTTTGGAGTCTGTGCTGCTCTCTTAGGCTAGAACTCAGGAAGGCAGCCCTAGTGGCTATGGAATTTCTTGAGCCACCCCGCCTCCAGAAAGGCCTGAAGCAGGTGTCCTCAGCCTCAGAAAGATAAAGGGACGTAGCCACGTCTCCTGTAGCCTGAGAAGGGGGTGAAAGACCGCTGTTTCGGGATTTCCATGTTCCTTTCTACTGTTTTGTCTACCACCATTAAGAAACATTATGAGCCCAAACCTGGCAGGAGGCAAAATGACGACCAGGTATCTTTTTAATATCATATGAAAATGCTGAACAACAGACTTGCTTAAGGATTATTGGGGCGCCTGGGTGGCGCAGTCGGTTAAGCGTCCGACTTCAGCCAGGTCACGATCTCGCGGTCCGTGAGTTCGAGCCCCGCGTCGGGCTCTGGGCTGATGGCTCAGAGCCTGGAGCCTGTTTCCGATTCTGTGTCTCCCTCTCTCTCTGCCCCTCCCCCGTTCATGCTCTGTCTCTCTCTGTCCCCCCAAAACTAAATAAACGTTGAAAAAAAAATTTTTTTAAAAAAGGATTATTTCACTCTCTGGGGGATTATACCTGTGTCTGACTTACTATTTGCTCTTGATCAGGGCTCAGACTGTGAAGTTACATGATAACTTGTAGATGCCTTTTATCTCTTAGTTTGAAAGATTAATTCGTGCATTTTCTCTTTTGATACTAAAGATACAGAAAGTTGGCTTTTACTAGATTGCTACTTCAATCATATCTTATAGGTTTCACTATAATGGTGTTTTTACTTGCAGCATCAGTAATTGTTGAGAGCAGGTGTCTACGTTGGGTTCCTGTGGTTGCCATGCAGACCCTACAGAGTACACTTGTTTACCCAGAAGGCTTTGGGGTGATGTCTCTTTCCCTTGCTATCCCTATTTTCTTCCAGTATCAATCTTTCTTCCTTCTCTTCCAGCTTTCCCACTAACATACTGTTTCTTCCCTGCACAGAGTTAGAATACTAGCTTATTTGCAAAGGACATTACGACTGGCATGAATTCATTAGCTATTGGTAGACTCGGGTTACCCGCTGTTAGCATATCTTCTATCCTCAAGGGATCTGGATTCTTTCATGAGAATTCCATAGTACTGAGATGCCTTGGGCCCATATTAAAAAATAATGAATAAAAGACAGACCAAGACAAGACATTTCATTACTCTTGATGCAAGAGCAATCAATTCTTTGACAAATGGCCTGGTCACCAGTTCCTCTGACATATAAATAATTCACAGAGCAATCCACAACAAAATCTTAATCTGTAATATTATCTCCAATGGCAACTTGAAAAAGATACTTCTCCATACAACTTTGGGCTGCGGGATCAGACGGACCTGAGTGCAAATAATGGCCTCGTGACTTGCTATTTGCCTTTGGATGCTTAAATGAAAAGCACAAAAAATAAGATAAAAACAGAGAGGGAGGCAAAACATAAGAGACTCAAATCAGAGAACAAACTGAGGGTTGCTGGAGGGGTGTTGGGTGGGGGGATGGGCTAAATGAGTGATGGGTATTGGGGGGGATATTTGTTGGGATGAGCACTAGGTGTTATATGTAAGTTGTGAATCACTGAATTCTACTCCTGAAACCATTAAAAAAACAAAGAAATAAAAAAATGAATGAAAATCACATAGCTCAGTATCTGCTCTTTGCAAATGCTAAATAACTGGTAATCATGGTTATCTTTATTCTAACATTAACATGTATGTGGCCTGCCTGCGTAACACATACGATGAAGAAAGCAAAACTCAGGGATGTAGATGTCCTTTAGAAATGATCACGTGACTCAAAACCCATTTTACAAAAATGAAAGAAAATTTATTAGTGTGCTTTTTCCCTTAATAAATGAAAACCCAGACACCAACTCCCTCCCCTCACAAATGAAAATAATGGAAGATAGGTGCTTTCATCTAAGAAGAACATTAGGAAAATGGATATCCAGTTTGATGGGACAATTTTTTCTCTAATCTTCTTCTGAATAGCAGTAGTTATTAGGACCACAGAGTAACCATTCACTGGAAAGAGAAGAGGCCCCTGAGTACAACTGTCACTAAGAGCTTGAATGTCAAAATTGAGTTATAAAGAAAGCGCCCATGTGGCTGCTTTATTTGAGCCATTTTTGCCTCCAGCCTAGGTTGGCCCGATGCTGCGATAGGGCCTGAGGGACTTTGGAACCTCTTTGGATGTCTTTAGAGACTGTGCTCTCTCTATTCACACAAGTGGTTCTAGCATGGAATCATGATATTTGAGTCAAGAAAGACACCCTACTTCAGCTTTTTTCATTTTGTAGATGAGAGAAATAAGAAATTAAGAAAGTTGCACAAGGTCACACAATTAATTCCAAAAAAGTCGCCACTGTTACCCCCATAAGTAACTGGCCTTTCACCTTTAGAGTCTTTCCTTTAGTCCTCATTAAAATGCAGGCATGCCCAGGAAATAGGACACCTGCAATCTACATAATCAAAGGGTGAGTACTCGGCAAAACCTATAGGAAAGGAAGTAGGATCTGTGGAATGAGCCACGGACCACTTGTGGCAAAGAGAATTGCAAAACTGAAGAGATACTACATCCGTCTGTAGAAGTCAGAATGAGGGCAAGAGACACAACCAAGGAAGACAAGCCAGAGACACTGTATCTCCTCTGTAAGTTCCCTAGGACTACTGGTGACTGGTATTGACTTTGGTAAGGACTTCCTCACATTTTTGTATGTCAGTTTAGAAGACTGAATGATTTTACTTTTTTCCTTAACAATGGCTAAAGAAAATGCAGAGGGATATCTTTGCTTTTCCTAGAACAATGTAAAACCTGATCTGCACACTGGTTAAGAGTGCCAGCACTGGAATTGGGACACCAGGGCTCAAATTTCATGTAATAGATGTTGTGTTAGCTTTTAACTCATGTAAAAATTGTTTGATGTGCGTCCCATTAAGAGGCAAGTTTTATGTGCCCATCCTGTTAATCTCTATGGTCTTCAGTGGCTCCTTTGTAAAACATAGACTCTAGTGATAGTCGCTGTGTATAACTTCTGAGGCTAGGTGAGAAAATGTTGTGCAGCTTCCATTTGATTCCCTTTGGACCCTTACTTTGAGAGGAATCCACCACTGTGTAAGAAGTCCCTCTAAACAGACTAAATCCAGAGGAGATCACGTGCAGATGCTCCAAACCACAGCTCTAGCTGAGCTCTCGGCCCATAGCTGGCATCAGTTGCCTGCCCCATGAGTGCACCGTCTTGGATGTCTAGCTTCCTGGAGCCTTCAGGTGACTCCAACCCTCGCTGATATCCGCCTTCAACAACATGCAACAAGTGAGAAATGCTAAACTGCAACTTTCCTGCATTCTTGATGCACAAAGTCATAAACGAAATGAAATGGTTATTTAGGCTATGTCTTGGAATAATTTTACCTCACAACAATAGTCAGGGAAGCAGACATGTCTCCTTGAAAGGCTATGTTAGTCTTTCTAAGTCACTGTGTCCTTATACACATGAGAAGAATGATCACTGATTGAGAATAATCCCTCAGTGTTTTCATTTGCTCCTTTCTTGGGGTGTGTTTTTTTTTTTTCATCAAAAAAAATTTCAGTTTTTTTTTTAATTTTTTTTTCAACATTTATTTATTTTTGGGACAGAGAGAGACAGAGCATGAACGGGGGAGGGGCAGAGAGAGAGGGAGACACAGAATCGGAAACAGGCTCCAGGCTCTGAGCCATCAGCCCAGAGCCTGACGCGGGGCTCGAGCTCACGGACCGCGAGATCGTGACCTGGCTGAAGTCGGACGCTTAACCGACTGAGCCACCCAGGCGCCCCGAAAAAAATTCAGTTCTTTACATACCATACTTTCCATTCACAATAAAGCAAATAAGGAAATGAAAACTGTCAAAAGACTAATAATATAGCCATTTTACTTTGAGATTATAATCAAAGGGAAAAAGAATTTTCAAAAGGAAGAACCTTGGAAAGACTGTTTAGAATTTTACAGCATTTCATCTGGTGTTTGGACATTCTCTAGGCTGTGTGTTGAAAGCTTCAGTGTGGTTACAGATCCAGGTAATGCCGATGTGCTGGTCCCTGAGCCACACGTTGAGTATAAAAGTGAGAACAGTCATGTCCAACAGACTTCCGACAATGATAGAAATATTCCGTATCTGCACTGTCCAGTTCAGTAGTAACTAGCCACACAGGGCTATTGAGACCTTGAAAGCGGCCAGTGTAATTGAAGCAATAACCAGTTAGTTAAAATTTAAATTTAAATAGCCACATGGGGCAGGTGGCTACTATATGGTTAACACAATTCTAGAACGTGCTTGGTAATTAGGTCTATGATTCAACACCCATCGTGATAGGGAACTCTATACATGAAGCAGCTTGCTGACCTCACAACATTTGTAACTAACCCAGTTGGTTGTAAACCTGCCTCTGTAACTACAAGGAACAAGCATCGTGTGGTGGGCAGAATAATCACTCCCTCAAAAACAGCCACTTCCTAATTCCTGGAATGTATTCATATGTTATGTGGCAAAGGGGAATTGAGGTTCCTAATCAGCAGATAATGAAGATTATCCTGAGTTAGTTAGGTGGGCCCAATATAATCACAAAAGTTCTTAAACGAGAGGAAGGAGGCAGAAGAGGATGGGAAGAGAAAGAGCTATGATGATGGAAATAGGGCCAGAGAAATGCTCCAGTGCTGAATGTGAAGGAGGAGGAAGGAGGGGTCGTAACCAAGGGATGTAGCAGCCTCAAGGAAATGGATTCTCCTCCAGAGCATCCAGAAGGAACGCAGCCCCGCTGACACCTTCACTTTAGCCCAGGGATACTCATGTCAGATTTTGACCTCCAACACGATAAGTTAAGGACGGTGTATAGCTCTAACTTTTACATAATTTATAGAATTATGTAAGGAACATAGTAATAGTAACCTCTTGTCCAGAGGGAAACACTTGAGGGATCTGAGCAGGATTCATCTGTCTATTACCTTTGAGAGTTTTCTTCTGAGTTTAAGCCTCCCGAGGTTCTCCAACAACTGCTCAAATGCCATGGGTCCATTTCTCTATTTGTCCTGGTCAGTGTCCTCTGGACAGAAGTCCGCTTTGTTGACATGGCACGTAGGGCATGATCCCTAGCATGGAGCACCAAGGTCCATCACCTTGGACACTAGGCAGTGTCCTCTCTCTTGCCTGAACTTTATGTTGTTTCTGTCTAGGCCAGGAATGTCTTAGCTTTGAGGAGCCATATCCATTTACTGAAAGAACAGAGCACTCAGCTAACTAATGCCCCTCACCCATTGTGAATTCACCCTGTGAATAATGTTCCCTAATATTCACAGGCACTGCTGTAAAACATTTGCCCCAATTCTCTAGCAATATATTGTCCATCATCTACTATGTAAAAATATGGGAGTTGGATTCCAAAGTATCTTCTCTCTCTCTCTCTCTCTCTCTCTCTCTCTCTCTCTCTCTCTCTCAACTTTTTGTTTAATACAAATTTGACTTTTGTCCCATTAATATCCTCCTGCAGGTAATTAATGAAGCCCCGGAAGAGGGCAAGCATGGGGACAGGGTTCTGCAGACTCCCCTCTGTCTACAGACCTATCGACTCTTCCCTGGCTTCATTCATTCATGCAGTGAAATGGATTGAGTACCTGCAGTTGGGTGACCAACCATCCCAGTTTGCCTGAGGTGGAAGGGTTACCTGGGATTAGGGACCTTCAGTGTGAAAATTGGAACAGTTCTGGGCAACCAGGGATCCTTGGCCACCCTAAATATCAGTGTAACTCACTTTGTGTTGGGTACTAGAGAAACAACTCAAAATAAAGCACAGTGTTTGCTCTAAAAGGATCTCACACCTAGAATCTAGTTTTTTTTCTCAAATTCTCAAGATTTCCCTTTATATTTTATTTTTTCCTGACAGGCAGGAAGTTTATGTTAAGACAAAAACAAAGAAAAAAAAGATATGGCCAGCCTTTTTTTTTTCAAAACATACCCCTTTGCCACTTAAGAGTAATATTCAGGGGCACCTGGGTGGTGCAGTCGGTTAAGCGTCCGACTTCAGCCAGGTCACGATCTCGCGGTCCATGAGTTCGAACACTGCGTCAGGCTCTGGGCTGATGGCTCAGAGCCTGGAGCCTGTTTCCGATTCTGTGTCTCCCTCTCTCTCTGCCCCTCCCCCGTTCATGCTCTGTCTCTCTCTGTCCCAAAAATAAATAAACGTTGAAAAAAAAAAAAAGAGTTCTATTCAGCTCCTGGTTACAGAAACCAGAAACTTTAAAATGGTGAAAAGTTGTCTTTTTCTCATGTAACCAGGAATCTAAAAGAAGCTGCTCGGGACTGTTAACATGGTCCCATGATGGTGTCAGGGATCCAGGCTCGTTCTCTCTTACAATTCAGCCATCTTTGCCTGTGTTTATTGTTTTGTGGTTATAAAGGGGCTGGACCATGTTCTTGATCCTGGTACGAGAAAGGAAAAGAACAAAAGACAAAAGAAGCATCCAGATAAGTTAGTCCTCTTTTAAAAGACTTTCTTCCCCAGTGCCTACCCAACAACTTTCACTTATACTTCATTGAACAGAACTATTTGTTTAATCACTTCGATCTGCAAAGATGCTTGAAGATATAGGGTTTTTTTTAACTTGTTTAATTTTTTTGAATATTTATTGTTGAGACAGAGAGAGACACAGCATGAGCAGGGGAGGGGCAGAGAGAGAGGGAGACACAGAATCTGAAGCTCTGAGCTGTCAGCACAGAGCCCGATGCGGGGCTCAAACTCACGGACTGTGAGATCAGTCCGATGCTTAACCGACTGAGCCACCCAGGCACCCCATTTTTTAAAAAAATTTTTTTAATGTTTATTTATTTGTAAGAGAGAGAGAGAGAGAAAGTGCAAGTGAGGGAGGCTCAGAGAGAGGCGGCGGAGACACAGAATCCAAAGCAGGATCCAGGCTCTGAGCTGTCAGCACAGAGCCCGACGTGGGGCTCAAACTCACAAACTGCAAGATCATGACCTGAGCCGAAGTCAGACGCTTAACCGACTGGGCCACCCAGGCGCCCCTCCCATGAACTCTCTTGTTTGTCAACTGCCTTTTTGAAATCTGGCTATACAATGTGAATGAAACATTACTAATCTACTATTGCAGTGATAATCTTATCACAAAGATCTGCAGGCAACTCCAGTGAAGTTAATGGAATTTACATGAATTTTTGAATGACCAGAATAGCAATGTTAAGATATGGGGTGGCTGTCACTTAACATTTACAGTCTGAAAACGAAAATAACCAAATTATTTTTCACCGCTCATTGATTTTATTTTATTGTTTACATTTAGTTATATTCTTGAAGGAAAACAGCAGCTGCTGAAGTTATAATTAAGTGTGTAAATATTTTAAATTACATATTTAAAGGAAAATAAAGGCATTTTGCTAGTCTATTTTGAGCAGCATTTATCATTTCTATTAAACTGAGATGCTATTCTAGACACAGCATTTCTTTGGGGCTAAGCTAGCACCATTCCCTTCAAATGTAAGCACGGAAATACAGACATTCCCTGACCTTTCCATGAAAGCTGAGTAATTATTTAGTTACAAAGTGCCAAGAGGATTAGCTAAAAGCTGCAGTCCATGGGCTTGTGCCATTTCAACACTTAACTACAGGTTTTTAAGTAGAGCTGTTTTAACTAAAAGTGTACTTAGTCTTTGGAGCCCATCGCTAAAATACAGTTATCGTGTTTCAGTCTGGACAAAAACAGAGAAAAGGCAGAGTGCCAGAAAGCATGGCTCCTGGACTTCTTGTTCCCACAAGCAACAAACCTCCTACAATATACATCTAATTTAAGTGACGGCTGATGCCACTGTTACTAATAATTATAACCATCTTTCACTTTGATGTGCCAGACATCTGCAGGGAATGATCACCCACCGTCATTGGGTTTTATAATATCTAGAAATATCAGTAGTAGTATCTATCATATAGGGTCACTGATAGAATTAAAGAAAATAACTTCTGTGGAAGACCAGGAAAATGGTAGGTACTTGATGAATATTAATTCAATTATGTACTTGTCACTGTAGGCGGGAAAGAGGTAAAGAGATGGAACTAACATTTACAGAGTTTAAAATTATATGACTTATGTTTAAATAACAAATCAGGAAAGCCAACATCGTGGATGGAGATTAATTTATTTGACTAACTTTTTAACTGTATTTTTGACATTAATAATGTCTAAAAGAATGGGATTTGGGAGAAATGAGTTTTATGGGGACAGCGTGGTGTAACAGAAAGATCATAACCCTTGGAATTAGTGGGTGGGGGGACTAGGGTTTGAACTTTGGTATGAAGTTCATAGAGGAGGCGCCTGGATGGCTCAGTCAGTTAAGCCTCCAACTTTGGCTCAGGTCATGATCTCGTGGTCTGTGGGTTCATGCCCCACATCAGGCTCTGCGCTGACAGCTCAGAGCCTGGAGCCTACTTCAGATTCTGTGTCTCCCTCTCTCTGCCACTGCCCTGCTTGTGTTCTTTCTCTCTGTCTCTCACCCTGTCTCTTTCTCTCTCAAAAATAAATAATAAACATTGAAGTTCATAAAGTGATAGGGCACATGATAGCAACATAAAGATGCTGGGGACCCAGAGATTTGGAGAGTAAGTTGTCCTGAAAGACAGTGTCAAGAAACACCAATTTTAAAATATTTTTTAAAGAGATGGAATTAACAGAGTAAGGGACCCATCAAAGTTTGGGTTCTTTAGAACCAGTCACTGAGAGAGACCTTGGGATGCAAGCTATTTATTAGGGATCAGTGTCGGTGTCCGAAGGGAGAAGAAACGGGATTGAGAAGAGGGTGAAGTTGAACTGGGTTCAGTGTGTTGGCAAACTCAACAGGAATGGTTTGTCAGTTGTCCCACCTCAAGCAGAAGTGACCAGGCCTTTCCACATCCCACCAAATAGAAACATCCCGGGAAGATGGTCCCTCATTTGAGGTAGTACTTTATAGACCCTAAAAGAGTTAATGATCGAAGTTTGCTTGCTATTATAGCAAATCCTGCTTTCAGTGGGACCCTAGCGGCATATCAAGACCATATTAGGTTTCGAACTTAGGAGACCAGGAGGATAATAGTGCTCAGCAGGGATCATGAGATCAGATATGGGTTCTAGATGCTTCTCTGTCATTCTGCCATCTCTGACTTTGCCTGTGTCACCTGAAGATCTAAGCCTTGACAGTTTTCACATCTATGGAACAGGGGTTTGGCCTCTATGACCTTTGAAATTCATGTAGTCTCTAACATGCCACAGCTGTATGGCTCTACTCATTCAACATGTGTTGACTGAAGACTCCTACTGTGCCAGCCACTTCTAGGCATACCTGTGAAGGAAACTGACAAGCCCCCCCACTCTGATGGAGCGAACATTCCAGTGGTTTTAAAGTTCTTTTCATTATAAGAAAAAGCAATGAAGTAAAGATTTAATTAGTACAATTCTTCAGTTAAATCACTGTAGCATTCCATGGTACTGCTTCAAAGCACAAGAATTTTGAATTGAAGGGGCAAAATAAATCACATTCTAAAAGTAATTGGACAAATTATTTTACTGGGTCATATCAAAGCTTCCACACACTCTTCAGGCAGTAAGATATTCTTTCCACGTTTTGTCTATGAAAGCTAATAAAATTATTGACAATCTTTCCTTATGGCAAAGGCCAGGAAGAAAAGTAAGGTCCAGAGGGGAGGAAATAAAATACCCTTTCGGAAATTTGGACTGCCAACATGTCACCGCTCTTCTCCGTGATTCACCCAGAAAGTTATTAAAACCACAATCATAACACAAGATATGGCAACGAGTAAAGAATATTTCACTCCATCTCATATGTGCTTCAATATTACATTTTTCATTTCTGCTGTTGTGATGGGTGAGTGAAACTGTCATTTTAACTGTAGCCTATCCCTTTTAAATCCAACCAACAACCCTATTTGTGTTAGCCAGCTGATTACAACGTCAGGTAAAGCCATAAATATATTTTGAGGGAAGGAGGTCTTGACTTATGAGGGTTTAATCACGTTAAATGAATTTTAAGGTAACAAATGGTTTTTTGATAGCATGATTGTAATGCATGATTCCACAATAATGGTCTACTTCTTTTATCGGAGAAAAGATAAAGGCTCATGATCTCGAGTTATGCACCAGCTCTCAGAAAATCATCACAGCATATTTCGACATGTTATTGCATTTTTGTTTTCCTAGCTGGAACAGAAGCGACACCATAAATGCTGCACAAGAATCACTGTGGCTTCCTTGGTATGCGTCCCAGTGAAACCCATCCTCGAGGCCCTAAAGAACTGGCCTCTGGGCCAGAAACTTGCCCTTCTCTGGCAGAAGCCCAGCTAGATCTGAGGCTGATTGGGTCTCTAGTCCTGTCCATGATTGATGGAATGCCTGAAGATCTCACTTGTTGAGGAATCCACTTTCAAAAACGGCAGACTGGGTACCCCAGGCTGGCTTTCCTGCTGGTGGAATCAGTAAAGTTGAATGACAAAAATCTACTCGAGGGTAGGGGCGCCTGGGTGGCGCAGTCGGTTAAGCGTCCGACTTCAGCCAGGTCACGATCTCGCGGTCCGTGGGTTCGAGTCCCGCGTCAGGCTCTGGGCTGATGGCTCAGAGCCTGGAGCCTGTTTCCGATTCTGTGTCTCCCTCTCTCTCTGCCCCTCCCCCGTTCATGCTCTGTCTCTCTCTGTCCCAAAAATAAATAAACGTTGAAAATAAAAATTAAAAAAAAAAAAATCTACTCGAGGGTATTAAACAGCAACCAAGGCAGTGAAGAATTATAGTCAGAATCACGGCCTGGTGGACCACAAGTGAATTTCAAGTACTACTGAGGAACTGAGGTGTGAAAGAAACACCCAGGTTTGTGGCTTGGACTACAAAGGGTCCAGGGGTAAGAGAAAACCATAAAAAGAAGTCCACAGTCCACTGAGTAAAGACCAGCTGGGAATGATGTCCACCTCTGATTGAATTAGGTGATGGGAAATTGCCAATGGATCTTGGCTCCTTCGAGGAACAAACCTGAACCACAGACGACATAGTACAGGATTCCAATTACATAAAGGCCGAAACAGAAAAGAAAAAACAGACAAACAAACAAACTCACCTACTGTGCAGGAAGTCAGCCTAGTGATTATTTTGAGGAGAAGCAAGGGATAGTGATTGGGAGAGGAAACAAGAGACACTTCTGGGGAGCTGATTATCTTCTATTTCTTGACCTGGAGGGTGATTACATGAGACCAAGAATTTTGCAATAATTCTTGAGCTTCTGGATCTCACTGACACCAGCATGAGTCTACCCAGCTGGATCAATGAAGCTTCCCGCAAACCACTTCTACTTTGAGTAGCTTTGCGCACAGTTTCTATCTGCCTTACCCAGGAGGTTAGAGTCTCTCAGACTTCCTGACACCAACAGTCTCTTTTCCTTTCTCCACTGTTTAGAGAATACAAATCATCTACCAGAAGCTGGTCTTGAGCCCCTCCCACAGCTAGGGTCCTTCTCCTGATTTCAGATTTAGCAACTAAAAATCGAAGATGCCCAATTAAATGTAAATTTCAGGTAAACAGCAAGTAATGTTATAGTATAACATGTCCCAAACATTTCATGGGGGACATACTTCTACTTACAAATATATATACTTATCTTACACTTAACTGGGAATTCTGTAATCTGTTTTTCCTTTCTAGTAGTCTACTGAATTAAAACGTTAGTTTAAACAAACATGCCAGAAAACTTGAATATGGTTTGGAGATTCAAAACCAGTGGCATGTGTTTCCATCAGCATCATGACCCAACACAGCAGAAACCCCCTCGCCCAGAGAGAAGAGAGTGCTGTCTCTCCTCTTCCTATTTTTCCGAAGATAGACAAGGTCCCCTTGGGGCCTGATCTGGGCTGTCCAATATGGTAACCACTAGCCACCTGTGGCTACTTTAATTGAAATGAATCAACTTCAACAGAGTTACAAATTCAGTTCCTCGGTCCCACCAGCCACATTTCAAGCACTCAATAGTCATGTGTGGCTAATACCACCCTAATATTGGATAGTGCTGGTTAGAAACCATTTCTATTAATGTGGAACATCCTATTGGACAGCACTGCTCTAGATTATCTAATGAAGACCTGACTACGAAGACGGAAGTGACAAATGGGGTGTCATACACTGCATTTTTGAGGCTGCCCAGGGAAAAAGCCTGGTCATTAAGCAGCATCGGGCTGAATCTGGCACCTTTCTGGGGGACTTTCCTTTATCTCTGGTGCTTACCAAGCACTGTCTTAATTTAACACATACTAGCAGCATTTTTAACTGAGCTTTCCTTGAGGACTCACACATTTATTACCAAATGATAGCCCTTGATCTGAGGCTTCTGACAAGGTGGGAAAACCTCTGGGGTGGGTGGGAGTCAGGTGAGGGTTCTAGTAGCTTCTCTGCCATTTTCTATCCTGAGAACTGAATTAAGGCAGTTCCCTCCCTGGGTCTCCTATTTCCTTCTATAAAGGCACGTTTTGTTCTCATTAAAATAAAAGTCAAAACTGAAACTTGCAAAAACCAATGCTATCATCTCCAGAGTGAAATCCGGTCTAAGTGAGTTTTTCATGGTGTGATTACCTCTAAAAACAAGCCTCTCCCAGTATGAATTTCCCAAAAGTAAAACAATATTCACTCCTCAGGACGGTATTGGCTTCGGAACTCAGAAACTGAAGATGATACTTCCAGATTTGGATTTTGGTTTATTATTTCAGTCTGGCCTGAATTTCCTGGAAAAGAGCCTGGAATTGAAAATGAGAAGACATTGATTTAAATCCTGACTGGGAAATATTGAATAAATTACTTAACCACCTTAGATTTCAGTCTTCTCTCTAGTAAGCCAGGGATAATAACAGCAGCATTATACATTTATTAAGATGATTAAATAGGGTAACATTGAAAATGCTAATGGGAATAATAAGGGAGAAGAAAATATTAAACAGTTTGTTACTGATAATGACTTTTACTCTATTTTTTGAGCAGTACAGATAAAATGGTGTTACTTTCACTAATTTTAATTCAGCTTAAGTGCCACCCAGTATCCTATATTATTTGCTATCTAATTAGGAAAATGTTTTTATAGTTTTAAAAAATTATACTTAATATTGACCAGAAAGGTACGCACAATATCTGTTTATTCACTAATGTACATTGTAATGAAACTTTGTCATCTGTTAAAAATTCCTCAGATAAATATTATAATTGTCTACTCCAGACAACCCACCCCAAAACTTGGTGACTTGAAACAACAGTTTGTTATTATTTTTATATGTGTTGACTGTCTCGCCTGGGAGGTTCTCACTCTGGGTCTCTCATGGTGCTGCAGTCAGCTGAGGTTACAGTCATCTGAAGGTTTAACTAAGTTGAATGTTGTTCATGAAAACCAGAGGCTGACAGCAGTTAAAGTAGTCAAAACCAAATTTAGTTAGGGAACTATTGCAATAGGGGAAAAGAGAGCTCAGAAGAGAATTGGGCTCAATTCCAAACACAAGAAGAACAAGGGATTTGTAGTCAAATAGCAGGTTGGGGCAGGGGTGGGGGTGATGAACGGGGAATTAACAAGAGTAAACCTCAAGATCGGCGGGGGGGGGGGGGGGGGGGGGGAGGGGGGAGTTCCTGCTAAACTGACCAAATAGTATTCTTTCTGAGGCCAGACCAGAGTGATCACACGTTAAGAGGAGGAGATGAGGAATTTGGTTAGATTTCACAAGTGACTGAAAATCAAAAGGGGGAAAGGTTCTCTCCAAACTGACTTAGCAGCATTCTTGCTAAAACTGGGGTGTGCAGGTCTGACAAGGATGAGGCCACACCTCATCTTCTAGTCTAGAAGGGGGCTCTGAAGAGCCTGACTGAAGTTGGTTAAGGAGAGAGTCTTTGTCAATGTCTAGGATGGGTCACTTGAGGGTCTGTCAGTTGGTACTGGCCTTGGACCGGGAGACCAAAAGAAGTCACTTTATCAAATATGACCTCTCTAGGTGCCTCGCACTTCTCACAGCATGGCACCTGTGTTCGGAGTGTCCCCAAATCAAACACTCCAAGAGATGTGCCCAGAAGCTGCGAGTGTCATTTCCATTGTGCGTCTTTGGTCAGCAAGCCACTAAGACCAGCCGGGATTTGAAGTGAAGGAGATCATCCTCTCCACCTCTTCAGATGAGGAGCAGAGAGAAAGAGCCGATGGCACCCATCTTTGGAAACCATCACAATATCCGTACTTCAGGTTGTACAATGTTCCGTGACTTCTACCAAAATGTCTGAAATGTCATGAAGAGAACGGAGAGAAATCTCGGGTGGTTTGTTTCTACCCATGCAACTTGATAGAAAGTATTCTAAGAATCATGTTTCTTCTGGTAAATGGTTGTGGGTGGTCCCGTGAGAGTTAAATGAAGGTGAAAATAGGAATAAAGCTGCTCACTACATCAGAGACATTATCTCCCACATCTCTGGCCAAGTTACAAGCATATCTGGTTAATTTAGAGAAAGATACATACATATAACCAAGACATCACATTTCTTGTCCCTGTATAGAAAATGTATCTTAAACATTAGATCCTCTTACAATTTCTTAGTTTATTTATCTCTTAATAACATTGCCAGATAAAACATGCTTTGCCCACCTAAATTTGAATTTCAAATCAACAACAAATAATGTTTTAGGATGAGGATGTTCCAATTATTGCATTGCATGGGACATGCTTATGCTAAAAATCACTATTTAACTGAAATCCAAATTTAACTGGGAATCTTCTAGTTCTATTTGCTAAATCTGGAACCCAATCCCTGGATAATATTATGATTTGATTATGGACTTCTTTTCTTCAAGCATATCAAGTTGAGAGTAACTTTTGTATTCGGTTCCAAAATTATACAATTTTACTAAATCCCCATTGTAACTTAATCCTTCCCTCTGCATGTAGGTAATCCACACCTAATTACAAATAGTCAAGGGCAAATTGATGACGGGCTTTCTGTAGAAAGGAGGACAAGTGATAGATAGCAAAGGTATACAGAATTCTTTCTTAAAGATATTGAAATAAAAATGTTATTTGATATTTCCCAGGACGTGCACATCATGGCACATGTGCAGATTTAGTACAGATTTATTTTTCCCCTGGCACCCATACATTCTACCTGGTGACAATTAATGCTATTTTTTTCTCCTTTGGGTAGAGATGAAAACAGCTGGTCACCACATGAAAATGCTTCATCTATTTAAAGGCAAACATCATCTCCGAGCTTTCTCTTCTTCAGGCCAAACTATGTCTGCTCATTTTTCCTTCTTTAGTTGTAATCCCAACCCTTCTATCATTTCTGTTTCTCTTTTCTGGCACCCTTTAAATTTTCCACATTTCTGAAGCTACACATTGAAATGAGACCTAATATTCCAATAATACCTTAATAGTACATGTAACCATAAACATTGCTTTGATTATATAATTCTGATCGTAAATATATAATTTCAAATGCATACAATATATTGTAAATGCCTGGACCAGACGTAGCTAAATGCCAATAGATAAAATGGAATTCTAAAAAAAAATTCAAATGATATAAAGCAAGTCAGAAAAAGGGAAACAGGGGAAGAAAAAACAGAAGTGATGACTGAAAATAAATAACCCATTAACAAAATGATAAAATAAGGAAGCCTAACTAAATCCCATCATGTGAGTGATTACATAAATGTTAATGGACTAAATGCTCTAACTAAAAGGCAGAGATACTCAAAATGAATAATAAAGGAAGACTCAGCTATATGCTGTCTGTAAGAGGTACTCTTTAAATATAAAGACATGGTTTTTATTTTTATAATAAAAATAAAAATAAAAATCATGTATTAATAAAAAATAAAAATCTGGGGCGCCTGGGTGGCGCAGTCGGTTGAGCGTCCGACTTCAGCCAGGTCACGATCTCCCGGTCCGTGAGTTCGAGCCCCGCATTGGGCTATGGGCTGATGGCTCAGAGCCTGGAGCCTGTTTCCGATTCTGTGTCTCCCTCTCTCTCTGCCCCTCCCCCGTTCATGCTCTGTCTCTCTCTGTCCCAAAAATAAATAAACGTTGAAAAAAAAAATTAAAAAAAAAAATAAAAATAAAATCATGTCTTAGCATCTAAAAAAAATAAAAAATAAATATAAAGACATGGGTAGGCTGGGGGCACCTAGGTGGCTCAGTCAGTTATGCCTCTGGCTTTGGCTCAGGTCGTGATCTTAGTTTGGACTTCAAGCCCCACGTCAGGTTTCGTGTGGACAGCTTAGAGTCAGGAGCCTGCTTCAGATTCTGTGTCTCCTTCTCTCTCTGCCCCTACCCTGCTCACACTCTGTCTCTGTCTATCTCTCTCAAAAATAAACATTAAAAAAAATTTAAGACACTGGTAGGCTGAATAAATGGAAGGAAATTATATATATATATATATATATATATATATATATATATATATACACACTGTATATGCTATATAGCATGCAAACATGAAACATAAGAAAACTGAAGGGGCTATATTAATATCAGATAAAAGTATCCAAGACAAATATATAAGATATAAAGGGAAATATTTCATAATGATAAAAGAGTTAATTCTTCACAAAACTAGAAACCTTAAATGTGTTGCACCTAAAAATAGCTTTCTTATATATGAATCAAAAATTGACAAATTGAAGAGATAGATAATTTTGTGCCTATAATAGGAGACTATAACACCCATTGCTCAGCAATTTATAGAATCACTATGCCAAAAACTGTAAAAATAAGACCAAAAACCTAAACAACACTACCAACTATCTTGGCCTTACTGATATTTACAGAGCACTAAATTCAAAAAGCAGAATACAAAATTCTTTGTCCTTTCACCAATGCAGACCCTATGTTTGGTCATAAAATAAGTCTCCATATATTTAAAAATATTGAAGTCACGGACAGATTATTTGCTAACAACAGAATTAAAATGCATAGACGTTGTCTTTCAAATATTTCAGTTCTCATTCACATTTATTTTCCCATTTTTATTAACACAGTTTACGTGTTCCTCTGGGTACGCCTATCCTGCTGGTTTGGACATTTCTCCAGCCAATTAGTGAAACCGGTCTCGTTTAATATTTTCAGTTGTCTTCTTATGAGACACTCTTCCATTTGGATGTTCTTTCTAAATTAAAGAACAGACCAGGCTTGATAGTACATAGCTGTGCTGTGCTGGATAACACATGTCCAGTTAGTACCCCAGGGCCAGCTAAACTTGTTACACGTGCTTCATTCTAGATACAAAGTCATCTGCAATACTTCTGAGCCTATTTTTGCATGTTAATCTTTTGCATTACCTCTACCTGCTTATCTCACGTCACAAGGAAAGTTGGCCATTTACAATTTTCTGAGTATAACCTTCAATGCCCTCTCCATTATTTGTTTGTGCACACCCTATTTCCTCTGAAATACTCAAATACCCATCTGTCTTCAAGAATCATAATAACGTCCTCCCCACCTACCCACCCCCCCCCCCCGCCCCTGCTGCTTACCTACTTCAGGAAAAAAAATTGGAAGAGACGACTAGTGCTCACCTACATCCGGTTCTCCTTTCTTTCCTGTACAAGAAGGAACACTGTATTTTCCAGGCCCTTGCTGTTAGGCAGAACTATATAACTAGTTCTAGCCAATAAAATGTACATGGAAGTGGCACGTGTCACTTTTGACTTGAGATTTTTAGGGCTTCATGGGCCATCCCTTGAGTTCCTGACCTCAGTGGTCCTGGAAGTTATATGTCCTAAATGGCAACGCCACAAGATGTTGGAGTCTCCTCCTTGGATCCCTGAGTGACTGTACAGCAGAACTTCTCTTCAATCCACACTGGGCATATAAGAAGGAGAAATAAGCCTTTGTTTTGGCAAATGTTTGCAAGTTCGATTGTTACTGTAATATAGTTTAACCTGTCCTTCATAATACAACTTCCTAAATCCTCCTTTTCCAAGTATAATTTTCTCTTTTAAACTCAGAATTCATTTATAGTTTTCTTATAACATTTCTTATCTCTTGGTCAAGGGCTGCTGCTTCTTAATCACTTTTTATTGAATGTCTGCTATTTGAGAGGCGCTAAACTCAGTGTTAGTGATTCAGTGTCCATTATACGAACAGAGCAGGGATAGAAGGCACTTGATGAATGCTTCTCAAATTGAAAATAGTATGCTATTTGAGAGAAGAGAAGGAAGACCTGTAAGCAGGTGAAGTTGTTATAATCTCAGTAAACTAAAAGAAAAAAATTGCCTATTTCTTTCCCAGGCTGAGATGTATAGTCAACAAAACACAAGGAATTACAGAAGTGTCACTGTTCTAGCTATAACAATATTTGACATTATAGATGTTACGTATTACCAAACTTAGGAACTCTACAATGTCCAGATCTTTCTTTTACCCTCTAGAATCTAACTAATAATTCTCACTGTGATTATCACCTCAGGTGCCATGTACATGATTAGCAAAGACAGATCTAGACAATGAACAAGAGATAATAAAAGCAACCAAATCACTCTCTAGTTTGATTGAGATCCTCATGTGAGTAAAATGGATATGTGATGTTCTCTTGAGTGACCCGAGTGAGATTGATGGCATTCATTTCTGCCTTATTCTCAGGGTTAGGTGTATTGAGTGAGATTGGGTGTATTGGGTGAGATTCAGGGCAGAAGCTAATAGAATATGTGACATGCCAGTTCAATCACCTACTGCTGTGGTTATAAACATTCTTCTGTTTTGAATTTGCCCAAAATTTATTTAGCTGTTAGTAAGAGATCAATCAACCAACAAATATTTATTGACCATTTGCTATGTATGCCAGATTTCTATAGGAACACTGATTCCATCCAATTAAAAGGAATTGGTGAATTACTATCCCTTGAAGAAAAGGGCATAAAGTATTGAAATAACCTGATAAACAATTTTCAAGGTGAAGAGACAATTCTGTTGAAAGAGTTGAGAACACGGTGTCCGCAGAAGTTAATTGGGTTACATTTTCTGTGAAGGATAAAACTCTTCATACTAAAGTGTCGATTTGACCTGTTATCCCAGGAATGAATCACAATTTTAAGATATTAGGATAAGGCAAAGACCATAAAGAATTAATTATATAGTACATCCACAAAGCTCTTTTTAAAAAAGTAGAAGGAATGTGTTTGGTTGAGATGCTTGAGAATTAGGCAGCTGGTTTGTTCTACCCGCTGACTAACTGGGCAACTCAGTTGACCTATTCTGGGTATCTTGGCCAGCTGCTCTGTTGGGAGGCACAGAAACTAACTCTGGAGGTTTACAAGGAAAAAAGAAATTGAGTGGAAGGATACAGATGAGGTCCCAGAATCCAAGAAAAGGTTGAGCCATCAGTGTTCAGGAAGAGGACTTGAAGGTAGCTGCCAGGGTCATAGGAGCAGGAACTCAGGACAAGTCTCAAACTCTGATGTGGAAGGGCTTGGGCACAACCGGCTTCCATCCCCCTGTCACCCTGGAATAGAGTGTCTCTTATTCAGTCTCACTTGGGTCTAGGCTTGAGTAGGTAGGGCACCCAGTTGAGTAGGTAGGGCACCCAGTTGAGTAGGTAGGGCACCCAGTTGAGTAGGTAGGGCACCCACTCTGGATCTGCTGGTTATCACAGAAGGACAAAAGGGAGGACACTGGGCTCCCCCAAAGCATACTGAGTCCAAATTTCCTCATCTCCTTTGAAGCAAGAAGTCTGGAATGGAAGAACCCTCAGATCCTTCAGACCTCTCATGCTCCTTGATTTTTTTCCCACAAAGGCCCCAAATTCTCACACATCTAAGATCTACTTTAGAAGATACATGATACAATGGCAATTGAAGGAAATATCTAGATTTGAAAGGACTAAAAATACAACATACAACGTATAATGATCTTTTTGTTACTAATTAGTTCTATGATCATGGGTAAGTCCCTTGAGAATTTCACTGAGTTCAGCTAAAGTATGAATATCCTACACAGATTGATATGAATCCCATTACTCATCTAACATTCTACGTCAAATCTACATAGCCTTAACCATAAATACTTGATTTCCTGCAGGGTGGTCTAGAGAAAGCATTTTATATCTTAAGTCATTTTCTGTCTTGATCCCAGATTTTAAGCATTGCTATTTATACTGTTGGTTAAAATTCCATAAAATCAGATCATTTTTTTCTAATTAAATGATGAATAATTGCTTCTGTAGGTGAAAGGTATGATCCACACAAGCAGAGGCTTTAAGCTCAAATGGTTTTTATGAGAGTATCTCTACATACAACATGCATTCTTAAGTACATAATAGCTAAAAATAACATTTCGGTGCACAAGGGTAGAGGTTTGATGTTTGGTGGTGAAACAAAATATATTTTGAACTGTATAATGCCATCTGTTCTATATCAAACAACCATAAAACATAGCATTTTGATGCTCTTATACTGTGTTCACTCACCTTTCCTCTTCAAACTGTCTCAATTATAATGTTCCTTCTAGAAGCAGGGACTGTTTCTCCTTTCAATTCTGCCAGGCCTATTTTAGGCACTGTCTCAGTGTGAAATTTTCTGGCTGCCTTTATGCCCAAGGATCATTTACTGGATTTGGAATTAGACCCCAGAATAGTGCTTTATATTTTTTGCTTAAAGAATAAATGATGTTCATTTTTATGATTATAAAACACATAGGAAATTTAGAAAGTATAATAAAGAGAAAAAGATCATCACCAGTATTAAATACTATTTATAGTATTTTTATATTTCCTTCTAGTAGTATGGGGGGTTTAATATTTTAAAGTTTAATCATATAGAAAATAGTTTTATGGTTCCAATGGCTGCATGATACTCCTTCCTGGGAATTTAGTAGTTTTCAAATACATCCTTTTTCTCAATCAAAGAAATGCCTCTGTAGTCTTTTTTGGAAGACTATTCCTTGGCAGTCTGAGATTATAAAACAAGCATTATTCCTAAAACATGAGCTGAATACATATTGAAATTAATAAAGCAGCATATTAAAATCTTCCCGAATTTTGCAGTGAATTTTGCAGACTCTGCTGAGTGACTCAATGTCTATTCTGCTGATAAAACTTATGCCGAAGTTCTGGCCAACTTTTATTGTAAAAAAGCAAAAGCAAAAAAAGATCATGAGCATTTCTTGTAATTTCTTTAGACAGCTGCCATTGGATGATAAGCTGACACATTTAAATGGATTTTATACAGCGATCTGATTAGGACTAAAAATTCGGGCTATTTGTACCATTTCACATCAAGCTTACGCTACTTACAGATGCTTGTATGAGAGAGAAAAAGGAAAAAGAAAAATAATTTCTGAGCCCGAGAATTAGGAGAAATGCATGTGCATGTACACACGCACGCACACAGACACACAACAAGAATTAACTCAGCAAAACCTTCAGGGAGTGACAATCACCATGTAAATTACTTGTGCCCAGAGGTGTGTACTAAAGCCAGGAGTGACATTAATGACCATTTCACATGTGACACAGACAAACTATTACATTTCTACTATAGACATCTTTACAGCTTTCACCCCTTCCTGCTACTTCTGGGGAGGGTTATTGGTTGCCTTATTTGGCTCCAAGGATAAAGGAGACATTTGGGTAGAGTTTTGAAGAGATGGTTGGAAAACATGACTTTAGTGAGGTTTTGCCTTTCACTAGGTGCTTTAATTCTCTTCTCCTTTTGCTTCCCATAGAAACCAGATCTTCACTAACGATCCGCATCACTCCTCAAAACTTTTGGCTTCTGGTTGGTTTTCCTATGGATGTGCCGATGTACTGAAAACTGACCCTGAGGCAAAAGCAAGTGTTCCCTGCTCATATAGACTTTTTGAAATTTGGATGGTTGAGAATTTCCAGTAAATGTGTAATTCTGTCCCCTGGGAATGGCGCAGTAAAGTATAAATAGAAGTCGAAAGTAAAAAGCACCGAACAAGAAGTTAGAAATTGGAAAAGTTACCATCTTTGGGCACATCACTTAAGCTCTCTTTGCCTCAGGTTTGTTATTCATAAAAATGGGGAAAATAACCTTTGAGCCTTGCTGTACCCTATCTTTTTTGTGACTACTCAATAGGAAAACATTTTTAATTGCTTCAGAGACTACCAAGTATCTCATAAGTATAAACGTTTATTCAGTTGGCCCCCCAAACTTAACCGCTAATACTGAGAGCCATGAGAGTCTACTTTTGCCGTGGTAGTTTACTGGAGAGACTAGGTAGAGGCGATTAGCGTCATATGCAATTTTGCAGATGATTCGGGTCATACAGCATTTTAAGCCAATACTCACAAGCCTTGAGCTCGCCACACGAGCAACAGCAGGTGGCTACAAGATTGTTACAAGAGTACAGTTAATTTTATGCAGTCACGATTTAGTACGGCATTTTGACATTTCTCTTGACTGCGAACGGAATGATGTATACTCTGTGTGTCCATAAGTTTTGATAAATTGTAACTTTTTCTAATAGGTTTGTGCATGTGTGATGACAGTAAATGATGAAATAGACTAGTATTTATGTATATTTTCTGCATTCATGAATACCTTTTTCTTAATGTTTTCATTATTTCAAGGCCATGCAGTTTGCCAGTTCATTCAAATTGTCACAAATCCCTAAAATTTTTTGCAGTATGTATATTTATTGAAAAACGAATTCATGTATAAGTCGACCTGAGCAGTGTCAACTCATGTCGTTCAAAGGGCGACCCTGTTTGTAATGGAGACTCTGTTGTTAGGATTTCCCAGTTGGGCTCCCTTTACTTCTCTGATAGTCTACTACAAGGTTTTCTCTCAGGTCCGCCATCTTGTCAGTTGGACTAGAAATGTCTTGGCTAAATATCTTGTTTGCAACCCCCTTTCCCCTCAACCACGCTCTATCCTCTTCACCCATTCCACGCCCAGGGAAGCTGAACTGTAGGGATTATATCAATGTGTTCCCTTGCCTTCTCTTCAATTTCTCTGATTTTCTGGGGGTAGTTGCAGAAGACCAGAGGGTAGAAGGATGAAAAGAGAGTGAGTGAGGTGACAGCATTCATTCCCTGCTTTGCTCTGGCCTGGTCACTGTGGTCCGGCTGTGTCTTTCCATCAAAGGCCAAGTCCTGTTGGTAGAGGGCCCTCTCCACATGACTCATCTTCCCAAGTCCCCGTCACTATTTCCTCCACTTGTGGCTTCAGGCCTAGCAGTGTTTGCTGCTCCTCACTCTTGCCAGCCCTGAGCCCCTCTACTTACCTTGTTTCCCTCAAGCTTGTCCAGGCCTTTGTAAATAGTTCCTTTGCTAGACCTCCTTAAATTACAGGCATGCCTCATTTGATTATACTTTGCTTTATTGTGCTTCACAGATACTGCGTGTCACAGATACTGTGTTTTTTACAAATTGAAGGTTTGTGGCAACCCTGTGTTGAGCAATTCTACTGGTGCCATTTTCCAACAGTATTCACTCACTGTGGGTCTCTGTGTCACCTTTTGGTAATTCTCACAATATCTCAAAATTTTTCACTATTATTATATTTGTTATGGTGATCTATGATCAATGATTGCCATTTGCTGAAAGCCCAGATGATAGTTAATATTTTTTAGCAATAACGTATTTCTAAGTTAAGGCATATGCATTGTTTCTGTAGACATAATGCTATGGAACCCTTAATAGACAACCGCATGGTATAAACACGACTTTGATGTGCACCGGGAAACCAAGGTCTTCAGGGGCCTCATTTTATAGTGATATTCACATTGTTGCCATGGCCTGGAACCAAAACTGCAACATCTTCAAGGTTGGCCTGTATTCCACTGAAGTGTGCCACCTGTGTTCCTTCCCAAACCCTGACTGGTGCAGGTCTCATCACCAAACACATTTATTTTGCCACCTGTTATTCCCTCCTAATCTTCTACTTTCTACAACCAGAGTTTATATTGTTTTCCAGCTAGTGCTCTGGTTTGGTTTTCCAAAAAGAGACAATTTTGTATTCGTTCTGTAATGAGGGAGCTTATACTTTTCTTCCTTATTACACAGAAGTATACAAGGGAAAAGCTATAAAGGAAGGACACGAAATATGAAACATCACACAAATGCAAATGATCCAAAGTGTCCCCCTTATAGCCCTCCTGTTAATTCCTCATACCCCCATACACCACACACACACACACACATGTACACACA